>NC_091388.1:4213862-4246362 GCF_038502225.1 Cherax quadricarinatus | reverse complement strand
AACAACAGATATAGCCTCCCTCTATAAACGTGGCAACAAAGTTAAAAGCTAAGAACAATAGACCAATAGCTCTAACGTCCCACGTCATAAAAATCTTTGAAAGAGTTGTAAGAAGCAGGATTGTAAACCTCTTGGATTCCCGGCAGTTGCACAGTCCAGGACAACTGGGTTCAGAGCAGGTCGCTCCTGCCTCTCACAACTACTGGATCACTATGATATGGTCTTGGATGGTCGCTCCTGCCTCTCAGAACTACTGGATCACTCTGATATGGTCTTGGACGGTCGCTCCTGCCTCTCACAACTACTGAATCACTATGATATGGTCTTGGATGGTCGCTCCTGCCTCTCACAACTACTGAATCACTATGATGGGGTACATCTCTCTGGGTCAGGGGTGGTAGCACTTGCAGACTCGATTGAGAAGGCCATTGGTGAAATGCCTATGATTTTAAACTGATGGAAGATAGAGGTATGGGTGTGTGTGGGAAACAAGCAGGTTGCAACACTAGGGTTGGAAACAGTAAATGTATAAAAGGCATTCAGCATGAAGTTATAAATAAAGACAATAGAACAGGTCAGCAAACAAAGGGGGACAGCAGAGGGCAGCAAGGGACTAGCTCCCTTAAGGTTTACTATACTAATAGCAGGAGTGTTAGAAATAAGATAGATGAGCTAAGATTAATTGCAAGTGCAGGAAACATAGATATTATTGCTATAACAGAGACCTGGCTCAATCTGAAAGATACAGAGATGCCCTCTGAATGTCACATACAAGGCTATAAATTATTCCACACTGACAGGGTCAACAGGAAAGGTGGTGGAGTAGCGATGTATGTCAGAGACAATTTAAATTGTTGTGTTAGACAAGATATTAAATTAGAAGCGTCAGCCACTGAATCTGTTTGGTTACAGCTTCTCGAGGGCCGAGAAAAACTAATTTTGGGTGTGATTTACAGGGCCCCAAATCTTGATAGGGAGTGCAGTAAACTTCTATGGGACGAAATTCGTAAGGCATCTACATACGAAAATGTTGTGCTAATGGGAGATTTCAACTATAGACAGATTGACTGGAGCAATTTGACAGGAAATTTAGAGTCGGGTGACTTTCTTGATACGATCCAGGATTGTTTTTAAAACAGTTTGTGACAGAGCCAACTAGGGGAAATAACCTCCTTGACTTGGTTCTTGCCAGTAGGGAAACACTAATTAATAATCTTGAGGTTAATGATGAGCTTGGGGAGAGTGATCACAAATCACTCAGTTTTAATATATCATGGAATTCCCCTAATAATGGCAATCAAGTCTCCGTCCCTGACTTTCGCTTGGCTGATTTCATAGGACTGAAAAATTACTTAGGTGGGCTGAACTGGAATGACCTGACTAAGGGTCAGGTAGGTGGTGATGGTTGCCGATATGATGCTTTCCAGGGCATAGTTCTAGCTGCTCAGTCAAATTATGTTCCAAATAGGGAAATCAGATCAAACAAAAATGATCCTAAATGGATGAACAATAGATTAAAATATCTGATTGGTCAAAAGAGAGGCATATATAGGCAAATCAAAAGAGGAGAGGGGCAATTAAGAAATCGATATATTCAGTTAAAGAGAGAAATAAAAAAGGGAATTAGAAAAGCAAAAAGAGATTATGAGGTTAAAGTTGCAAAAGAATCGAAGACTAACCCAAAAGGATTCTTTCAGGTATACAGAAGTAAGATCAGGGACAAGATAGGCCCACTCAAAAGTTACTCGGGTCAGCTCACTGACAGTGATAAGGAAATGTGTAGAATTTTTAACACATACTTCCTCTCAGTTTTTACACAGGAGGATACCAGCGATATTCCAGTAATGATAAATTATGTAGAACAGGACGATAATAAACTGTGCACTATTAGGGTCACAAGTGACATGGTCCTTAGGCAAATAGATAAATTAAAACCTAACAAATCCCCAGGCCCTGATGAACTGTATGCAAGGGTTCTAAAGGAATGTAAAGAGGAGCTTAGCACACCTTTGGCTAATCTTTTCAACATATCACTACAAACTGGCATGGTGCCAGATAAGTGGAAAATGGCAAATGTGATACCTATTTTCAAAACAGGTGACAGGTCCTTAGCTTCGAACTATAGACCAATAAGCCTAACCTCCATAGTGGGAAAATTTATGGAATCAATAATTGCCGAGGCAGTTCGTAGCCATCTTGAAAAGCATAAATTAATCAACGAATCTCAGCATGGTTTTACAAAGGGGCGTTCCTGCCTTACGAATTTATTAACTTTTTTCACTAAGGTATTTGAGGAGGTAGATCATGGTAATGAATATGATATTGTGTATATGGACTTCAGTAAGGCTTTTGACAGGGTCCCACATCAGAGACTATTGAGGAAAATTAAAGCACATGGAATAGGAGGAGAAATTTTTTCCTGGATAGAGGCATGGTTGACAAATAGGCAGCAGAGAGTTTGCATAAATGGGGAGAAATCAGAGTGGGGAAGCGTCACGAGCGGTGTTCCACAGGGGTCAATGTTGGGCCCCCTGCTGTTCACAATCTACATAAACGACATAGATGAGGGCATAAAGAGCGACATCGGCAAGTTTGCCGATGACACCAAAATAGGGCGTCGAATTCATTCTGACGAGGACATTCGAGCACTCCAGGAAGATTTGAATAGACTGATGCAGTGGTCGGAGAAGTGGCAGATGCAGTTTAATATAGACAAATGCAAAGTTCTAAATGTTGGACAGGACAATAACCATGCCACATATAAACTAAATAATGTAGATCTTAATATTACGGATTGCGAAAAAGATTTAGGAGTTCTGGTTAGCAGTAATCTGAAACCAAGACAACAGTGCATAAGTGTTCGCAATAAAGCTAATAGAATCCTTGGCTTCATATCAAGAAGCATAAATAATAGGAGTCCTCAGGTTGTTCTTCAACTCTATACATCCTTGGTTAGGCCTCATTTAGATTATGCTGCACAGTTTTGGTCACCGTATTACAGAATGGATATAAATTCTCTGGAAAATGTACAAAGGAGGATGACAAAGATGATCCCATGTATCAGAAACCTTCCCTATGAGGATAGACTAAGGGCCCTGAAACTGCACTCTCTAGAAAGACGTAGAATTAGGGGGGATATGATTGAGGTGTATAAATGGAAGACAGGAATAAATAAAGGGGATGTAAATAGTGTGCTGAAAATATCTAGCCTAGACAGGACTCGCAGCAATGGTTTTAAGTTGGAAAAATTCAGATTCAGGAAGGATATAGGAAAGTACTGGTTTGGTAATAGAGTTGTGGATGAGTGGAACAAACTCCCAAGTACCGTTATAGAGGCCAGAACGTTGTGTAGCTTTAAAAATAGGTTGGATAAATACATGAGTAGATGTGGGTGGGTGTGAGTTAGACCTGATAGCTTGTGCTAACAGGTCGGTTGCCGTGTTCCTCCCTTAAGTCAATGTGACCTGACCTGACTAGGTTGGGTGCATTGGCTTAAGCCGGTAGGAGACTTGGACCTGCCTCGCATGGGCCAGTAGGCCTTCTGCAGTGTTCCTTCGTTCTTATGTTCTTATGTTCCTATGATATGGTCTTGGATGGTCGCTCCTGCCTCTCACAACTACTGGATCACTCTGATATGGTCTTGGACGGTCGCTCCTGCCTCTCACAACTACTGGATCACTATGATATGGTCTTGGATGGTCGCTCCTGCCTCTCACAACTACTGGATCACTATGATATGGTCTTGTATGGTCGCTCCTGCCTCTCACAACTACTGGATCACTCTGATATGGTCTTGGATGGTCGCTCCTGCCTCTCACAACTACTGGATCACTATGATATGGTCTTGGATCGTCGTTCCTGCCTCTCACAACTACTGGATCACTATGATATGGTCTTGTATGGTCGCTCCTGCCTCTCACAACTACTGGATCACTATGATATGGTCTTGGATGGTCGCTCCTGCCTCTCACAACTACTGGATCACTATGATATTGTCTTGGACGGTTGCTCCTGCCTCTCACAACTACTGGATCACTATGATATGATCTTGGATGGTCGCTCCTGCCTCTCACAACTATTGGATCACTATGATATGGTCTTGGATGGTCGCTCCTGCCTCTCACAACTACTGGATCACTATGATATGGTCTTGGATGGTCGCTCCTGCCTCTCACAACTACTGGATCACTATGATATGGTCTTGGATGGTCGCTCCTGCCTCTCACAACTACTGGATCACTATGATATGGTCTTGGATGGTCGCTCCTGCCTCTCACAACTACTGGATCACTATGATATGGTCTTGGATGGTCGCTCCTACCTCTCACAACTACTGGATCACTATGATATGGTCTTGGATGGTCGCTCCTGCCTCTCACAACTACTGGATCACAATGATATGGTCTTGGATGGTCGGAAGAGTGCTGCATCTCCTGCTTAGTTTTTCCTCTCATGGGGCAATAATATCACACATGTAGCAATAATTAATAATGATAATAATAATAATAATAATAATAATAATAATAATAATAATAATAATAATAATAATAATAATAATAGTCTAAAATAACAGGGAGCCAACGTGGCCATCCAGAGGGGGAACGCTTCCTGTAATATACAGGGTGTTTCAAATAGATTTGTCTAGCTTCCAAACAGTTTGCTTTGAAATTAGGTCAATGTATTTGAAACACCGTGTGTGTATATATGTATGTATGTAGGTAAGCTCACACGTGTTTACACAGGTGTTAGTGGAGACACATATGGTGCCTTGTGCACACGTGTTGTGTGTGTGTGTGTGTGTGTGTGTGTGTGTGTGTGTGTGTGTGTTGTGTTGTGTTAGTAACACTGGTCTTGTGGTCTACCAGACCCAATAAAGTGAGTTGTCAGGTGACCGTATAAAAATATCTCTCACACACACACACTCTCTCTCTCTCTCTCTCTCTCTCTCTCTCTCTCTCTCTCTCTCTCTCTCTCTCTCTCTCTCTCTCTCTCTTTCTCTCTCCTTCTCTCTCCTAACTTTCTCTCTCTCTCTCTCTCTCTCTCTCTCTCTCTCTGTGTCTCTCTCTCTCTGTCTCTCTCTGTCTCTCTCTGTCTCTCTCTCTCTCTCTCTCTCTCTCTCTCTCTCTCTCTCTCTCTCTCTCTCTCTCTCTCTCTCTCTCTCTCTCTCTCTCTCTCTCTCTCTCTCTCTCTCTCTCTCTCATCAAAGCAGGCCGGCCATAGGTCTATACAACACACTAGGCCTATGTTTTAGGCCTGGTCCATAAGTAAGGACCACAATTTTGTCCGTGACCACGTACATGGTCCATACTGGACCACTTCAAACACCAGCCTACCCCAGGGTAGGCCTATCCTGGCTACTATCCTGGTGATAGCCTGGGTATATCCTGGTTACTATCCTAGTTACTATCCTAGTTACTATCCTGCCTACTATCCTAGTTACTATCCTCGTGGTAGCCTGGCTACTATCCTGGTTAATATTATGGCTACTATCCTAGCTTCTATCTCTGCTACTATCCTAGCTACTATCCTGGCTACTGTCCTGGCTACTATCCTAAATGCTATCCTGGCTACTATCCTAGCTATTATCCTATCTTCTCCTGGCTACTATCCTAAACACTATCCTAGCTACTATCCTAGTTACTATGCTGGCTACTACCCAGGCTACTATCCTAGCTACTATCCTAATTACTATCCTAGCTACTATCCTGGCTACTGTCCAGGCTAGTATCCTGGGTATAACGGCTGTCTACATGGGTAGTAGCCTGGCTACTAATCTGTCTACTATCCTAGCTACTGTCCAGGCTAGTATCCTGGGTACTATCCTGGCTACTAATCTGGCTACTATCCTAGCTACTATCCTGGCTACCATTCTGCCTACTATCCTGGCTACTAACTTGTGTATTATCCTGGCTACTATCATTGCTACTATCCTGGCTATTATCCTGGCTATTATCCTGGCTACTATCCTGGCTATTACCTGGTTACCTGGAGGTTATTCCGGGGATCAACGCCCCCGCGGCCCGGTCCACGACCAGGCCTCCCGATGGATCAGGGCCTGATCAACTAGGCTGTTACTGCTGGCCGCACGCAGTCCGACGTACGAGCCACAGCCCGGCTGATCCGGCACCGACTTTAGGTATCTGTCCAGCTCTCTCTTGAAGGCAGCCATTATCCTGGCTATTATCCTGGCTACTATCCTGGCTATTACTAATAATAATAGGAGTCCTCAGGTTGTTCTTCAACTCTATATATCCTTGGTTAGTCCTCATCTAGATTATGCTGCACAGTTTTGGTCACCGTATTACAGAATGGATATAAATGCTCTGGGAAACGTACAAAGGAGGATGACGAAGTTAATCCCATGTATCAGAAATCTTCCCTATGAGGATAGACTGAGGCCCTGAATCTGCACTCTCTAGAAAGGCGTAGAACCAAGGGATACATGATTGAGGTGTATAAATGGAAGACAGGAATAAATAAAGGGGATGTAAATAGTGTGCTGAAAATATCTAGCCTAGACAGGACTCGTAGCAATGGTTTTAAGTTGGATAATTTCAGATTCAGGAAGGATACCTGGAGAGAGTTCCGGGGGTCAACGCCCCCGCGGCCCGGTCTGTGACCAGGCCTCCTTAGGTCAGTGTCCCAGGATGCGACCCACACCAGTCGACTAACACCCAGGTACCCATTTTACTGATGGGGAACATAGACAACAGGTGGAAAGAAACACGTCCAATGTTTCTACTCTGGCTGGGAATCGAACCCAGGCCCTCACCGTGTGAAGCGAGAGCGTTAACCACCAGGCCACCAGAGCCCCTGGCATTATTTATGCTTCTGGATATGAAGCCAAGGATTCTGTTAGCTTTATTGCAGATTGTAGATCAATGGTTCAGAGAACCGACACGTTGATAAATTAGACACATGTGCAACTCTTGGGTATCTTTATTGAGGAAACGTTTCGCCACACAGTGGCTTCATCAGTCCATAAAAGGAGAATCTTGAAGAACAGGAGGGGAATGAGGTAATCAGTCCCTCAGCCTTGAGTCGATGTGGTCAGTCCATCAATCTTGAATAGAATACGGCATAAGTGCGAAGGAGCTTATAAACCGTAGGCAGGAGAGGTGCAGCAATCATAGGTGGTGTCACATTTGTTCAATGTGGAAGTAGGTCGTGCCTACTAGCTTTATTGCCAACACTTACGCACTGTTGTCTTGGTTTCAGATTACTGCTAACCAGAACTCCTAAATCTTTTTCGCAATCTGTAATATTAAGATCTACATTATTTAGTTTATATGTGGCATGGTTATTGTCCGGTCCAATGTTTAGAAGTTTGCATTTGTCTATATTAAACTGCATCTGTCACTTCTCCGACCACTGCATCAGTCTAAATCTTCCTGGAGTAATCTAATGTCCTCGTCAGAATGAATTAGACGTCCTAATCACCCTTAATTATTCTCCCGAAGTTACTATCCATCTGTTATTCTCCTTTAATTATTCTTTCTTAGTTAACCACCCTTAATTATTCTCCCTTAGTTACCCATCCTTAATTATTCTCCCTTAGTTACCCACCATTAATTATTCTCCCTTAGTTACCCACCCTTAATTAGTCTCCCTTAGTTACCCACCCTTAATTATTATCCCTTTATTACCCACCCTTAATTATTCTCCCTTAGTTACCCACCCTTAATTATTCTTCCTTAGTTACCCACCCTTAATTATTCTCCCTTAGTTACCCACCCTTATTTATTCTCCCTTAGTTACCCACCCTTAATTATTCTCCCTTAGTTACCCACCCTTAATTATTCTCCCTTAGTTACCCACCCTTAATTATTCTCCCTTAGTTACCCACCCTTAATTATTCATCCTTAGTTACCCACCCTTAATTATTCTCCCTTAGTTACCCACCCTTAATTAGTCTCCCTTAGTTACCCACCCTTAATTATTCTCCCTTTATTACCCACCCTTAATTAGTCTCCCTTAGTTACCCACCCTTAATTATTCTTCCTTAGTTACCCACCCTTAATTATTCTCCCTTAGTTACCCACCCTTAATTAGTCTCCCTTAGTTACCCACCCTTAATTATTCTCCCTTAGTTGCCCACCCTTAATTATTCTCCCTTAGTTACACACCCTTAATTATTCTCCCTTAGTTATCCACCCTTAATTATTCTCCCTTAGTTATCCACCCTTAATTATTCTCCCTTAGTTACCCACCCTAAATTATTCTCCCTTAGTTACCCACCCTTAATTATTCTCCCTTAGTTACCCACTATTAATTATTCTCCCTTAGTTACACACCATTAATTATTCTCCCTTAGTTACCCACCCTTAATTATTCTCCCTTAGTTACCCACCCTTAATTATTCTCCCTTAGTTACCCACCCTTAATTATTCTTCCTTAGTTACCTACCCTTAATTAGTCTCCCTTAGTTACCCACCCTTAATTATTCTTCCTTAGTTACCCACCCTTAATTATTCTTCCTTAGTTACCTATCCTTAATTATTCTCCCTTAGTTACCCACCCTTAATTATTCTCCCTTAGTTACCCACCCTTAATTATTCTTCCTTAGTTACCTGCCCTTAATTAGCCTCCCTTAGTAGCTGCATCAAGACAATAAGTGTCAGTGTACCAAGACTGTTCAACCCTCCCTGTGAGGGAGAGGGTGGAAGGAACCACCTCACACTTCCGGTTGTGCTGGAAGGAAGGAGGGGAGAGAGAGAGGGGAAGGGAGGGGAGAGGAAACTGCCAGCACCTCCTGGAGTAATTACCCCCCTCCCTGTCTGTGAGGGAGTGAAGGAAGGAGGGAGAGGGAGTTAAAGAGGGAGGGGTGAGGTAGGTGGGAGGGGGAGTTAAAGAGGGAGGGGTGAGGTAGGTGGGAGGGGAAGTTAAAGAGGGAGGGGTGAGGTAGGTGGGAGGGGGAGTTAAAGAGGGAGGGGTGAGGTAGGTGGGAGGGGGAGTTAAACAGGGAGGGGTGAGGTAGGTGGGAGGGGGAGTTAACCCGGGCGGGGTGAGGTAGGTGGGAGGGGGAGTTAAACAGGGAGGGGTGAGGTAGGTGGCAGGGGGAGTTAAACAGGGAGGGGTGAGGTAGGTGGGAGGGGGAGTTAAACAGGGAGGGGTGAGGTAGGTGGGAGGGGGAGTTAAAGAGGAAGGGGTGAAGTAGGTGGGAGAGGGAGTTAAACAGGGAGGGGTGAGATGGGTGGGAGGGGGAGTTAAACAGGAAGGGGTGAGATAGGCGGGAGGGGGAGTTAAATAGGGAGGGGTGAGATAGGTGGGAGGGGGAGTTAAAGAGGGGCAGGGAGAAGGGGGGTCGAGTCACCTCACAATGCTGACAAAATACTTCCTGATAGCCCTTACCTGCCCCTCAGCACCTGTTTCAGTCAACAGGTTACAGGTCACCTGGGGTTCTGTCAACAGGTTACAGGTCATCTGGGGTTCTGTCACAGGTTACAGGTCATCTGGGGTTCAGTCAACAGGTTACAAGTCATCTGGGATTCAGTCAACAGGTTACAGGTCACCTGGGGTTCTGTCAACAGGTTACAGGTCATCTGGGGTTCTGTCACAGGTTACAGGTCATCTGGGGTTCAGTCAACAGGTTACAAGTCATCTGGGATTCAGTCAACAGGTTACAGGTCAGCTGGGGTTCTGTCAACAGGTTACAGGTCATCTGGGATTCAGTCAACAGGTTACAGGTCATCTGGGATTCAGTCAACAGGTTACAGGTCACCTGGGATTCAGTCAACAAGTTACAGGTCACCTGGGGTTCTGTCAACAGGTTACAGGTCACCTGGGGTTCTGTCAACAGGTTACAGGTTATCTGGGATTCAGTCAACAGGTTACAGGTCATCTGGGATTCAGTCAACAGGTTACAGGTCACCTGGGATTCAATCAACAGGTTACAGGCCGCCTGGGGTTCTGTCAACAGGTTTCAGGTCACCTGGGATTCAGTCAACAGGTTACAGGTCACCTGGGGTTCAGTCAACAGGTTACAGGTCACCTGGGGTTCTGTCAACAGGTTACAGGCCATCTGGGATTCAGTCAGCAGGTTACAGGTCATCTGGGATTCAGTCAACAGGTTACAGGTCACCTGGGATTCAGTCAACAGGTTACAGGCCACCTGGGGTTCTGTCAACAGGTTACAGGTCACCTGGGGTTCTGTCAACAGGTTACCTGGGGTTCTGTCAACAGGTTACAGGTCATCTTGGGTTCTGTCAACAGGTTACAGGTCATCTGGGGTTCAGTCAACAGGTTACAGGTCATCTGGGGTTCAGTCAAAAGGTTACAGGTCATCTGGGGTTCAGTCAACAGGTTACAAGTCATCTGGGGTTCAGTCAACAGGTTACAGGTCACCTGGGGTTCTGTCAACAGGTTACAGGTCATCTGGGGTTCAGTCAACAGGTTACAGGTCATCTGGGGTTCAGTCAACAGGTTACAGGTCACCCGGGGTTCTGTCAACAGGTTACAGGTCATCTGGGACTCAGTCAACAGGTTACAGGTCATCTGGGGTTCAGTCAACAGGTTACAGGTCATTTGAGGTTCTGTCAACAGGTTACAGGCCATCTGGGGTTCAGTCAACAGGTTACAGGTCACCTGGGGTTCAGTCAACAGGTTACAGGTCATCTGGGGTTCAGTCAACAGGTTACAGGTCATCTGGGGTTCAGTCAACAGGTTACAGGTCACCTGGGGTTCTGTCAACAGGTTACAGGTCACCTGGGGTTCTGTCAACAGGTTACAGGTCACCTGGGGTTCTGTCAACAGGTTACAGGTCATCTGGGGTTCTGTCAACAGGTTACAGGTCACCTGGGGTTCTGCCAACAGGTTACAGGTCACCTGGAGTTCTGTCAACAGGTTACAGGACATCTGGGGTTCTGTCAACAGGTTACAGGTCACCTGGGGTTCTGTCAACAAGTTACAGGTCATCTAGGGTTCTGTCAACAGGCTACTGGTCACCTGGAGTTCTGTCAACAGGTTACAGGTCACCTGGGGTTCTGTCAACAGGTTACAGTTCACCTGGTGTTCTGTCAACAGGTTACAGGTCATCTGGGGTTCTGTCAACAGGTTACAGGTCACCTGGGGTTCTGCCAACAGGTTACAGGTCACCTGGAGTTCTGTCAACAGGTTTCAGGTCATCTGGGGTTCTGTCAACAGGTTACAGGTCACCTGGGGTTCTGTCAACAAGTTACAGGTCATCTAGGGTTCTGTCAACAGGTTACTGGTCACCTGGAGTTCTGTCAACAGGTTACAGGTCACCTGGGGTTCAGTCAACAGGTTACAGGTCATCTGGGGTTCTGACAACAGGTTACTGGTCACCTGGGGTTCTGTCAACAGGTTACAGGTCACCTGGGGCTCTGTCAGCAAGTTACAGGTCATCTAGGGTTCTGTCAACAGGTTACACGTCACCTGGGGTTCTGTCAACAGGTTACAGGTCACCTGGGGTTCTGTCAACAGGTTACAGGTCATCTGGGGTTCAGTCAACAGGTTACAGGCACCTGGGGTTCTGTCAACAAGTTACAGGTCATCTAGGGTTCTGTCAACAGGTTACAGGTCACCTGGGGTTCTGTCAACAGGTTACTGGTCACCTGGGGTTCAGTCAACAGGTTACAGGTCACCTGGGGTTCTGTCAACAGGTTACAGGTCACCTGGGGTTCTGTCAACAGGTTACAGGTCACCTGGGGTTCAGTCAACAGGTTACAGGTCACCTGGGGTTCAGTCAGTGGGTACAGACCGTGGGAAGGCGAGCAGGTCCGTGTACGTGATATCCTCCACTGTACGTGCTGGCCACGGACCATGCTAGGTAGGTTCAACACTACCATAGGTCTACTGGACCATGCTAAGTAGGTTCAACACTACCATAGGTCTACTGGACCATGCTAGGTAGGTTCAACACTACAGTAGGCCTATTGGACCATGCTAGGTAGGTTCAACACTACAGTAGGTCTACTGGACCATGCTAGGTAGGTTCAACACTGCAGTAGGCCTACTGGACTATGCTAGGTAGGTTCAACACTACGGTAGGTCTACTGGACCATGCTGGGTAGGTTTAACACTACAGTAGGTCTACTGGACCATGCTAGGTAGGTTCAACCCTACAGTAGGCCTACTGGACCATGCTAGGTAGGTTCAACACTACAGTAGGTCTACTGGACCATGCTAGGTAGGTTCAACGCTACAGTAGGCCTACTGGACCATGCTAGGTAGGTTCAACCCTACAGCAGGCCTACTGGATCATACTAGGTAGGTTCAACAGTACAGTAGATCTATTGGACCGTGCTAGGTAGGTTCAACACTACAGTAGGCCTACTGGAGCATGCTAGGTAGGTTCAACACTACAGTAGGCCTACTGGACCATGCTAGGTAGGTTCAGCACTACAGTAGGCCTACTGGACCATGCTAGGTAGGTTCAACACTACAGTAGGTCTACTGGACCATGCTAGGTAGGTTCAACACTACAGTACGTCTACTGGACCATGCTAGGTAGGTTCAACACTACAGTAAGCCTATTGGACCATGCTAGGTAGGTTCAACACTACAGTAGTCCTACTGGACCATGTTAGGTAGGTTCAGCACTATCGTAGGCCTACAGGACCATGCTAGGTAGGGCAGGGCATTTCAGGGCAGATTGTGACCTGGATCAAGTCCCCTGGGTCACCTGAGGTCAGCCGAGGTCCCCTGGGCACCTGTCCAGCTCTGAGTCATAAAAAACACAACACCAGGCCGGTAGGTGACTTTTACCTACCTAGCATGGTCCAGTAGGTGGCTTGGACCTACCTAGCATGGTCCAGTAGGTGACTTGACCTACCTAGCATGGTCCAGTAGGTGACTTGGACCTACCTAGCATGGTCCAGTAGGTGATTTGACCTACCTAGCATGGTCCAATAGGTGACTTGGACCTACCTAGCATGGTCCAGTAGGTGACTTGACCTACCTAGCATGGTCCAGTAGGTGACTTGGACCTACGTAGCATGGTCCAGTAGGTGACTTGAACATACCTAGCATGGTCCAGTAGATGACTTGAACCTACCTAGCATGGGCCAGTAGGCCTGCTGCAGTACTCCTTTCTTATGTTCTTATGAACAGGAGCAACAGTAGCTAAACAAGAGATAAACAGTAGCTAAACAAAAGTTCAACAGGGGCAACAGGAGCAACAGTAGCTAAGCAGGGATAACAGGAGCTAAACAGAAGATAAACAGGGGCAACCGAAGCTAAGCAAAAGTTATACAGGCCAAGAGAAACAACAGGGGCATCAGGAAGAACAAGGGCAACGGGATCAGTAGGGACAACTGAAGCAAGAGGAGCCACAGGAGGCACTGGAGCACCCGGAACAATAGGAGCAACAGGGTCATTAGCAGCAGGAATAACACTTGCAACAATAACAACAGGAGCAAGTGGATCAATAGGATCAACAGGAGCAAATGGAGCAACTGGAACAACAGGAGCAACGGGAGAAGCAAATGCAACAGGAGCAACAGACGAGATGAGCAGTATGATCAACAGATGTAACAGGAGTAACATTAATATGAGTAATAGGAGTAACAGGAGCAACAGAAGCAACTGGAGTTATAGAAACAACAGGAATAACTGAACTCATCATGTATTTCTAACAGGTAAATAGGAATTCATAGTCTCCTGTATAACAGAAATGAAAACGGAGCTTATCTTTCACTGTTTTTCTTGTTATCTTCGATACGGAGCAAACGGCAATTTCTCCAGAAATGAATGCGATTGGCTGATCAACTTGGGCTGATACCGACGGCAGCAGCTAATTGGCTGCCCGAAAGGTAAACAAAGAAGGTGATTGGCTGAGGCTCATCTAGCTACCGGAGGCCCACCATGTTTCTCAGGAAAATAGTCTTCGGGAGTCCCATTTTGCGAAGGTAATTTACCGGGATACCACTGCCTCAATTACATTAACCTCTCCGGATAATGTAATCGCCACCGAGGGGCGTAATTACGCCCAAGATATCCGCCGGATATGGTATGGGAGAGGCAGAGGAGGGGAAAAAGAATGGCAGAGGCCGGAGCGAGGCTAGCAACATGGCGGCTCCCGCCGAAAAGGAGCTTTATATTACGCGGGTAATTTTGCGTGGGGTAATTTTGCGCGGGTAAATACACGCGGATGAATTCGCGCGGGTAAATTCGCGCCATTATTTCCCCGCGTTCCTGTAAACCCTGAAGGCTCGTGGGACCGGACATAGGATGTCGTAGGAGGGGAAGGAGGGGAGGAGGGAGCGGAAGAGGGAGGGGCGGAGGGGGGGAAAGTGTCTCTGACCTCCTGCTTTGTTTACCTCTCTTCAGTCCCTCAGTCTTGATAGAAGGGGGTCAGTCCCTCAGTCTTGATAGAGGGGGGGTCAATCCCTCGGTCATGATAGGAGGGGTCAGTCCCTCAGTCATGACAGAAGGGGGGCCAGTCCTTTAGGCCTAAATAGAAGAACTGTCTATTTCTGTCTAATAAGATCTATCGTAACCTAGGTGTCCCAGGCAAGAATAGACAGGAATAGACATGGATAGACATGAGCAGACAGGAATAGAGATTTGACTCAACAAGGTTCAAGGAATTTCCTGGATGCGTCACGCAGTTGCGTTATCCACTTGCGTCACTTCAGTCAGGTGTCATTAAGGGCGATGTTTGCGTCCTGAATGACTAGTAAATTGACCCTTGTCTACACAGATTCCTCTTTTACAGTCTATCATATCTATCAGTGCATTTAAGGGACTGACTGTCTATCAGTCTATCTAAAAGACTGATTGTGTATCGGTCTAAGAACCTGTTTATCAGTTTATCTAAGAGACCGACTGTCTGTCAGTCTATCTAAAAGACTGACTGCCTATCAGTCTATCTAAGAGACTGACTGTCTATCAGTCTATCTAGGAGACTGACTGTATATCAGTCTAAGAGACTCTCTATCAGTCTAAGAGATTATCTGTCAGTCTAAGAGACTGTCTATCAGTCTTTCTAAAAGACTATCTATCAGTGAATTGAACACTGTTACATTATCTTATGAAGGCTTGTTTACTGCCTTAACCCACCCACCCGCCCGCCGCCCACCTGTCTATCTTCAACTGGTCCCTGTCTACCCTGGTAGCAACAGTCTATTGGCTAGGGGTTCCCTGCTTACCACCTGTTGTCTGGAGACTGGTCGTGTGCCCACTGTGGTCTGGGTATGGGTATAGTGACCTAGAAAAAGCGTGGGCATGCGTGAGCCATGCGTGGGCCATGTGTGGGCCATGCGTGGGCCATGTGTTTGCCATGAATTAGATAGGGTCTGTTGGAGTGTTGAAATCGGAGCCAAACGAACGATTTATCTATCGCTCCCGTTGCTTTTCCTGCTGTCAACGGAGAATTTACCGTTAGATTGTCCTGTTGGTTGGTGCTGTAATGGCATTAAGGCCTCAACGGGCTGTTAAATCAGGCCACTGGCCTGTTTGAACATACGTTGGTATGGAAAAGTTGGAATCTGTTGTTGATATATATTGAAGCCACAATAACGTTTCCGTTGTCTTTTCTGCTTTCAACGGCCCGTTTCCCTTTAGAGTGTCCTGTTGGTTGGTGCAGCAACAGCAGAGAGGCCTCAAGAGGCCACTGCAGCCTGTTAAATTACTCCAACGGCCTGTTGAACGGGTTACTTAGTGAGGATATTCGTTCTGAAATCCGAATCCAGTCGCTACTCCTTATTGTCTGGCTGGTAATCTAGCCTCCCCTCTTTTGAGAGCCTGATATAGGAGCTCTTTTTAGAGCTCTTCATTTCCTCTAGCATGGGGCTCAGTGTTCGTACCTTTAAAACCCCGCAGACTGCGCAGTCTCCCTTAAAAAGCGTATTCTTGGACGCCGCAGTAAGCGCAGTAGGTAGTCCAGAAGAATTGCGCATGTCAAGATGATTTCATTGTTTCTTGGAGCTCTTTTTAGAGCTCTCAGAAGAACCAAAAATATTCCCGTCAGTTTCTTCCCGGCAAATTTTTTCCCGGCAAAAAATTTCCCACTCAAAATTTTCCGCCAAAATTTTCCCGCCAATTTTTTTCCGCCAAAATCTTTCCGCTAAAATCTTCCGCTTAAATCTTTCCGCCAGGAACGTTCCGCTTACAATCTGTTGTTAGTAATGATTGCCCGAGGCACCTGTGTGTGTGTGTGTGTGTCTGTTTGTTGTGTGTGTGTGTGTGTGTGTGTGTGTGTGTGTGTGTGTGTGTGTGTGTGTGTGTGTGTGTGTGTTTGTTGTGTGTACTCACCTATTTGTGGTTGCAGGGGTCGAGTCCTAGCTCCTGCCTGTGTGTGTGTGTGTGTGTGTGTGTGTGTGTGTGTGTGTGTGTGTGTGTTGTGTGTGTGTGTGTGTGTGTGTGTGTGTGTGTGTGTGTGTGTGTGTGTGTGTGTGTGTGTGTGTGTGTACCACAGCAGTGCTACACAATGACCAGCAGATAGACAGTCAACTTCCCTCTCTCTTACCTCCGTTAATCCCTATAATTGACGACTTTCCTTATGATGTATAATCGGCCTCTTCCCTCTCCACTGTGTTTCGCTCGATTAATCACTAAAACACAGCCGAGGAGACGAAATAAGGGCGAAACAATTTGGGAAATGGAGCTAAAATGGCGCTGGGATGGTACGGTTCAAAGTGGAAGTTATCCTATACTCCAACCATAACAAAGACGGTATCTTGTCTTTTAGTGCCTGATTTCTGCCTTCCAGGACCTGAATGTCGCCTTTAAGTACCTGACTGGCAATGCCTCTGTCTTCTTCTATACGTTTTGCCCGATTAATTACTAAAACAGAGCCGAAGGAACGAGAAAAGCGCGAATGAATTTGGGAAACGGAACTGTATGGCTCAAGGTGGAAGTTCCTCTAGAGTCCATCAATAATACAGACCGACTTACTGACTGACTGACTAAGCAACTAACCTGTTGATTCTCTGTACCGTTTATCTACATTGCTGTCAGACACAGCAACATCTTGGGCTCTTAATACAGGGAAATCTTCACTTGCTTAACCTATAGGCATAACCTACTTCCATGTGTGGATTCGTCCACTGTAATATCGCTTACGACTGCTGCACCTCACCTGTCTACAGTATATAAGCTTCTTCGTGCATATGCTGTATTCTTTTCAAGACTGATGGACTGATTACATCGGCTTCAGGTTGAGGGACTGATTACCTCAAACTCCTACTGATCTTCACCATTCTTCTTTGTATATGACTGATGAAGCCACTGTGTTGCAAAACATTTTCTCAGTAAAGATACCCAAGTGTTGCACATGTATCTAATTTATCAACCTGTCGCTTCTCTGACCTGTTTATCTACTTGGCTAACTGACTGTCTAACTGGCTAATTAACTAACTCACTGACTAACTGACTAATTAACTAACTAACTGACTAATTAACTAACTCACTGACTAACTGGCTAATTAACTAACTCACTGACTAACTGACTAATTAACTCACTGACTAATTAACTAACTCACTGATTAACTGACTAATTAACTAACTCACTGACTAATTAACTAACTCACTAACTGACTAATTAACTAACTCACTGACTAGTTACTAACGAACTAACTGACTAACTACCTGACTAACTGACTGACTAACGTACTGACTGACTAGCTACCAACGAACTAACTCACTTACTGCCTGACTGACTAATTAATTGACTAACTAACTAACTTACTGACTGACTGACTAACTGACTTACTGACTGACTAATTAACTGACTTACTAACTGACTTACTGACTGACTGACTAACTGACTAACTAACTGATTTACTGACTGACTGATTAACTAACTGATTGACTGACTGACTGATTAACTAACTGATTGACTGACTAGCTACTAACGAACTGGCTGACTGACTAACTGACTAGCTACTAACGAACTAACTAACGAACTGACTGACTGACAAACTAACTAACTGACTAACTTACTGACTGAATGACCAACTGAATAACTGACTGACTGACTGATTATCTGACTGACTAACTACTTGACTAACTGACTAACTTACTGACTGACTGACAATACAGTAGCTGTGGTATAGTCACATACAATATATTACTGCCACATACCCACATACCCACAGTCTGGTACTCTCCACCTCCTGCTTCCGGTGAAGAAGGAGGGGTAAGGGGTAGTTTAAGTGGTGGTTTAAGGGGGGGAAGGGAGGGCTTCACCAGGGGGTTACACGAGGTTTTGAGGAATTGTGGAGTTAGGGGAACCCCTGTTGAGGGCTTCTGGTACCCAGTTTTAAGGATGATACCCCTTGAAAGGAAGTGCTCTAAGGGACATTGCCCACTTAGGGGTACCCTGGAAAAGGGGTGAGGTGACGCCAAGGGGAACTACGCAGACCTGGTCCACTTACCGAGGTTCCTATGACCAATTCTCCCAGGGAAAACAGTGGTTGGTAAGATCACTAAGGTTGTATTTAATATGTCTGCGTCTTCCCACACTCTCCCACTCATTGTTCGCCTCCATAACTCCTCCACAAACTACTCCACAAACTCGCCACAGACTCCTCCACAATACTGGGATAGATGGAGTACAGTTGTATGTATCGTATGGGCAATTAAAATGACACTATATTGGACAGGAAGACTTGCAATATGGAAGGTTCAGTACGGTGTGGGTCCTAGTAGCCCTATAGTAAACATGGTCATATACAAATTCCTCCATGAACTACTCCACAGAATCCTCCACAATGCTGGAATAGTCGGAGCACAGTTGTATGTATCGTATGGGCCCTTGAAATGGCCATATGCTGGTTAAGAAAGCTTGAAATGTGGAGGGTTCAGTATAGCGCGGGGTCATAGTGGCCCTAAATATTGTAAACATGGTGATGATATACACAAAATTACTGCTAATTAAAAAAATGACTGAGATTTGGAGGACATAGAGTCGATCCTGCACTACTGGCGTAAAATGACCCTGTACGAGTAAGGAAGTCTTCAAATATGATGGAATCGATATACGGTACAATGTCTTACTAGCTCTTTAAAGTGTAAACATGGTGATATTATATATATTACTGCAGTCACATGAACGACCAGGATCTGGAGGACACAGAATCGATCCTAAATTATTTACTGGCCTAAAATGACCGTATACTAGTAAGGAACTCTTTAAATATGGGGGTTCGATATGGTATAAGGTCCTAGTAGCCCTATAAAATATAAATAAGGTGATATATACAATATTACCATGACTGCGTTGGTGAACGTGATTTGGAGGTTATGAGTCGATACTACACTATTTACTGCCTAAAATGATCCTTAAGTATTAACAAATCCTTAAAATACTGTGGATTCGATATGGTACAGAGTCGTGGTAGCCCTATAAAGTGTAAACAAATTGCTATTGATGGTAACTGTAGAGGTATAAACTCTGCAACGGAACTAACAGGGGTTTTACAGCAAACAGGAGTTTTTTAAGACCTTGGTGGACTATTATCAAGTCCAAAAGGGTCTTGAGAGTGGTCCAGGACCTCAATAATGGTCCAGAATAGACCATGGTCCTCAAAACAGATGGCATGGTTTGAAGGTTGGCTGTGGTACACCATCTGTTAGCTACTGGACCAACAGAAGTTAACGACTTCTGGCGTTGGTATACCTGTGGTATACCTGTTGCATACATGTAGTATATCTGTTATATACCTGTTATATACCTTTTGAATACCTGTTGTATACCCGATATATACCTGTTGTATACCTGTTATATACCTGTTGTATACCTGTTATATACCTGTAGTATACGTGCTGTATACCTACTGTATACCTGTAATGTAGTATACCTACTGTATACCTGCTGTACACCTGTAGTATACCAGTAGTATACCTGTATACCTTAGAGGATACTTACACTCAGGCATCCCTATATATACCCCTTGATCTATCAGCCTATTGCTGCTATGTAGTTGAAGAGTCTTGGTCCCATTACACTATATATGTATATATATATATATATATATATATATATATATATATATATATATATATATATATATATATATATATATATATATATATATATATATATATATATATATATATATATATATATATATATATATATATATATATATATATATATATATATATATATATATATATATATATATATATATATATATATATATATATATGGTATAAACCTTGGTAATAAATACCGACAAGTTGGTTTAGAAAGACACGTAAGCAAACACTATAACATATTTATTAGAAAACGTTTCGGTCCTGGGACCTTGATCACTTCTAACATACAGAGGTAGAAAGACATTATATATATAGGCGGAGAGTGAGATGTGACATATATACATACATACATATATATATATATATATATATATATATATATATATATATATATATATATATATATATATATACATATATATATATATATATATACATATATATATATATATATATATATATATATACATATATATATATATATACATATATATATATATATATATATATTTTTTATTTTTTATTTTTTTATTATCACACCGGCCGATTCCCACCAAGGCAGGGTGGCCCGAAAAAGAAAAACTTTCACCATCATTCACTCCATCACTGTCTTGCCAGAAGGGTGCTTTACACTACAGTTTTTAAACTGCAACATTAACACCCCTCCTTCAGAGTGCAGGCACTGTACTTCCCATCTCCAGGACTCAAGTCCGGCCTGCCGGTTTCCCTGAATCCCTTCATAAATGTTACTTTGCTCACACTCCAACAGCACGTCAAGTATTAAAAACCATTTGTCTCCATTCACTCCTATCAAACACGCTCACGCATGCCTGCTGGAAGTCCAAGCCCCTCGCACACAAAACCTCCTTTACCCCCTCCCTCCAACCCTTCCTAGGCCGACCCCTACCCCGCCTTCCTTCCACTACAGACTGATACACTCTTGAAGTCATTCTGTTTCGCTCCATTCTCTCTACATG
The DNA here is from genome assembly GCF_038502225.1 of Cherax quadricarinatus. Lineage (NCBI taxonomy): Eukaryota > Metazoa > Arthropoda > Malacostraca > Decapoda > Parastacidae > Cherax > Cherax quadricarinatus. The sequence continues at coordinate 4,225,441 of NC_091388.1, read as the reverse complement.
TCCGAACCACCTCAACAACCCTTCCTCAGCCCTCTGGACAACAGTTTTGGTAATCCCGCACCTCCTCCTAACTTCCAAACTACGAATTCTCTGCATTATATTCACACCACACATTGCCCTCAGACATGACATCTCCACTGCCTCCAGCCTTCTCCTCGCTGCAACATTCATCACCCACGCTTCACACCCATATAAGAGCGTTGGTAAAACTATACTCTCATACATTCCCCTCTTTGCCTCCAAGGACAAAGTTCTTTGTCTCCACAGACTCCTAAGTGCACCACTCACTCTTTTTCCCTCATCAATTCTATGATTCACCTCATCTTTCATAGACCCATCCGCTGACACGTCCACTCCCAAATATCTGAATACGTTCACCTCCTCCATACTCTCTCCCTCCAATCTGATATTCAATCTTTCATCACCTAATCTTTTTGTTATCCTCATAACCTTACTCTTTCCTGTATTCACCTTTAATTTTCTTCTTTTGCACACCCTACCAAATTCATCCACCAATCTCTGCAACTTCTCTTCAGAATCTCCCAAGAGCACAGTGTCTTCAGCAAAGAGCAGCTGTGACAACTCCCACTTTGTGTGTGATTCTTTATCTTTTAACTCCACGCCTCTTGCCAAGACCCTCGCATTTACTTCTCTTACAACCCCATCTATAAATATATTAAACAACCACGGTGACATCACACATCCTTGTCTAAGGCCTACTTTTACTGGGAAAAAATTTCCCTCTTTCCTACATACTCTAACTTGAGCCTCACTATCCTCGTAAAAACTCTTCACTGCTTTCAGTAACCTACCTCCTACACCATACACTTGCAACATCTGCCACATTGCCCCCCTATCCACCCTGTCATACGCCTTTTCCAAATCCATAAATGCCACAAAGACCTCTTTAGCCTTATCTAAATACTGTTCACTTATATGTTTCACTGTAAACACCTGGTCCACACACCCCCTACCTTTCCTAAAGCCTCCTTGTTCATCTGCTATCCTATTCTCCGTCTTACTCTTAATTCTTTCAATTATAACTCTACCATACACTTTACCAGGTACACTCAACAGACTTATCCCCCTATAATTTTTGCACTCTCTTTTATCCCCTTTGCCTTTATACAAAGGAACTATGCATGCTCTCTGCCAATCCCTAGGTACCTTACCCTCTTCCATACATTTATTAAATAATTGCACCAACCACTCCAAAACTATATCCCCACCTGCTTTTAACATTTCTATCTTTATCCCATCAATCCCGGCTGCCTTACCCCCTTTCATTTTACCTACTGCCTCACGAACTTCCCCCACACTCACAACTGGCTCTTCCTCACTCCTACAAGATGTTATTCCTCCTTGCCCTATACACGAAATCACATTATTATTATTATAATCAAGGGGGTAGCGCTAAACCCGGAGGATTATACAGCGCCTGGGGGGGGATGTGGAAGGCATTCAGGCTTAATTCGGGGAACTGGAGCACAGATCCAATTCCCTAAATCAAGAGCCCCTCACCAACATCAAGGAACCTTCCTTGAGGGGCACGAAATCACAGCTTCCCTATCTTCATCAACATTTAACAATTCCTCAAAATATTCCTTCCATCTTCCCAATACCTCTAACTCTCCATTTAATAACTCTCCTCTCCTATTTTTAACTGACAAATCCATTTGTTCTCTAGGCTTTCTTAACTTGTTAATCTCACTCCAAAACTTTTTCTTATTTTCAACAAAATTTGTTGATAACATCTCACCCACTCTCTCATTTGCTCTCTTTTTACATTGCTTCACCACTCTCTTAACTTCTCTCTTTTTCTCCATATACTCTTCCCTCCTTGCATCACTTCTACTTTGTAAAAACTTCTCATATGCTAACTTTTTCTCCCTTACTACTCTCTTTACATCATCATTCCACCAATCGCTCCTCTTCCCTCCTGCACCCACTTTCCTGTAACCACAAACTTCTGCTGAACACTCTAACACTACATTTTTAAACCTACCCCATACCTCTTCGACCCCATTGCCTATGCTCTCATTAGCCCATCTATCCTCCAATAGCTGTTTATATCTTACCCTAACTGCCTCCTCTTTTAGTTTATAAACCTTCACCTCTCTCTTCCCTGATGTTTCTATTCTCCTTGTATCCCATCTACCTTTTACTCTCAGTGTAGCTACAACTAGAAAGTGATCTGATATATCTGTGGCCCCTCTATAAACATGTACATCCTGAAGTCTACTCAACAGTCTTTTATCTACCAATACATAATCCAACAAACTACTGTCATTTCGCCCTACATCATATCGTGTATACTTATTTATCCTCTTTTTCTTAAAATATGTATTACCTATAACTAAACCCCTTTCTATACAAAGTTCAATCAAAGGGCTCCCATTATCATTTACACCTGGCACCCCAAACTTACCTACCACACCCTCTCTAAAAGTTTCTCCTACTTTAGCATTCAAGTCCCCTACCACAATTACTCTCTCACTTGGTTCAAAGGCTCCTATACATTCACTTAACATCTCCCAAAATCTCTCTCTCTCCTCTGCATTCCTCTCTTCTCCAGGTGCATACACGCTTATTATGACCCACTTCTCGCATCCAACCTTTACTTTAATCCACATAATTCTTGAATTTACACATTCATATTCTCTTTTCTCCTTCCATAACTGATCATTTAACATTACTGCTACCCCTTCCTTTGCTCTAACTCTCTCAGATACTCCAGATTTAATCCCATTTATTTCCCCCCACTGAAACTCTCCTACCCCCTTCAGCTTTGTTTCGCTTAGGGCCAGGACATCCAACTTCTTTTCATTCATAACATCAGCAATCATCTGTTTCTTGTCATCCGCACTACATCCACGCACATTTAAGCAACCCAGTTTTATAAAGTTTTTCTTCTTCTCTTTTTTAGTAAATGTATATATATATATATATATATATATATATATATATATATATATATATATATATATATATATATATATATATATATATATATATATATATGTATGTATATAGATAGATAGATAGATAGATATACACGCGTCTCCTTGAAGGAGTTGTGGTCAGAGTGGAGGTATGATCCTCCCTCCCTCCCTCCCTCCCTCCATCCATCCCTCCATCCCTCCATCTCCCAGGACACTGACACTACTTCAAGGTTACACAAACGACATTGTTACCAAGGGGATCCATTATATTAACTATAATGTGACCTGGATATAGTGAGCTGTGGGACTGACCCCCTTATATCATGACTGGTACTGACTACCCCCTATCATAACTGTGGTACTGACTACCTTGTATAATGACTGATACTGACTGCCTTCTATCATGACTGGTACTGACTACCTTCTATCATGACTGTGGTACTGTCTACCTTCTATCATGACTGTGGTACTGACTACCTTCTATCATGACTGTGGTACTGACTACCTTCTATCATGACTGATACTGACTACCTTCTATCATGACTGGTACTGACTACCTTCTATCATGACTGGTACTGACTACCTTCTATCATGACTGGTACTGACTACCTTCTATCATGACTGTGGTACTGACTACCTTCTATCATGACTGGTACTGACTACCTTCTATCATGACTGGTACTGACTACCTTCTATCATGACTGTGGTACTGACTACCTTCTATCATGACTGGTACTGACTACCTTCTATCATGACTGGTACTGACTACCTTCTATCATGACTGTGGAACTGACTACCTTCTATCATGACTGATACTGACTACCTTCTATCATGACTGGTACTGACTACCTTCTATCATGACTGGTACTGACTACCTTCTATCATGACTGTGGTACTGACTACCTTCTATCATGACTGGTACTGACTACCTTCTATCATGACTGGTACTGACTACCTTCTATCATGACTGTGGTACTGACTACCTTCTATCATGACTGGTACTGACTACCTTCTATCATGACTGTGGTACTGACTACCTTCTATCATGACTGTGGTACTGACTACCTTGTATCATGATTGATACTGACTACCTTCTATCATGACTGGTACTGACTACCTTCTATCATGACTGGTACTGACTACCTTCTATGATGACTGTGGTACTGACTACCTTCTATCATGACTGGTACTGACTACCTTCTATCATGACTGGTACTGACTACCTTCTATCATGACTGTGGTACTGACTACCTTCTATCATGACTGTGGTACTGACTACCTTCTATTATGACTGTGGTACTGACTATCTTGTATCATGACTGTGGTACTGATTACCTTCTATCATGACTGTGGTACTGACTACCTTCTATCATGACTGTGGTACTGACTACTTTTTATCATGACTGTGGTACTGACTACTTTCTATCATGACTGTGGTACTGACTACCTTCTATCATGACTGTGGAACTGACTACCTTGTATCATGACTGATACTGACTACCTTCTATCATGACTGGTACTGACTGCCTTCTATCATGACTGTGGTACTGACTACCTTCTATCATGACTGTGGTACTGACTACCTTCTATCATGACTGTGGAACTGACTACCTTGTATCATGACTGATACTGACTACCTTCTATCATGACTGGTACTGACTACCTTCTATCATGACTGTGGTACTGACTACCTTCTATCATGACTGGTACTGACTATCTTCTATCATGACTGTGGTACTGACTACCTTCTATCATGACTGTGGTACTGACTACCCTCTATCATGACTGTGGTACTGATTACCTTCTATCATGACTGTGGTACTGACTACCTTCTATCATGACTGTGGTACTGGCTACCTTCTATCATGACTGTGGTACTGACTACCTTCTATCATGACTGTGGTACTGACTACCTTCTATCATGACTGTGGTACTGACTACCTTCTATCATGACTGTGGTACTGACTACCTTCTATCATGACTGTGGTACTGACTACCTTCTATCATGACTGTGGTACTGACTACCTTCTATCATGACTGTGGTACTGGCTACCTTCTATCATGACTGTGGTACTGACTACCTTCTATCGTGACTGTGGTACTGACTACTTTCTATCATGACTGTGGTACTGACTACCTTCTATCATGACTGTGGTACTGACTACCTTCTATCATGACTGTGGTACTGATTACCTTCTATCATGACTGTGGTAATGACTACCTTCTATCATGACTGTGGTACTGACTACCTTCTATCATGACTGAGCTACTGACTACCTTCTATCATGATTGTGGTACTGACTACCTTCTATCATGACTGTGGTACTGACTACCTTCTATCATGACTGTGGTACTGACTACCTTCTATCATGACTGTGGTACTGACTACCTTCTATCATGACTGTGGTACTGACTACCTTCTATCATGACTATGGTACTGACTACCTTCTATCATGACTGTGGCACTGGCTACCTTCTATCATGACTGTGGTACTGACTACCTTCTATCATGACTGTGGTACTGATTACCTTCTATCATGACTGTGGTACTGACTACCTTCTATCATGACTGTGGTACTGATTACCTTCTATCATGACTGTGGTACTGACTATCTTCTATCATGACTGTGGTACTGGCTACCTTCTATCATGACTGTGGTACTGACTACCTTCTATCATGACTGTGGTACTGACTACCTTCTATCATGACTGTGGTACTGACTAACTTTTATCATGACTGTGGTACTGGCTACCTTCTATCATGGGTGTGGTACTGACTACCTTCTATCATGGCTGTGGTACTGACTACCTTCTATCATGGCTGTGGTACTGACTACCTTCTATCATGGCTGTGGTACTGACTACCTTCTATCATGACCAGGTAACCTCCAGGTGGTACTGACTACCTTCTATCATGACCAGGTAACCTCCAGGTGGTGCTGACTACCTTCTATCATGACTGGTACTGACTACCTTCTATCATGACTGTGGTACTGACTACCTTCTATCATGACTGATACTCACTACCTTCTATCATGACTGTGGTACTGGCTATCTCCTATCATGATTGTGGTACTGACTACCTTGTATCATGACTGGTACTAACTACCTTCTGTCATGACTGGTACTGACTACCTTCTATCATGACTGGTACTGACTACCTTCTGTCATGACTGTGGTACTGACTACCTTCTATCATGACTGTGGTACTGACTACCTTCTATCATGACTGTGGTACTGATTACCTTCTATCATGACTGTGGTACTGACTACCTTCTATCAAGACTGGCGCTGACTACCTTCTATCATGACTGTGGTACTGACTACCTTCTATCATGACTGGTAGTGACTACCTTCTATCGTGACAGTGGTACTGACTACCTTCTATCATGACTGTGGTACTGACTACCTTCTATCATGACTATGGTACTGACTACCTTCTACCATGACTGTGGTACTGACTACCTTCTATCATGACTGTGGTACTGACTACCTTCTATCATGACTGTGGTACTGATTACCTTCTATCATGACTGTGGTACTGACTACCTTCTATCATGACTGTGGTACTGACTACCTTCTATCATGACTGTGTTACTGACTACCTTCTATCATGACTGTGGTACTGATTACATTCTATCATGACTGTGGTACTGACTACCTTCTATCATGACTGTGGTACTGACTACCTTCAATCATGACTGTGGTACTGATTACCTTCTATCATGACTGTGGTACTATCTTCTATCATGACTGTGGTACTGACAACATTCTATCAAGACCGAGGGACTGACCCCCTGCTATCAAGACCGAGGGACTGAACCCCTGCTATCAAGACCGAGGGACTGACCCCCTGCTATCAAGACCGAGAGACTGACTCCCTGCTATCAAGACCGAGAGACTGACCTCCTACTTTCAAGACCGAGGGACTGATTCCCTGCTATTAAGACCGAGGGACTGACTCCCTGCTATCAAGACCGAGGGACTGATTCCCTGCTATCAAGACCGAGGGACTGACTCCCTACTATTAAGACCGAGGGACTGACTCCCTACTATTAAGACCGAGGGACTGACTCCTTACTATCAAGACCGAGGGACTGAACCCCTACTATCAAAGACCGAGGGACTGACCCCCTACTATCAAGACCGAGGGACTGACCCCCTACTATCAAGACCGAGGGACTGAACCCCTGCTATCAAGACCGAGGGACTGACTCCCTACTGTCAAGACCGAGGGACTGACCCCCTACTTTCAAGACCGAGGGACTGACCCCGTCTATCCAACAACAGGAGTGCCACAACGGGAGTGCCAACAGGTGCCAACCTCATGTTAACCCGTGATACGAGACAATAAAGCCTGCAGCATCCAAATCTCGACCTTGTGACCCTTATCTCTAGGGGCCAGAATCCTCCCAGGTCAGTGGACACGAAACAATGCTGTTAGTTTAGGCAATTTACCAGCTAGAGGACAAGGTAGATTGACCTCTATGTGTGAGGCAATAAGGGCGATTATACTCTGGCACTGGTAGTTCTGTATTGTATGCTATACACTGTGGAATATACATCTCTCAGTGTATATATACTGAGATATACACCTTTCAGTGTATATTTATTTATTTATTTATTTATTTAGAAATTTTAGCATACAAACAGAGGTACAAAAAAATACAGATAAGAGCAGCATACCAAAGCCACTTATATGCATAGCATTACGGGCTGGCTTAAAATTAACTTAAGATTAACTAAGCAATGATGAAATCAGTGATAAAACATTATTGTAAACAGATAACAATAAAGCACAAGTGAGTATTACAAAGACAGGTCATATGGTTGCTTGCATTGTTGTACATTCAGTCGTATGGAGTATTCTGTTAGGTAGTGTATTTAAAAAAATAATAAAGTTAGATTGGGTCCTAGGTTTAACATTTGTGTGATATAATTGTGAGTAACATATAGGATATACAATTTATAAGGTTCAGTTATTCAGTATTTATTTGGTTTTGGGTGAGTAAGTGATCTTTGAGAAGAGACTTGAATTTATAAACAGGTAGTGTTTCTTTTATATTTACAGGTAATGAATTCCAGATTTTAGGGCCTTTTATGTGCATTGAGTTTTTGCATAGTGTGAGATGGACACGAGGAACATCAAAGAGTGATCTGTGCCTTGTGTTATGGTCACGTGTTCTGTTAAGGTTGGCAAGGAGATGTTTGAGGGGAGGGTTAATATCAGAGTTAAGTGTTCTATGTATGTAATAGGTGCAGTAATAAGTATGGATGTTTTGTATGGTGAGTAGGTTTAGTGTATTGAATATTGGTGGAGTGTGCTGCCTGTAGTGAGAATTTGTTATCATTCTAACTGCAGCCTTTTGTTGGGTAATTAGTGGTCTGAGATGGTTAATTGTTGTTGAGCCCCATGCACAAATTCCATAGGTGAGATAGGGGTAAATAAGAGAGTGATATAGGGCCAGGAGGGCTGACTGTGGAACATAGTACCGTATCTTCGATAGTATGCCTACAGTCTTGGAAATTTTCTTAGAAATTTGTTGTATATGTGTATGAAATTTGAGTCTATTATCGAGGTGGATTCCTAAGAATTTTCCCTCTGTTAGCTTTGTGATAGGTGATCCGTTTATCATTATGTTAAGAGGGACATCTGTAGCTCTGTTACTCTGTTACACTGAGATATACACGTCAGTGTATATATACTGAGATATACACCTCCCAGTGTATATATATACTGAGATATACACCTTTCAGTGTGTATACACTGAGATATACACGTCAGTGTATATACACTGAGATATACACCTCTCAGTGTATATATACTGAGATATACACCTTTCAGTGTGTATACACTGAGATATACACGTCAGTGTATATACACTGAGATATACACCTCTCAGTGTATATATACTGAGATATACACCTTTCAGTGTATATACACTGAGATATACACGTCAGTGTATATACACTGAGTTATACACCTCTCAGTGTATATACACTGACGTGTATATCTCAGTGTATATACACCTCTTAGTGTATATACACTGACATATACACCTCTAAGTGTATATATACTGAGATATACACCTCTCAGTGTATATACACTGAGATATACACCTCTCAGTGTATATACACTGAGATATACACCTCTCAGTGTATATATACTGAGATATACACCTCTCAGTGTATATACACTGAGATATACACCTCTCAGTGTATATATACTGAGATATACCAGTTGTATGTCTGTTGTACACAAGTTGTATGACAGTTGTATACACTAAGAGGTGTGGATTGAGACACTTATGCAGCATATGGGAATCTTTATTCAGGAAACGTTGTGGCGAAACGTTTCCTGAATAAAGATTCCCATATGCTGTATAAGTGTCTCAATCTTCAACTTGTCGGTTTTTCAAACCATTCATCACACTAAGAGGTGTATACAACTGTCACACTAAGAGGTGATCCCTGGCTGTCTTCAAGACAGCCAAGGATTTTGAAGACAGCCAGGGATCTTAAAGACAGCCAGGGATCTTGAAGACAGCCAGGGATCTTGAAGACAGCCAGGGGTCTTGAAGACAGCCAGGGGTCTTGAAGACAGCCAGGGATTTTGAAGACAGCCAGGGGTCTTGAAGACAGCCAGGGGTCTTGAAGAGACCCAGGGATTTTGAAGACAGCCAGGGGTCTTGAAGACAGCCATGGTTCTTGAAGACAGCCAGGGGTCTTGAAGACAACCAGGGGGCTTGAAGACAGCCAGGTGTCTTGAAGACAACCAGGGGTCTTGAAGACAACCAGGGGTCTTACCTGGAGAGAGTTCCGGGGGTCAACGCCCCCGCGGCCCGGTCTGTGACCAGGCCTCCTGGTGGATCAGAGCCTGATCAACTAGGCTGTTACTGCTGGCTGCACGCAAACCAACGTACGAGCCACAGGTCTTGAAGACAACCAGGGGGCTTGAAGACAGCCAGGGATCTTGAAGACAGCCATGGGTCTTGAAGACAGCTAGGGATCTTGAAGACAGCCAGGGGTCTTGAAGGCAGCCAGGGATCTTGAAGACAACCAGGGGTCTTGAAGACAGCCAGGGATCTTGAAGACAACCAGGGGTCTTGAAGACAGCTAAGGATCTTGAAGACAGCCAGGGGTCTTGGAGACACCCAGGGGTCTATTGATAATCCCCCTTATGTATGCTGGGAGGCAGTTGAACAGTCTTGGGCACCTGACACTTTTTGTGTTGTCTCTTATCGTGCTAGTGGCGCCCCTGCTTTTCATTGGGGTGATGTTGCATCTCCTGCTATGTTGCATCTCCTTCCATGTTGCATCGTCTGCCGGGTCTTTTGCTTTCATAGGAAGTGTTTTTTGTGTACAAGTTTGGTTCTAATCCCTCTAGGGTTTTCCAAGTGTATATTATCTTTACCCTTCTCGCCTGCATTCCTGGGAATACAAATCAAGGGACTTCAACCGTTCCCTGTAATTTAGGTTCCTTATCGCACTTATGTGTGTCGTGAGAGTTCTTTGTACACTCTCCAGGTCAGCAATGTCGCCAGCCTTGAAGGGGACAGTTAGTGTACAGCAGTATTCCAGCCCAGAGAGCACAAGCGATTTGAAGAGAATCATGGGCTTGGCGTCCCTAGTTTTGAAGGTTCTCATTATCCATCCTATTATTTTTCTAGCAGATGCAGTGGATACATTGTTGTGGTCTTTGAAGAACATAAGAAAGGAGGAACACTGCAGGAGGCCTGTTGGCCCATACTAGGCAGGTCCTTTACAATTCATCCCACTAACAAAACATTTGCCCAACCCAATTTTCAATGCTACCCAAGAAATAAGCTCTGATGTGAAAGTCCCACTCAAATCCAACCCCTCCCACTCATGTACTTATCCAAACTAAATTTGAAACTACCCAAAGTCCTAGCCTCAATAACCCAACTAGGTAGACTGTTCCACTCATCAACTACCCTATTTCCAAACCAATACTTTCCTATGTCCTTTCTAAATCTAAACTTATCTAATTGAAGGTGAGATCCTCTGACATTATCACTCCCAGGTCCTTCACATTACTTTTCCGTTCTATTGAATGGTTATAATTTGTTGTATACCCTGATACAGTCTTCGATGGAGGTCACTGCCACGGCAATCCTGGTGTCATCCGCATATGAAGACAGTGCAGTGACTTACATCTCTGTCTATGTCATATATGAGGATGAGGAATAGGATGGGAGCGAATACTGTGCCTTGTGGAACACAGCTTTTCACTGTAACCACCTCTGATTTTACTCTGATATTACTCTTTGTGTTTTATTTGTCAGGAAGTTATAGATCCATTTACCAGCTTCTTTTCCTGTTATTCCTTTATCCCGCATTTTGTGCGCTATTACACCATGGTCACACTTGTTGAAAGCTTTTACAAAGTCTGTGTATATTACATCTGCATCTTGTTCATCTACAGCATCCAGTAGTCCAGTAGCTGGGATAGGCAGGAGCGACCTGCTCTAAACCCGTGTTACCCTGAGTTATGTAACTGATGGGTATCTAGGTGGTTGGCGATCTTGCTTCTTAGAACCCTCTCAAAGATTTTTATATGGGATGTTAGTGCTATTGGTCTGTATTTCTTTGCAATTGCTTTACTGCCACCTTTGT
>NC_091388.1:4191362-4208862 GCF_038502225.1 Cherax quadricarinatus | reverse complement strand
CAGGTAGGGTGTTCCAGATTTTAGGGCCTTTGACATACATTGAATTTTTGTAAAGGTTTAGTCGGACATGGGGAATGTCGTAGAGATGTTTGTGTCTGGTGTTATGCCTGTGGGTTCTGTCACAACTATCAAGAAAGCGTTTTAGGTCAAGGTTGATATTGGAGTTTAAGGTCCTGTAGATGTAGATTGCACAGTAGTAAGTGTGGATGTACTGAACAGGGAGTAAGTTTAGATCTATGAAGAGTGGGGGGGTGTGTTGCCAGGGATGGGATTTAGTGATTATTCTTACTGCAACTTTTTGTTGGGTTATTATTGGCTTTAGGTGTGTTGCTGCAGTTGATCCCCAACCACAAATAGCATAGGTGAGGTATGGATAAATAAGTGAATGGTATAGTGTGAGAAGGGCATTTTGCGGCACGTAGTATCGTATCTTGGAGAGGATCCCAACTGTTTTGGATACTTTTTTGGTTATGTGTTGGATATGGGTGCTGAAATTCAGGTTGTTGTCAAGGTATAGGCCTAGGAATTTGCCCTCATTATGTCTGGTAATTAGAGTGTTGTCGATCTTAATGTTAATTTGTGCATCTCCTGCTCTGCTACCAAACATAATATAGTAGGTTTTGTCAGTGTTAAGCGTAAGTTTATTGGCTGTCATCCAAGTCGATATTTTGATCAGCTCCTCGTTAACAATGGTGTTGAGGGTGGCAAGATTAGGGTGAGAGATGACATAAGTCGTGTCGTCAGCAAAGAGAATGGGTTTCAGGTGTTGGGATACGTTTGGAAGATCATTGATGTATATGAGGAAGAGCAGGGGACCAAGGACACTTCCCTGCGGAACTCCAGTATCAAGTGGCCGTGTTGTTGATGCTGTCTTTAATGGTGACATACTGATACCTATTAGTAAGGTAAGATTTGAAATAAGCAAGCGCATGGCCTCTTATACCGTAATGGTCAAGTTTGTGGAGTAGGATGTCGTGGTCTACTGTGTCAAAAGCTTTTCTTAGGTCAATAAAAATTCCTAGTGGATATTCCTTATTTTCCAATGCGGTGTAAAGCAGATCTAGCATTTTTATGATTGCATCGTTAGTGCTTTTATTTTTCCTAAATCCAAATTGGCAGGGGTTGAGTATGTTTTGTGCTGTTATAAATGAATATAGTCTCCTGTGCACCAGTTTCTCAAAGATTTTGGATAGCAATGGTAAGTTTGATATTGGCCTATAGTTGTTTTAGTCTGTAGGGTCACCACCTTTATGTATTGGTGTAACCCTTGCCATCTTGAGTAGTTTCGGGAAGGTGCTAGTTTCTAGTGACTTGTTAAAAAGTAATGAAACAGCATGCGAAAGGATATGGGCCGCTCGCTTGTACAGTAATGGTGGGACATTAGACAGATTCCCTGAGTTGTTTTTAAGTGACTTTATAATCTCGGTGACTTCCGAGGGCTCAGTTGGTGCAAGATAGAAGGAATTTGGGAAATTCCCATCTAGGTAGTCCCCGGCATGGGCATTAGTATGTGGGATTTTATTGGCGAGATTAGATCCTATGGTTGAGAAGAAGTCGTTTATCTTGTTAGTTGTGTCAGTGGGATGTAGTGGTGTTTCATTAGGTTTAGTTAGGACAATATTCTTGTTTTTTTTCAGTTTGTGGGTCCCTAGAATCTGAGTGTTTTCCAGGTCTTTTTTATATCCTCTAGTGTCTGTGAATCTACTGGAGTAGTATAGTTGGCTTTCTTTATTACTTTGGTGAGAACTGATGATGGACCACAGTGGACCACACTGATGGACCTCGGTGGACCACACTTGGACCACAGTGGGCCACACTGATGGACAACAGTGGGCCACACTGATGGACCACAGTGGACCACACTGATGGACCTCAGTGGACCACACTGTTGGACCACAGTGACCACATTGATGGACCACAGTGGACAACACTGATTGACCACAGTGGACATAAGAACTTAACATAAGAAAGAAAGAGCACTGCGGCAGGCCTACTGGCCCATGCGAGGCAGGTCCAAGTCTCCTACCGGCTTACGCCAATGCCCCAACCTAGTCAGGTCAGGTCACATTCAGCCAGGGAACATGGGAACTGACCTAGTAGTACAAGCTAATCAGGTCCGACTCACACCCACCCACACCCACTGATGTATTTATCTAACCTATTTTTAAAACTACACAACGTTTTAGCCTCTATAACTGTACTCGGGAGTTTGTTCCACTCATCCACAACTCTATTACCAAACCAGTACTTTCCTATATCCTTCCTGAATCTGAATTTATCCAACTTAAAACCATTGCTACGAGTCCTGTCTAGGCTAGATATTTTCAGCACGTTATTTACATCCCCTTTATTTATTCCTGTCTTCCATTTATACACCTCAATCATGTATCCCTTGGTTCTACGCCTTTCTAGAGAGTGCAGATTCAGGGCCTCAGTCTGTCCTCATAGGGAAGATTTCTGATACATGGGATCAACTTCGTCATCCTCCTTTGTACGTTTTCCAGAGCATTTATATCCATTCTGTAATACGGTGACCAAAACTGTGCAGCATAATCTAGATGAGGACTAACCAAGGATATATAGAGTTGAAGAACAACCTGAGGACTCCTATTATTTATGCTTCTTGATATGAAGCCAAGGATTCTGTTAGCTTTATTGCAGATTGTAGATCAATGGTTCAGAGAACCGACAAGTTGATAAATTAGACACATGTGCAACTCTTGGGTATCTTTAATGAGGAAACGTTTCGCCACACAGTGGCTTCATCAGTCCATAAAAGGAGAATCTTGAAGAACAGGAGGGGAATGAGGTAATCAGTCCCTCAGCCTTGAGTCGATGTGGTCAGTCCATCAATCTTGAATAGAATACGGCATAAGTGCGAAGGAGCTTATAAACCGTAGGCAGGAGAGGTGCAGCAGTCATAGGTGGTGTCACATTTGTTCAATGTGGAAGTAGGTCGTGCCTACTAGCTTTATTGCCAACACTTACGCACTGTTGTCTTGGTTTCAGATTACTGCTAACCAGAACTCCTAAATCTTTTTCGCAATCCGTAATATTAAGATCTACATTATTTAGTTTATATGTGTCATGGTTATTGTCCGGTCCAATGTTTAGAAGTTTGCATTTGTCTATATTAAACTGCATCTGTCACTTCTCCGACCACTGCATCAGTCTATTCAAATCTTCCTGGAGTGCTCTGATGTCCTCGCCAGAATGAATTCGACGGCCTATCTTGGTGTCATCGGCAAACTTGCTGATGTCGCTCTTTATGACCTCATCAATGTCGTTTATGTAGATTGTGAACAACAGGGGGCCCAACACTGACCCCTGTGGAACACCGCTCGTGACGCTTCCCCACTCTGATTTCTCCCCATTTATGCAAACCCTCTGCTGCCTATTTGTCAACCATGCCTCTATCCAGGAAAAAATTTCTCCTCCTATTCCATGTGCCTTAATTTTCCTCAATAGTCTCTGATGTGGGACCCTGTCAAAAGCCTTACTGAAGTCCATATACACAATATCATATTCATTACCATGATCTACCTCCTCAAATACCTTAGTGAAAAAAGTTAATAAATTCGTAAGGCAGGAACGCCCCTTTGTAAAACCATGCTGAGATTCGTTGATTAATTTATGCTTTTCAAGGTGGCTACGAACTGCCTCGGCAATTATTGATTCCATAAATTTCCCCACTATGGAGGTAAGGCTTATTGGTCTATAGTTTGAAGCTAAGGACCTGTCACCTGCTTTGAAAATAGGTATCACATTTGCCATTTTCCACTTATCTGGCACCATGCCAGTTTGTAGTGATTTGTTGAAAAGATTAGTCAAAAGTTTGCTAAGCTCCTCTTTACATTCCTTTAGAACCGTTGTGTACAGTTCATCAGGGTCTGGGGATTTGTTAGGTTTTAATTTATCTATTTGCCTAAGGACCATGTCACTTGATGGACCACAGTGACCACACTGATGGACCACGATGGACCACACTGATGGACCACAATGACCACACTGATGGACTACAGTGGACCACACTGATGGACCACAGTGACCACACTGATTGACCACAATGGACCACACTGATGGACCACAGTGACCACACTGATGGACTACAGTGGACCACACTGATGGACCACAGTGACCACACTGATGGACCACAGTGACCACACTGATGGACCACAGTGGACCACAGTGACCACACTGATGGACCACAGTGACCACACTGATGGCCCACGATGGACCACACTGATGGACCACAGTGACCACACTGATGGACCACACTGATGGACCACAATGGACCACACTGATGGACCACAATGACCACACTGATGGACCACAGTGAACCACACTGATGGACCACAGTGGACCACATGGATGGACCACAGTGGACCACACTGATGGACTACAGTGACCACACTGATGGACCACAGTGGACCACACTGATGAACCACAGTGGACCACAATGATGGACCACAGTGGACCACACGGATGGACCACAGTGGACCACACTGATGGACCACAGTTGACCACACTGATGGACCACACTTGGCCACAGTGGACAACACTGTGGACCATACAGATGACCACAGTGGACCACACTGATGGACCACAGTGACCACACTGATGGACCACAGTGGACCGCACGGATGGACCATAGTGGACCACACTGATGGACCACAGTTGACCACACTGATGGACCACACTTGACCACAGTGGACAATGTGGACCATACAGATGACTACAGTGGAGCACACTGATGGACCACAGGTAGACCACATTGATGTACCACAGTAGACCATACTGATGGACCACAGTGGATCACTGATGGACCACAGTGACCACACTGATGGACCACAGTGGACCACACTGATGGACCACAGTGGACCACTGATGGATCACAGTGACCACACTGATGGACCACAGTGGACCCCACTGATGGACCACAGTGGACCACACGGATGGACCACAGTGGACCACACGGATGGACCACAGTGGACCACACTGATGGACCACAGTGGACAACACTGTTGACCATACAGATGACCACAGTGGACCACTCTGATGGATCACAGTGACCACACTGATGGACCACAGTGGACCCCACTGATGGACCACAGTGGACCACTCTGATGGATCACAGTGACCACACTGATGGACCACAGTGGACCCCACTGATGGACCACACTGATGGACCACAGTGGACCACACGGATGGACCACAGTTGACCACAGTGGACAACACTGTGGACCATACAGATGACTACAGTGGACCACACTGATGGACCACAGGTAGACCACATTGATGTCCCACAGTGGACCATACTGATGGACCACAGTGGATCACACTGGTGGACTACAGTGGACCATACGGATAGAGCACAGTGGGCCACACTGATGGACCACAGTGGACCACACGGATGGACCACAGTGGGCCACACTGATGGATCACAGTTGACCACACGGATGAACCATAGTGGACCACACGGGTGGACCACACGGATCAACCACAGTGGACCACACGGATCAACCACAGTGGACCACACGGATCAACCACAGTGGACTACACTGATGGACCAAAGTGAACCACACTGACGGACCAGAGTGGACCACACAGATGGAACACACATGGAATAGGGATGGAGTAGAGTGGACCACAGTGGACCACACAGATAGACCAGAGTGGACCACATATGGAAAAGAGATGGACCACAGTGGACCTCACAGATGGACCTCACAGATGGACCACACGGATGGACCACAGACTGGGCCACTCCCGCATGCACATGAACCACATTCCTGCG
Source organism: Cherax quadricarinatus (assembly GCF_038502225.1). Classification (NCBI taxonomy): domain Eukaryota; kingdom Metazoa; phylum Arthropoda; class Malacostraca; order Decapoda; family Parastacidae; genus Cherax; species Cherax quadricarinatus. Next base: position 4,203,065 of record NC_091388.1, on the reverse strand, counting down.
CAAGCTGAACCTGTTGTGGCCCACCCACCCTGCCCACCATGCCCACCATGATCACCCTACCAACCCTGCCCACCATGCCCACCATGCTCACCCTACCAACCCTGCCCACCATGCTCACCCTACCAACCATGCCCACCCTACTAACCCTGCCCAACATGCCCACCCTGTCCACCATGCTCACCTTACCAACTCTGCCCACCTTTTCCACCATGCCCACCCTACCAACCCTGCCCACCATGCCCACCCTACTAACCCTGCCCACCATGCTCACTCTACCAACTCTGCCCACCATGCCCACCCTGCCCACCATGCTCACCCCACCAACCCTGCCCACCATGCTCACCCTACCAACCCTGCCCACCCTACTAACCCTGCCCATCATGCCCACCCTGTCCACCATGCTCACCTTACCAACTCTGCCCATCTCTTCCACCATACCCACCCTGCCTACTATGCCAACCCTGCGCACTCTGCCAACCGTGTCTACCATGCCCACCCTGCCCACCTCACCCACACTGCCCACCTAACCCTCCCTGCCCACCTAACCCACCCTGTCCACCAGACCCACCCTGCCCACCTAACCCTCCCTGCCCACCACCTAACCCCTCCCTGCCCACCACCTAACCCTCCCTGCCCACCTAACCCACCCTGTCCACCTAACCCTCCCTGCCCAAGGATAGAAGGATAGAAGAATAGGAAGGATAGAAGGATAAGAAGGATAGAAAGATAGAAGGATAGAAGGATAGGAAGGGTAGAAGGATAGGAAGGATAGAAGGATAGGAAGGATAGAAAGGATAGTAGGATAGGAAGGATAGAAGGATAGGAAGGATAGAAAAATAGAAGGATAGGAAGGATAGAAAGATAGGAATGATAGAAGGATAGAAAGATAGGAAGGACAGAAGGAGAGGAAGGATAGTAGGATAGGAAGGATAAAAGGATAGGAAAGATAAGAAGGATAGAAAGATAGAAGGATAGGAAGGGTAGAAGGATAGGAAGGATAGAAGGATAGGATGGATAGAAGGATAGGAAGGATAGAAGGATAGATAGGAAGGATAGAAGAATAGGAAGGATAAGAAGGATAGAAAGATAGAAGGATAGGAAGGGTAGAAGGATAGGAAGGATAGAAGGATAGGAAGGATAGAAAGGATAGTAGGATAGGAAGGATAGAAGGATAGGAAGGATAGAAAAATAGAAGGATAGGAAGGATAGAAAGATAGGAATGATAGAAGGATAGAAAGATAGGAAGGACAGAAGGAGAGGAAGGATAGTAGGATAGGAAGGATAAAAGGATAGGAAGGATAAGAAGGATAGAAAGATAGAAGGATAGGAAGGGTAGAAGGATAGGAAGGATAGAAGGATAGGATGGATAGAAGGATAGGAAGGATAGAAGGATAGGTAGAATAGGAAGGATAGAAGGATAGGAAGGATAGAAGGATAGGACGGATAGAAGGATAAGAAGGATAGGAAGGATAGGCAGGATAGAAGGATAGGAATGATAGAAGGATAGGTAGGATAGGAAGGATAGAAGGATAGAAAGTATAGAAGGATAGGAAATATAGAAGGATAAGAAGGATAGAAGGATTGGAAGGATAGCAGGATAGGAAGGATAGAAGGATAGGAAGGATATGAAGGATAGAAGGATAGGGAGGATATAAGGATAGGGAGGATAGGAAGGATAGAAGGATAGAAAGATAGAAGGATAGAAGGATAGGAAGGATAGAAGGATGGGGAGGATAGGAATGATAGAAGGATAGGGAGGATAGGAAGGATAGGAGGATATGAAGGATAGAAAGATAGAAGGATAGGAAGGACAGAAGGATAGAAAGATAGAAGGCTAGGAAGGATATGAAGGATAGAAGGATATGAAGGATAGTAGGATAGGGAGGATAGGAAGGATAGAAGGATAGAAAGATAGAAGAATAGGAAGGATAGAAAGATAGAAGGATAGAAAGATAGAAGGATAGAATGATAGGAAGGATAGAAGGATAGGAAGGATAGAAAGATAGAAGGATAGGAAGGATAGAAGGATAGGAAGGTTAGAAGGATATGAAGGATAGAAAGATAGAAGGATAGGAAGGATAGAAGGATAGAGGATAGGAAGGATAGAAAGATAGGAAGGATAGAAGGATAGGAAGGATAGAAGGATAGGAAGGATAAGAAGGATAGAAGAATAGAAGGATAGGAATTATAGAAGGATAGAAAGATAGGAAGGAAAGAAGGACAGGAAGGATAGAAGGATAGCAAGGATAGAAGGATAGGAAGGATAGAAGGGTAGGAAAGATAGAAGGATAGAAGGATAGGAAGGATAGAATGATAGGAAGGATAGAAGGATAGGGAGGATAGAAGGATAGGAAGGATAGAAGGATAGGAATGATAGAAGGATGGGAAGGATAGAAGGATAGGAAGGATAGAAGGATAGGAAGGATAGAAGGATAGGAATGATAGAAGGATAGAAGGATAGTTAGGATAGGAAAGATAGAAGGATAAGAAGGATAGAAGGATAGGAAGGATAGAAGGATAGGAAGGATAGAAAGACTGGAAGGATAGAATGATAGAAGGATAGGAAGGATAGAAGGATAGGAATGATAGAAGGATAGGAAGGATAGAAGGATAGGAATGATAGGAGGATAGGAAGGATAGTTAGGATAGAAGGATAGAAGGATAGGAAGGATAGAAGAATAGGAAACAGAAGAATAGGAAGGATAGAAGGATAGGAAGGATAAAAGGATAGGAAGGATAGAAGGATAGGAAGGATAGAATGATAGATGGATAGGAAAGATAGAAGGATAGGAAGGGTAGAAGGATAGAAGGATAGGAAGGATATAAGGATAGGAAGGATAGAAGGATAGATAGATAGGAAGGATAGGAAGCTGTGGTAACTAGATCTGTGAGTGACGTCAGAACTCTGACTTCGTCTTCCAGCAGAGCCCCTAGCATCTAACCCCTGTCCCGTAACTTCTAGTATCTAGCCCCTAGCCCCTAGCATCTAACCCCTGGCCCGTAACCCCTAGTATCTAGCCCCTAGCCCCTAGCATCTAACCCCTGGCCCGTAACCCCTAGTATCTAGCTCCTAGCATCTAACCCCTGGCCCGTAACCCCTAGTATCTAGCCCCTAGCCCCTAGCATCTAACCCCTGGCCCGTAACCCTTAGCATCTAACCCCTGGCCCGTAACCCCTAGTATCTAGCCCCTAGCATCTAACCCCTGGCCCGTAACTCCTAGTATCTAGCCCCTAGCCCCTAGCATCTAACCCCTGGCCCGTAACCCCTAGTATCTAGGCCCTAGCATCTAACCCCTGGCCCGTAACTCCTAGTATCTAGCCCCTAGCCCCTAGCATCTAACCCCTGGCCCCTAGCCCCTAATATCTAACCTCTGGCCCGTAGCCCCTAGTATCTAGCCCCAAGCCCCTATCATCTAACCCCTGGCCCGTAGCCCCTAGCCCCTAATATCTAACCTCTGGCCCGTAGCCCCTAATATCTAGGCCCAAGCCCCTATCATCTAACCCCTGTTATCATGTGGGAGTTCGATACGTGGATTAGGGTAGAAATACTCACGTAGGCTGGTATTACTTATAATTGCTGTTATGTGGAGGGAGCCCGCAGCCGTTACCTGTCTCTTTGGTTACACTCGTAAAACTGACTAGCCGGCTGGCCAGTACCCCGTAGTGGGTCTTTTGAAATAGTGTCAGCTCAGCACAGACCGTGACTCAAGACGGTTGGTCGTTGAGTCAACGGACAGGTTACTGGTAACTGGTTACTGGTAACTGGTTACTACTAACTGGTTACTACTACTGAGAGCTCGGCGACGCTAACGTATGTCGTCCCGACATACAACTAATACAAACTAGAGATGGCAGGTATACGGCTTGGGCTGATTCTATACAATGTCAAAGTACACAACATTAAACATTATAGATACATAAGTAGAACATTAGAATGAAAGCATACGTAACTGAAACTGTAATGCAATACAAGGTATACTATAGTACAACTTAAAACTCAACAAATGAACAACGAACTCAACATTGAGATTACAAGTGATAAAAACAAAAAATTTTGATCGATCGATCTGTATTCATGTGATCTACGGATTCTGAGGAAGGAATATATACAAAGAAAGAGTGTTTACAGAAAGGCAGATTCGGTGCACGCAAATCTAGACTGTTAACTCTCAGAATGCGGAGAGAACATGAACACAAAAAAAAATTCTTGAATACTGATAAGTTGATACTGTAATTATTCATCTATACAGGTTATTTACATTTAACCCCAACTCTGCTAGGGTGTGATTGACATATGCAGAATGGGTGTCATCTCTGGGAGGATCAAACTCTGTAGCATTGGCTAACTCATGCTGTATTTGAGGCAAATCTGAATTGGAAGTTACAAATGATACTTGAGGATTTCTCAATACCTGTCGTGTACGTAGGGAATAACGACATTCAGGTTGATTCAACACTACAGTAGGTCTACTGGACCATGCTAGGTAGGTTCAACACTACAGTAGGCCTGCTGGACCATGCTAGGTAGGTTCAACACTACAGTAGGTCTACTGGACCATGCTAGGTAGGTTCAACACTACAGTAGGTCTACTGGACCATGCCAGGTAGGTTCAACACTACAGTAGGCCTGCTGGACCATGCCAGGTAGGTTCAACACTACAGTAGGTCTACTGGACCATGCCAGGTAGGTTCAACACTACAGTAGGTCTACTGGACCATGCCAGGTAGGTTCAACACTACAGTAGGCCTGCTGGACCATGCCAGGTAGGTTCAACACTACAGTAGGTCTACTGGACCATGCTAGGTAGGTTCAACACTACAGTAGGTCTACTGGACCATGCCAGGTAGGTTCAACACAACAGTAGGCTTACTGGACCATACTATTCAATTAAATTCAATTCAATTCAATTCAAAGTTTATTCTCTATAAAGATTACAATGTTGAATTTACAGAATTTGGTTGTTGTGTGGTTTACATGTAGTTAAGTAATGATTACAGAGTGTACCACTAGAACACCTAGCATGGCTAGGTATTACAGAGTGTACCACTAGAACGCCTAGCATGGCTAGGTATTTCGGGCAGACTTAGTTTCATTCTTTATTTTAAAATATTACAAATTATGAGGTAAGTTGGTATTATGGCTAAGTGACTAAATACTAGTTTGTGAGTTTAGCAATGTGAATGCTTTTGTTTTGGCACAGTACATAGTTTCAGTATTGGAGTATCATAGGATTCATTATTTTAAGATTGAGATTAATATTTCTGTTTATGGTCAAATGGGTGAGTGAGTGTAAGTGTGAACCACCAGGTGGTATTCGTGTAGTTAGTTGATGGGGTGTATCAGGGAGATAAGATGTTTTCTAATGGTAGTTTTGAAGGTGATGAATGTGTCTGCAGTTCTAGAGTTCTCAGGTAGGGTGTTCCAGATTTTAGGGCCTTTGACATAAATTGAATTTTTGTAAAGGTTTATTCGGACACGGGGAATGTCGTAGAGATGTTTGTGTCTGGTGTTATGCCTGTGGGTTCTGTCACAACTATCAAGAAAGCGTTTTAGGTCAAGGTTGATATTGGAGTTTAAGGTCCTGTAGATGTAGATTGCACAGTAGTAAGTGTGGATGTACTGAACAGGGAGTAAGTTTAGATCTATGAAGAGTGGGGGGGTGTTGCCAGGGATGGGATTTAGTGATTATTCTTACTGCAGCTTTTTGTTGGGTTATTATTGGCTTTAGGTGTGTTGTTGCAGTTGATCCCCAAGCATAAATAACATAGGTGAGGTATGGATAAATAAGTGAGTGGTATAGTGTGAGAAGGGCATTTTGCGGCACGTAGTATCGTATATTGGAGAGGATCCCAACTGTTTTGGATACTTTTTTGGTTATGTGTTGGATATGGGTGCTGAAATTCAGGTTGTTGTCAAGGTATAGGCCTAGGAATTTGCCCTCATTATGTCTGGTAATTAGAGTGTTGTCGATCTTAATGTTAATTTGTGCATCTCCTGCTCTGCTACCAAACATAATATAGTAGGTTTTGTCAGTGTTAAGCGTAAGTTTATTGGCTGTCATCCAAGTCGATATTTTGATCAGCTCCTCGTTAACAATGGTGTTGAGGGTGGCAAGATTAGGGTGAGAGATGACATAAGTCGTGTCGTCAGCAAAGAGAATGGGTTTCAGGTGTTGGGATACGTTTGGAAGATCATTGATGTATATGAGGAAGAGCAGGGGACCAAGGACACTTCCCTGCGGAACTCCAGTATCAAGTGGCCGTGTTGCTGATGCTGTGTCTTTAATGGTAACATACTGATACCTATTAGTAAGGTAAGATTTGAAATAAGCAAGCGCATGGCCTCTTATACCGTAATGGTCAAGTTTGTGGAGTAGGATGTCGTGGTCTACTGTGTCAAAAGCTTTTCTTAGGTCAATAAAAATTCCTAGTGGATATTCCTTATTTTCCAATGCTGTGTAAAGCAGATCTAGCATTTTTATGATTGCATCGTTAGTGCTTTTATTTTTCCTAAATCCAAATTGGCAGGGGTTGAGTATGTTTTGTGCTGTTATAAATGAATACAGTCTCCTGTGCACCAGTTTCTCAAAGATTTTGGATAGCAATGGTAAGTTTGATATTGGCCTATAGTTGTTTTAGTCTGTAGGGTCACCACCTTTATGTATTGGTGTAACCCTTGCCATCTTGAGTAGTTTCGGGAAGGTGCTAGTTTCTAGTGACTTGTTAAAAAGTAATGAAATAGCATGCGAAAGGAAATGGGTTGCTCGCTTATACAGTAATGGTGGGACATTAGATAGATTCCCTGAGTTGTTTTTAAGTGACTTTATAATCTCGGTGACTTCCGAGGGCTCAGTTTGTGTTTTCCAGTTTTTTTTTTATATCTCCTCTAGTGTCTGTGAATCTACTGGAGTAGTATAGTTGTTTGGCTTTCTTTATTACTTTGGTGAGGACTGATGAATAGTGTTTAAGAATATCTTTGTGTATTAAGCCCTGTCTATATTGCTTTTCATATTGGTGTTTCTTGTCAATGGATTTCAGAATGGTGCTGGTTAGCCATGGGCAACCAAGCTGTTTGTTTGTGATCTGTTTCGTTTTTATAGGACAATGTTTGTTGTATAGTCTAAGTAATTTGTTAAGAAAAATGTCTGTCCAGTCATCAATACTATTGACCTTGGAGAATTCTGTAGGCCTCAACAATCTCTAGGTCAGCTGTGAACTTCCTTACTGAGGCCTCGTCATGGAGTCTAAATGAAACTTTGTTGTGTTCGAGTGGTGGTTTACTAATGTTTGTCAGGAGGAAGGTAGGGTAGTGGTCTGCAGTGCTATCTGTGATTATCCCTGATTTAAGGGGGGCTAGTATATTGGTCCATATGTGGTCTATTATGGTTGCACTTGTCTCAGTGAGCCTGGTTGGTTTAGTTATTGTTGGTATGAGAAGTGTGTTGTTCATATTGTTGATGAAATCAGTTACAGGCTGATCATCTAGTAAGCCAAGGTTGATGTTGAAGTCTCCAGCTAAGAGAAGGTGGTGCTTATTCATTTGTCTGTTTGTTATTAGTGACTTTAATTTCTCACTGAAATTTGGGATGTTTGTGTGAGGTATCCGGTAAATGGCACCGATTGTTATAGGTGTCTTAAGGTTTTTTACAGTAAAATTAGCAAAAACGTATTCCCCATATTCATCACTAAAGCAAGTGGTGCTAATACAAGATAATTGGTTAGAGTAATAGATTGCAATACCACCCCCAACTTGGTTTGGTCTGCAGTTGTGAATTGCTGTGTATCCTGGTAGAGGGTAGATATCTGTTGTGTCCTGCTTAAGCCAGATCTCAGTAAGAATAATGCAGGAGAAGGGTGTCTACTGGACCATACTAGGTAGGTTCAACACTACAGAAGGCCTACTGGACCATACTAGGTAGGTTCAACACTACAGAAGGCCTACTGGACCATACTAGGTAGGGTCAATACTACAGAAGGCCTACTGGACCATACTAGGTAGGTTCAACACTACAGAAGGCTTAGTGGACCATGCTAGGTAGGTTCAACATTGGGGTGTAAGAGAGGGTGTGGACTGACGACAGCCTCTGGCTATGTACCGGGGTATCAGTCCCAGGGTTGATGGACCCTGATGACCTGACTACTGGTCCAGCAACTGGTCCAGCAACTGGTCCAGCAAGTCACACTGCCCGCCAACACCGCCAATAAATGCAACACCTGCAACACAGCACCGACAATACAGCACCTGCAATCCAACACGTACAATACAACACTAAAATACAAGTACGATACAACACCTGTAATGCAACACCTGCAACACAACACCTGCAATACAACACCTACAATACAACACCTACAACACAACACCTGCAATACATCACCTACAATACAACACCTACAATACAACACCTGCAATATATCACCTACAATACAACACCTGCAATACAACACCTACAATACAACACCTGCAATACAACACATACAATTCAACACCTGCTATACAACACCTACAATACAACACCTGCAATACAACACATACAATTCAACACCTGCTATACAACACCTACAATACAACACCTGCAATACAACACCTACAACACAACACCTGCAATACAACACATACAACACAACACCTATAATACAACACTTACAACACAACACCTGCAATGCAACACCTACAACACAACACCTGCAATACAACACCTGCAATACATCATCTGCAGTACAACACCTACAACACAACACCTGCAATGCAACACCTACAACACAACACCTGCAATACAACACCTGCAATACAACACCTACAACACAGCACATGCAATACAACACCTGCAACATAAAACCTACAATACAACACCTGCAACATAACGCCTACAACACAACACCTGCAATACAACACCTGCAACATAATACCTACAATACAACACAACACCTGCAACATAACACCTACAATACAACATTTACAATACAACACCTGCAGTTCAACACCTGCAACATAACACCTACAATACAACACCTACAGTACAACACCTGCATCATAACACCTACAATACAACACCTGCAACATAACACCAACAATACAACACCTACAGTACAACACCTGCAACATAACACCTACAATACAACACTTACAATAAACACCTACAACACAACACCTGCAATACAACACCTGAAACATAACACCTACAATACAACACCTGCAATGCAACACCTACAGCACATCATTTGCAATACAACACCTGCAACATAACGCCTACAACACAACACCTGCAACATGACACCTACAATACAACACCTGCAATACAACACCTGCAACATAACGCCTACAACACAACACCTGCAATACAACACCTGCAACATAATACCTACAATACAACACAACACCTACAATACAACACCTGCAATACAACACCTGCAACATAACACCTACAGTACAACACCTGCATCATAACACCTACAATGCAACATCTGCAACATAACACCAACAATACAACACCTACAATACAACACCTGCAACATAACACCTACAATACAACACCTACAATAAACACCTACAACACAACACCTGCAATACAACACCTGAAACATAACACCTACAGTACAACGCCTGCAACATAACACATACAATACAACACCTGCAACACAACACCTGCAATGCAACACCTACAAAACAACACCTGCAACATAACGTCTACAATACAACACCTGCAATACAACACCTACAGTACAACACTTGCAACATAACACCTACAATACAACACCTGCAACATAACACCTACAATACAACACCTGCAATACAACACCTACAACACAACACCTGCAATACAACACCTGCAACATAACACCTACAATACAACACCTGCAATACAACACCTGCAATATAACAGTCATACACTGTCATACGCTGTCATACACTGTCATACATTGTCATACACTGTCATACGCTGTCATACACTGTCATACACAGTCATACACTGCCATACACTGTCATACATTGTCATACACTCATACACAGTCATACACTGTCATACACTGTCATACACTGTCATACACTGTCATACATTGTTATACATTGTCATACACTGTCATACATTGTTATACACTGTCATACACTGTCATACACTGTCATACACTGTCATACATTGTTATACACTGTCATACACTGTCATACACTGTCATACACTGTCATACACTGTCATACACTGTCATACACTGTTATACACTGTCATACACTGTTATACACTGTCATACACTGTCATACACTGTCATACACTGTCATACACTGTCATACACTGTCATACACTGTCATACACAATCATGCACTGTCATACACTGTCATACTCAGTCATACACAATCATACACTGTCATACGCTGTCATGCACTGTCATACATTGTCATACACTGTCATACATAGTCATACACTGTCATACATTGTCATACACATTCATACACTGTCATAAAATGTCATACAGTCATACACTGTCATACATTGTCATACACAGTCATACTCTGTCATACACTCATACATTGTCATACACTGTCATACACTGTCATACACTGTCATACACTGTCATACACTGTCATACACTGTCATACACTGTCATACACTGTCATACACTGTCATACACTGTCATACACTGTCATACACTGTCATACACTGTCATACACTGTCATACACTGTCATACACTGTCATACACTGTCATACACTGTCATACACAGTTATACACAGTCATACACTGTCATACACTCATACACAGTCGTCCACTGTCATACACTGTCATACACTCATACACAGTCATCCACTGTCATACACTGTCATACACAGTAATACAGCAAACAGGATCACCATGGTCAGCAGGTGCCGTTAACGGGGCTTACCCTTGAGATATACCGTTCACTGAGGTATACACCTCTCAGTGTGTACATCTTAGTGTGTACATCTCAGTGTGTACATCTCAGTGTGTACATCTTAGTGTGTACATCTCAGTGTGTACATCTCAGTGTGTACATCTCAGTATATATACACACACACACAGTGAAGGACAGGAGAGATAGGGGGGACATGATAACGACATACAAACTACTGAGAGGAATTAACAAGGTGGACAAAGACAGGATGTTCCAGAGATGGGACACAGCAACAAGGGGACACAGTTGGAAGTTGAAGACACAGATGAATCACAAGGATGTTAGAAAGTATTTCTTCAGCCACAGAGTAGTCAGTAAGTGGAATAGTTTGGGAAGCGATGTAGTGGAGGCAGGATCCATACATAGCTATAAGCAGAGGTATGATAAAGCTCACGGTTCAGGGAGAGTGACTTAGTAGCGACCAGTGAAGAGGCGGGGCCAGGAGCTTGGACTCGACCCCTGCAACCTCAACTAGGCGAGTACACACACACACAGCACATAGTGGACCTTGTATAAGTGGCATCTGTGTTAAGCAGTAATATTAAGCAAGGACCACTGTACTGACTCACTAAAGACAACTGTCCCATTCATCCACTGGATGCTGTAGCAGGAAGAGAAAGAGAGGCAGAGAGAGAGAGAGAGAGAGAGAGAGAGAGAGAGAGAGAGAGAGAGAGAGAGAGAGAGAGAGAGAGAGAGAGAGAGAGAGAGAGAGAGAGAGAGAGAGAGAGAGAGAGAGATGAGATGAGAGATGTAGGTTAAGATAAATCAGTATAACCATCACAGCATCCCTAGATGC
>NC_091388.1:4124613-4191262 GCF_038502225.1 Cherax quadricarinatus | reverse complement strand
ACCGCCACACTAGCGGGAGATTCTTCTGTAAAAACTTGCATTTGTGGTCACAGTGGTGGCCCATGCTAACTTTCCAATGGTGTATAAATATACCTAGTTGGATGAATCCTATTGTAACTAGCTGGCCCAGTGGCTAACGCGCCGGTCTGGACTTTTACGACTCACTAGCCGCGAGTTCATTCCCCTGTCGTGCCGTGCTTTGTTTGCAATCGTGAGTCGTGGGAAGCCATGTTAATAACAATAATGTCTCAGTCACTATATAACTAGGACATTGTTCTGTGTGAAGAGCGAGTTTCAAGGCAGAAGATATATCACAGCTTAAATGTACAGCGTTAACTTACCGCTGAGTAAAATATATAAACCCAGGGAAGCTGTCAGAGTACCTGAAATGTACTCTCTGGAAAATACTTCAGGATTAGCGTCCCACTTCACACACTGCCATAACTTCATATATTGAGAGATGTTAATGGAAGGATAGAATACATCTAATGAAGTGTTGAGGCAGCATTACACTTCAGTAGTCCACGGATCTATATTGTGAGACCTGTGTAAGCGTTCAGACTGCTGGCAGCCACAATCCACTTGACCAGGCATTCAGACGTTTGACCTCAAGCCAGGATTAGAGAATAGAAGAACTCTTGAAACCTGTAACAAGTATATATATATATATATATATATATATATATATATATACAAATACAAAATTTAACAGCTCACCATAATTACAAATGACAGGATTACAGGCAAAATGTATTGAATTGATATTTTAAATTAGGTTGATAATGTGATTATTTTCTACTCTGGAGAAGGTGGATAATACCGAGAAGGTGGAGAGAGACTTTGTTTATTTTATCACTGCTTAGAGCTTTCAGGTGTGCGGCAGTTGTTAAATATATTTAGAACAAAATTAACTGACAGTCTCTCCTCTGAAGCCTTAAGAGACGCTCATACTGTTAAGAGACGCTCATACTGTTAAGAGACGCTGATACTGTTAAGAGACGCTCATACTGTTAAGAGACGCTGATACTGTTAAGAGACGCTCATACTGTTAAGAGACGCTGATACTGTTAAGAGACGCTGATACTGTTAAGAAACGCTCATACTGTTAAGAGACGCTGATACTGTTAAGAGACGCTCATACTGTTAAGAGACGCTGATACTGTTAAGAGACGCTCATACTGTTAAGAGACGCTGATACTGTTAAGAGACGCTCATACTGTTAAGAGACGCTGATACTGTTAAGAGACGCTCATACTGTTAAGAGACGCTGATACTGTTAAGAGACGCTCATACTGTTAAGAGACGCTGATACTGTTAAGAGACGCTGATACTGTTAAGAAACGCTCATACTGTTAAGAGACGCTGATACTGTTAAGAGACGCTCATACTGTTAAGAGACGCTGATACTGTTAAGAGACGCTCATACTGTTAAGAGACGCTGATACTGTTAAGAGACGCTCATACTGTTAAGAGACGCTGATACTGTTAAGAGACGCTCATACTGTTAAGAGACGCTGATACTGTTAAGAGACGCTCATACTGTTAAGAGACGCTGATACTGTTAAGAGACGCTGATACTGTTAAGAGACGCTGATACTGTTAAGAGACGCTCATACTGTTAAGAGACGCTGATACTGTTAAGAGACGCTGATACTGTTAAGAGACGCTCATACTGTTAAGAGACGCTGATACTGTTAAGAGACGCTGATACTGTTAAGAGACGCTCATACTGTTAAGAGACGCTCATACTGTTAAGAGACGCTGATACTGTTAAGAGACGCTGATACTGTTAAGACACGCTGATACTGTTAAGAGACGCTCATACTGTTAAGAGACGCTGATACTGTTAAGAGACGCTGATACTGTTAAGAAACGCTCATACTGTTAAGAGACGCTGATACTGTTAAGAGACGCTGATACTGTTAAGAAACGCTCATACTGTTAAGAGATGCTGATACTGTTAAGAGACGCTCATACTGTTAAGAGACGCTGATACTGTTAAGAAACGCTCATACTGTTAAGAGACGCTGATACTGTTAAGAGACGCTCATACTGTTAAGAGACGATGATACTGTTAAGAAACGCTCATACTGTTAAGAGACGCTGATACTGTTAAGAGACGCTCATACTGTTAAGAGACGCTGATACTGTTAAGAAACGCTCATACTGTTAAGAGACGCTCATACTGTTAAGAGACGCTCATACTGTTAAGAGACGCTCATACTGTTAAGAAACGCTCGTACTGTTAAGAGACGCTGATACTGTTAAGAGACGCTCATACTGTTAAGAGACGCTGATACTGTTAAGAAACGCTCATACTGTTAAGAGACGCTGATACTGTTAAGACACGCTCATACTGTTAAGAGACGCTGATACTGTTAAGAGACGCTCATACTGTTAAGAGACGCTCATACTGTTAAGAGACGCTGATACTGTTAAGAGACGCTCATACTGTTAAGAGACGCTGATACTGTTAAGAGACGCTCATACTGTTAAGAGACGATGATACTGTTAAGAAACGCTCATACTGTTAAGAGACGCTGATACTGTTAAGAGACGCTCATACTGTTAAGAGACGCTCATACTGTTAAGAGACGCTCATACTGTTAAGAGACGCTCATACTGTTAAGAGACGCTGATACTGTTAAGAGACGCTCATACTGTTAAGAGACGCTGATACTGTTAAGAGACGCTCATACTGTTAAGAGACGCTGATACTGTTAAGAAACGCTCATACTGTTAAGAGACGCTGATACTGTTAAGAGACGCTCATACTGTTAAGAGACGCTCATACTGTTAAGAGACGCTCATACTGTTAAGAGACGCTCATACTGTTAAGAGACGCTCATACTGTTAAGAGACGCTCATACTGTTAAGAGACGCTCATACTGTTAAGAGACGCTGATACTGTTAAGAGACGCTGATACTGTTAAGAGACGCTGATACTGTTAAGAGACGCTGATACTGTTAAGAGACGCTGATACTGTTAAGAGACGCTCATACTGTTAAGAGACGCTCATACTGTTAAGAGACGCTCATACTGTTAAGAGACGCTGATACTGTTAAGAGACGCTGATACTGTTAAGAGACGCTGATACTGTTAAGAGACGCTCATACTGTTAAGAGACGCTCATACTGTTAAGAGACGCTGATACTGTTAAGAGACGCTGATACTGTTAAGAGACGCTCATACTGTTAAGAGACGCTGATACTGTTAAGAGACGCTGATACTGTTAAGAGACGCTGATACTGTTAAGAGACGCTGATACTGTTAAGAGACGCTGATACTGTTAAGAGACGCTCATACTGTTAAGAGACGCTCATACTGTTAAGAGACGATAATACTGTTAAGAGACGCTGATACTGTTAAGAGACGCTGATACTGTTAAGAGACGCTGATACTGTTAAGAGACGCTCATACTGTTAAGAGACGCTCATACTGTTAAGAGACGCTGATACTGTTAAGAGACGCTGATACTGTTAAGAGACGCTGATACTGTTAAGAGACGCTGATACTGTTAAGAGACGCTCATACTGTTAAGAGACGCTCATACTGTTAAGAGACGCTGATACTGTTAAGAGACGCTGATACTGTTAAGAGACGCTGATACTGTTAAGAGACGCTCATACTGTTAAGAGACGCTCATACTGTTAAGAGACGCTCATACTGTTAAGAGACGCTCATACTGTTAAGAGACGATAATACTGTTAAGAGACGCTGATACTGTTAAGAGACGCTGATACTGTTAAGAGACGCTGATACTGTTAAGAGACGCTCATACTGTTAAGAGACGCTGATACTGTTAAGAGACGCTGATACTGTTAAGAGACGCTCATACTGTTAAGAGACGCTCATACTGTTAAGAGACGCTGATACTGTTAAGAGACGCTCATACTGTTAAGAGACGCTCATACTGTTAAGAGACGCTGATACTGTTAAGAAACGCTCATACTGTTAAGAGACGCTGATACTGTTAAGAAACGCTCATACTGTTAAGAGACGCTGATACTGTTAAGAAACGCTCATACTGTTAAGAGACGCTGATACTGTTAAGAAACGCTCATACTGTTAAGAGACGCTGATACTGTTAAGAAACGCTCATACTGTTAAGAGACGCTGATACTGTTAAGAAACGCTCATACTGTTAAGAGACGCTGATACTGTTAAGAAACGCTCATACTGTTAAGAGACGCTGATACTGTTAAGAGACGCTCATACTGTTAAGAGACGCTCATACTGTTAAGAGACGCTGATACTGTTAAGAGACGCTCATACTGTTAAGAGACGCTGATACTGTTAAGAGACGCTCATACTGTTAAGAGACGCTGATACTGTTAAGAGACGCTGATACTGTTAAGAAACGCTCATACTGTTAAGAGACGCTGATACTGTTAAGAGACGCTCATACTGTTAAGAGACGCTGATACTGTTAAGAGACGCTCATACTGTTAAGAGACGCTGATACTGTTAAGAGACGCTCATACTGTTAAGAGACGCTGATACTGTTAAGAGACGCTGATACTGTTAAGAGACGCTGATACTGCTCGTACTGTTAGAGAATACGCTCATACTGTTAAGAGACGCTGATACTGTTAAGAAACGCTCATACTGTTAAGAGACGCTGATACTGTTAAGAAACGCTCATACTGTTAAGAGACGCTGATACTGTTAAGAAACGCTCATACTGTTAAGAGACGCTGATACTGTTAAGAAACGCTCATACTGTTAAGAGACGCTGATACTGTTAAGAGACGCTCATACTGTTAAGAGACGCTGATACTGTTAAGAGACGCTGATACTGTTAAGAAACGCCCAAGTTGAGACGCTGATACTGTTTAAAAAACGCCAATGTTTAAAAGACGGATACTGAAAAACCCCAAAGTTAAGACGCTGATACTAAAAAAAACCCATTTAAGAGTGATATTAAGAAACGTCATACTGTTAAAGGGCGCTGATACTGTTAAAAAACGCCATATGTTAAGAGACGCTGATACTGTTTAAAAAACGCTCAAATGTTTAAAATGATACTGTTAAGAGACGCTCATATGTTAAGAATAACGTTAAGAGACGCTGATCCGTTTAAAAAACGCCAAAAGTTAAGAGACGCTGATACTGTAAGAAACGCTCATACGTTAAAGACGCTGATACTGTTAAGAAAAAAATCTGAAGAGACGCGATACTGTTTAAAAAACGCCATACCGTTTAAAAGACGCTGATACGTTAAGAAACGCTCATACCGTTGGACGCTGATACTGTTAAGAAACGCCTACTGTTAAACGCTGATACGAAGAAAACCCCATACGTTAAGAGACGCGATACCGTAGAAACGCTCATATGTTAACGCTGATATAAATAATTTTTTACAGTGTATGTTGCATAAGCTGTGTTTATTGTTTGTTATTCTTATCCGTAAATATAGCAACTATTGTTGCTGCTGTTGCTGTTGCCGCCGCGCTCGCTGCTGCTGCTCGCTGCCGTTGCTGCCGCTGTTGCCGCCTGCCGCCGCCGCTGCTTGCCGCTGCTGCCGCTGTTGCCGCCGTTGCCGCTGCCGCTGCCGCCGCGCCGCTGCCGCTGCTGCCGCTGCCGCTGCTGCCTCTGCGCTGCCGCCGCTGCCGCTGCCGCCGCTGCTGCTGCCGCTGCCGCCGCTGCCGCTGCTGCCGCTGCCGCTGCTGCCGCGCTGCTGCCGCCGCCGCCGCTGCCGCTGCCGCTCGCCGCTGCTGCCGCGCTGCCGCTGCTGCCGCTGCCTGCCGCTGCTGCCGCGCTGCCGCCGCCGCCGTTGCTGCCGCTGCTGCCTGCTGCCGCTGCCGCTGCCGCTGCTGCCGCGCGCTGCTGCCGCTGCCGCTGCTGCCGCTGCGCCGCCGCTGCCGCTGCCGCTGCCGCGCTGCCGTTGCCTGCCGCGCCGCTGCCGCCGCCGCCGCCGCTTCGCCGCTGCCGCTGCTGCTGCTGCCGCTGCCGCTGCCGCCGCCGCTGCGCCGTGCCGCTGCTCGCCGCCGCCTGCCGCCGCTGCTGCCGCTTGCCGCTGCCGCCGCCGCCGCCGCCGCTGCCGCTGCCGCTGCCGCCGCTGCCGCTGCGCCGCGGCTGCCGCCGCTGCCGCTCGCCTGTTGCCGCCGCCGCTGCCGCTGCTCGCCGCCTGCCGCCGCTGCCGCCGCTGCCGCCGCTCTGCCGCCGCCGCTCTGCCGCCGCTGCCGCTGCGCCGCTTGCTGCCGCCGCCGCCGCCGCCGCTGCTGCTGCTGCGTTGCGCGCCGCCGCTGCCGCCGCTGCCGCTGCTGCTGCTGCCCGCCGCCGCTGCGCCGCCGCCGCCGCCGCGCCGCGTGCCGCGTTGCTGCCGCTGCCGCCGCCGCCGCTGCCGCTGCCGCCGCTGCCGCCGCTGCCGCTGCCAGCCGCCGCCGCCGCCGCCGCCGCTGTTGCCGCGCCGTTGGCGCTACCGCCGCCGCTGCTGCCGCCGCCGCCGTTGCCGCTGCTGCCAGCCGCTGCTGCCGCCGCCGCTGCCGCTGCTGTTGCCGCTGCTGCCGCTGTTGCTGCTGCTGCCGCCGCCGCCGCTGTTGCTGCCGCTGCTGCCGCCGCCGCCGCCGCCGTTGCTGCCGCTGCCGCCGCCGCTGCTGCCGCTGCCGCTACCACGCCGCTGCCGCTGCCGCCGCTGCCGCCGCTGCCGCCGCCGGGCCGCCGCTCGCCGCCGCCGCTGCTGCCGCCGCCGCTGCCGCCGCCGCTGCTGTTGCCGTTCCCGCTGCCTGTTGCCGCTGCTGCTGCCGCTGCTGCTGCTGCTGCCGTCGCTGCCGCCGCTGCCGCCGCTGCTGCCGCCGCCGCCGTTGCCGGCTGCTGCTGCTGCTGCTGCTGCTGCTGCTGCTGCTGCTGTTGCTGCTGCTGCTGTTGCTGCTGCTGCTGCTGCTTCTGCTGCTGTTGCTGCTGCTGCTGCTGCTGCTGCTGTTGCTGCTGTTGCTGCTGCTGCTGCTGCTGCTGCTGCTGCTGCTGCTGCTGCTGAAGATTAAGACATGTGCAACAGTTGGGTATCTATTGATAAAACATTTTACCTACACAGTAGGCTTCTTCAGTCAAAGAGGCAGCGGGTGTAGTAGTGAAATAAAGACAATCAGTCCGTCAACCTTAGAGAAAAGGTATTAGAGGTGGTGACTCCCTCAGCCTGGAGAAGTTAGAGGTGGTGACTCCCTCAGCCTGGAGAAGTTAGAGGTGGTGAGTCCCTCAGCCTGGAGAAGTTAGAGGTGGTGAGTCCCTCAGCCTGGAGAAGTTAGAGGTGGTGAGTCCCTCAGCCTGGAGAAGTTAGAGGTGGTGAGTCCCTCAGCCTGGAGAAGTTAGAGGTGGTGAGTCCCTCAGCCTGGAGAAGTTAGAGGTGGTGAGTCCCTCAGCCTGGAGAAGTTAGAGGTGGTGAGTCCCTCAGCCTGGAGAAGTTAGAGGTGGTGAGTCCCTCAGCCTGGAGAAGTTAGAGGTGGTGAGTCCCTCAGCCTGGAGAAGTTAGAGGTGGCGAGTCCCTCAGCCTGGAGAAGTTAGAGGTGGCGAGTCCCTCAGCCTGGAGAAGTTAGAGGTGGTGAGTCCCTCAGCCTGGAGAAGTTAGAGAAGTTAGAGGTGGTGAGTCCCTCAGCCTGGAGAAGTTAGAGGTGGCGAGTCCCTCAGCCTGGAGAAGTTAGAGGTGGTGAGTCCCTCAGCCTGGAGAAGTTAGAGGTGGTGAGTCCCTCAGCCTGGAGAAGTTAGAGGTGGTGAGTCCCTCAGCCTGGAGAAGTTAGAGGTGGTGAGTCCCTCAGCCTGGAGAAGTTAGAGGTGGTGAGTCCCTCAGCCTGGAGAAGTTAGAGGTGGTGAGTCCCTCAGCCTGGAGAAGTTAGAGGTGGTGAGTCCCTCAGCCTGGAGAAGTTAGAGGTGGTGAGTCCCTCAGCCTGGAGAAGTTAGAGGTGGTGAGTCCCTCAGCCTGGAGAAGTTAGAGGTGGTGAGTCCCTCAGCCTGGAGAAGTTAGAGGTGGTGAGTCCCTCAGCCTGGAGAAGTTAGAGGTGGTGAGTCCCTCAGCCTGGAGAAGTTAGAGGTGGTGAGTCCCTCAGCCTGGAGAAGTTAGAGGTGGTGAGTCCCTCAGCATGGAGAAGTTAGAGGTGGTGGCGAGTCCCTCAGCCTGGAGAAGTTAGAGGTGGTGAGTCCCTCAGCCTGGAGAAGTTAGAGGTGGTGAGTCCCTCAGCCTGGAGAAGTTAGAGGAGGTGAGTCCCTCAGCCAGGAGAAGTTAGAGAAGTGGTGAGTCCCTCAGCCTGGAGAAGTTAGAGGTGAGTCCCTCAGCCTGGAGAAGTTAGAGGTGGTGAGTCCCTCAGCCTGGAGAAGTTAGAGGTGGTGAGTCCCTCAGCCTGGAGAAGTTAGAGGTGGTGAGTCCCTCAGCCTGGAGAAGTTAGAGGTGGTGAGTCCCTCAGCCTGGAGAAGTTAGAGGTGGCGAGTCCCTCAGCCTGGAGAAGTTAGAGGTGGTGAGTCCCTCAGCCTGGAGAAGTTAGAGGTGGTGAGTCCCTCAGCCTGGAGAAGTTAGAGGTGGTGAGTCCCTCAGCCTGGAGAAGTTAGAGGTGGTGAGTCCCTCAGCCTGGAGAAGTTAGAGGTGGTGAGTCCCTCAGCCTGGAGAAGTTAGAGGTGGCGAGTCCCTCAGCCTGGAGAAGTTAGAGAAGTTGGTGAGTCCCTCAGCCTGGAGAAGTTAGAGGTGGTGAGTCCCTCAGCCTGGAGAAGTTAGAGGTGGTGAGTCCCTCAGCCTGGAGAAGTTAGAGGTGGTGAGTCCCTCAGCCTGGAGAAGTTAGAGGTGGTGAGTCCCTCAGCCTGGAGAAGTTAGAGGTGGTGAGTCCCTCAGCCTGGAGAAGTTAGAGGTGGTGAGTCCCTCAGCCTGGAGACGTTAGAGGTGGCCTGGAGAAGTTAGAGGTGGTGAGTCCCTCAGCCTGGAGAAGTTAGAGGTGGAGTCCCTCAAGTTAGAGGTGGTGAGTCCCTCAGCCTGGAGAAGTTAGAGGTGGTGAGTCCCTCAGCCTGGAGAAGTTAGAGGTGGTGAGTCCCTCGGCCTGGAGAAGTTAGAGGTGGTGAGACCCTCAGCCTGGAGAAGTTAGAGAAGTGGTGAGTCCCTCAGCCTGGAGTAGTTAGAGGTGGTGAGTCCCTCAGCCTGGAGAAGTTAGAGGTGGTGAGTCCCTCAGCCTGGAGAAGTTAGAGGTGGTGAGTCCCTCAGCCTGGAGAAGTTAGAGGTGGTGAGTCCCTCAGCCTGGAGAAGTTAGAGGTGGTGAGTCCCTCAGCCTGGAGAAGTTAGAGGTGGTGAGTCCCTCAGCCTGGAGAAGTTAGAGGTGGTGAGTCCCTCAGCCTGGAGAAGTTAGAGATGGTGAGTCCCTCAGCCTGGAGAAGTTAGAGGTGGTGAGTCCCTCAGCCTGGAGAAGTTAGAGGTGGTGAGTCCCTCAGCCTGGAGAAGTTAGAGGTGGTGAGTCCCTCAGCCTGGAGAAGTTAGAGGTGGTGAGTCCCTCAGCCTGGAGAAGTTAGAGGTGGTGAGTCCCTCAGCCTGGAGAAGTTAGAGGTGGTGAGTCCCTCAGCCTGGAGAAGTTAGAGGTGGTGAGTCCCTCAGCCTGGAGAAGTTAGAGGTGGTGAGTCCCTCAGCCTGGAGAAGTTAGAGGTGGTGAGTCCCTCAGCCTGGAGAAGTTAGAGGTGGTGAGTCCCTCAGCCTGGAGAAGTTAGAGGTGGTGAGTCCCTCAGCCTGGAGAAGTTAGAGGTGGTGAGTCCCTCAGCCTGGAGAAGTTAGAGGTGGTGAGTCCCTCAGCCTGGAGAAGTTAGAGGTGGTGAGTCCCTCAGCCTGGAGAAGTTAGAGGTGGTGAGTCCCTCAGCCTGGAGAAGTTAGAGGTGGTGAGTCCCTCAGCCTGGAGAAGTTAGAGGTGGTGAGTCCCTCAGCCTGGAGAAGTTAGAGGTGGTGAGTCCCTCAGCCTGGAGAAGTTAGAGGTGGTGAGTCCCTCAGCCTGGAGAAGTTAGAGGTGGTGAGTCCCTCAGCCTGGAGAAGTTAGAGGTGGTGAGTCCCTCAGCCTGGAGAAGTTAGAGGTGGTGAGTCCCTCAGCCTGGAGAAGTTAGAGGTGGTGAGTCCCTCAGCCTGGAGAAGTTAGAGGTGGTGAGTCCCTCAGCCTGGAGAAGTTAGAGGTGGTGAGTCCCTCAGCCTGGAGAAGTTAGAGGTGGTGAGTCCCTCAGCCTGGAGAAGTTAGAGGTGGTGAGTCCCTCAGCCTGGAGAAGTTAGAGGTGGTGAGTCCCTCAGCCTGGAGAAGTTAGAGGTGGTGAGTCCCTCAGCCTGGAGAAGTTAGAGGTGGTGAGTCCCTCAGCCTGGAGAAGTTAGAGGTGGTGAGTCCCTCAGCCTGGAGAAGTTAGAGGTGGTGAGTCCCTCAGCCTGGAGAAGTTAGAGGTGGTGAGTCCCTCAGCCTGGAGAAGTTAGAGGTGGTGAGTCCCTCAGCCTGGAGAAGTTAGAGGTGGTGAGTCCCTCAGCCTGGAGAAGTTAGAGGTGGTGAGTCCCTCAGCCTGGAGAAGTTAGAGGTGGTGAGTCCCTCAGCCTGGAGAAGTTAGAGGTGGTGAGTCCCTCAGCCTGGAGAAGTTAGAGGTGGTGAGTCCCTCAGCCTGGAGAAGTTAGAGGTGGTGAGTCCCTCAGCCTGGAGAAGTTAGAGGTGGTGAGTCCCTCAGCCTGGAGAAGTTAGAGGTGGTGAGTCCCTCAGCCTGGAGAAGTTAGAGGTGGTGAGTCCCTCAGCATCGAGAAGTTAGAGGTGTTGAGTCCCTCAGTGGAGAAGTTGAGTCCCTCAGCATGGAGAAGTTAGAGGTGGTGAGTCCCTCATTCTGGAGAAGTTAGAGGTGGTGAGTCCCTCAGCATGGAGAAGTTAGAGGTGGTGAGTCCCTCAGCCTGGAGAAGTTAGAGGTGGTGAGTCCCTCAGCCTGGAGAAGTTAGAGGTGGTGAGTCCCTCAGCCTGGAGAAGTTAGAGGTGGTGAGTCCCTCAGCCTGGAGAAGTTAGAGGTGGTGAGTCCCTCAGCCTGGAGAAGTTAGAGGTGGTGAGTCCCTCAGCCCCTCAGCCTGGAGAAGTTAGAGGTGGTGAGTCCCTCAGCCTGGAGAAGTTAGAGGTGGTGAGTCCCTCAGCCTGGAGAAGTTAGAGGTGGTGAGTCCCTCAGCCTGGAGAAGTTAGAGGTGGTGAGTCCCTCAGCCTGGAGAAGTTAGAGGTGGTGAGTCCCTCAGCCTGGAGAAGTTAGAGGTGGTGAGTCCCTCAGCCTGGAGAAGTTAGAGGTGGTGAGTCCCTCAGCCTGGAGAAGTTAGAGGTGGTGAGTCCCTCAGCCTGGAGAAGTTAGAGGTGGTGAGTCTGGAGAAGTTAGAGGTGGTGAGTCCCTCAGCCTGGAGAAGTTAGAGGTGGTGAGTCCCTCAGCCTGGAGAAGTTAGAGGTGGTGAGTCCCTCAGCCTGGAGAAGTTAGAGGTGGTGAGTCCCTCAGCCTGGAGAAGTTAGAGGTGGTGAGTCCCTCAGCCTGGAGAAGTTAGAGGTGGTGAGTCCCTCAGCCTGGAGAAGTTAGAGGTGGTGAGTCCCTCAGCCTGGAGAAGTTAGAGGTGGTGAGTCCCTCAGCCTGGAGAAGTTAGAGGTGGTGAGTCCCTCAGCCTGGAGAAGTTAGAGGTGGTGAGTCCCTCAGCCTGGAGAAGTTAGAGGTGGTGAGTCCCTCAGCCTGGAGAAGTTAGAGGTGGTGAGTCCCTCAGCCTGGAGAAGTTAGAGGTGGTGAGTCCCTCAGCCTGGAGAAGTTAGAGGTGGTGAGTCCCTCAGCCTGGAGAAGTTAGAGGTGGTGAGTCCCTCAGCCTGGAGAAGTTAGAGGTGGTGAGTCCCTCAGCCTGGAGAAGTTAGAGGTGGTGAGTCCCTCAGCCTGGAGAAGTTAGAGGTGGTGAGTCCCTCAGCCTGGAGAAGTTAGAGGTGGTGAGTCCCTCAGCCTGGAGAAGTTAGAGGTGGTGAGTCCCTCAGCCTGGAGAAGTTAGAGGTGGTGAGTCCCTCAGCCTGGAGAAGTTAGAGGTGGTGAGTCCCTCAGCCTGGAGAAGTTAGAGGTGGTGAGTCCCTCAGCCTGGAGAAGTTAGAGGTGGTGAGTCCCTCAGCCTGGAGAAGTTAGAGGTGGTGAGTCCCTCAGCCTGGAGAAGTTAGAGGTGGTGAGTCCCTCAGCCTGGAGAAGTTAGAGGTGGTGAGTCCCTCAGCCTGGAGAAGTTAGAGGTGGTGAGTCCCTCAGCCTGGAGAAGTTAGAGGTGGTGAGTCCCTCAGCCTGGAGAAGTTAGAGGTGGTGAGTCCCTCAGCCTGGAGAAGTTAGAGGTGGTGAGTCCCTCAGCCTGGAGAAGTTAGAGGTGGTGAGTCCCTCAGCCTGGAGAAGTTAGAGGTGGTGAGTCCCTCAGCCTGGAGAAGTTAGAGGTGGTGAGTCCCTCAGCCTGGAGAAGTTAGAGAGTCCCTCAGCCTGGAGAAGTTAGAGTGGTGAGTCCCTCAGCCTGGAGAAGTTAGAGGGGGTGAGTCCCTCAGCCTGGAGAAGTTAGAGGTGGTGAGTCCCTCAGCCTGGAGAAGTTAGAGGTGGTGAGTCCCTCAGCCTGGAGAAGTTAGAGGTGGTGAGTCCCTCAGCCTGGAGAAGTTAGAGGTGGTGAGTCCCTCAGCCTGGAGAAGTTAGAGGTGGTGAGTCCCTCAGCCTGGAGAAGTTAGAGGTGGTGAGTCCCTCAGCCTGGAGAAGTTAGAGGTGGTGAGTCCCTCAGCCTGGAGAAGTTAGAGGTGGTGAGTCCCTCAGCCTGGAGAAGTTAGAGGTGGTGAGTCCCTCAGCCTGGAGAAGTTAGAGGTGGTGAGTCCCTCAGCCTGGAGAAGTTTGAGGTGGTGAGTCCCTCAGCCTGGAGAAGTTAGAGGTGGTGAGTCCCTCAGCCTGGAGAAGTTAGAGGTGGTGAGTCCCTCAGCCTGGAGAAGTTAGAGGTGGTGAGTCCCTCAGCCTGGAGAAGTTAGAGGTGGTGAGTCCCTCAGCCTGGAGAAGTTAGAGGTGGTGAGTCCCTCAGCCTGGAGAAGTTAGAGGTGGTGAGTCCCTCAGCCTGGAGAAGTTAGAGGTGGTGAGTCCCTCAGCCTGGAGAAGTTAGAGGTGGTGAGTCCCTCAGCCTGGAGAAGTTAGAGGTGGTGAGTCCCTCAGCCTGGAGAAGTTAGAGGTGGTGAGTCCCTCAGCCTGGAGAAGTTAGAGGTGGTGAGTCCCTCAGCCTGGAGAAGTTAGAGGTGGTGAGTCCCTCAGCCTGGAGAAGTTAGAGGTGGTGAGTCCCTCAGCCTGGAGAAGTTAGAGGTGGTGAGTCCCTCAGCCTGGAGAAGTTAGAGGTGGTGAGTCCCTCAGCCTGGAGAAGTTAGAGGTGGTGAGTCCCTCAGCCTGGAGAAGTTAGAGGTGGTGAGTCCCTCAGCCTGGAGAAGTTAGAGGTGGTGAGTCCCTCAGCCTGGAGAAGTTAGAGGTGGTGAGTCCCTCAGCCTGGAGAAGTTAGAGGTGGTGAGTCCCTCAGCCTGGAGAAGTTAGAGGTGGTGAGTCCCTCAGCCTGGAGAAGTTAGAGGTGGTGAGTCCCTCAGCCTGGAG
Source organism: Cherax quadricarinatus (assembly GCF_038502225.1). Lineage (NCBI taxonomy): Eukaryota > Metazoa > Arthropoda > Malacostraca > Decapoda > Parastacidae > Cherax > Cherax quadricarinatus. The sequence continues at coordinate 4,177,710 of NC_091388.1, read as the reverse complement.
AAGTTAGAGGTGGTGAGTCCCTCAGCCTGGAGAAGTTAGAGGTGGTGAGTCCCTCAGCCTGGAGAAGTTAGAGGTGGTGAGTCCCTCAGCCTGGAGAAGTTAGAGGTGGTGAGTCCCTCAGCCTGGAGAAGTTAGAGGTGGTGAGTCCCTCAGCCTGGAGAAGTTAGAGGTGGTGAGTCCCTCAGCCTGGAGAAGTTAGAGGTGGTGAGTCCCTCAGCCTGGAGAAGTTAGAGGTGGTGAGTCCCTCAGCCTGGAGAAGTTAGAGGTGGTGAGTCCCTCAGCCTGGAGAAGTTAGAGGTGGTGAGTCCCTCAGCCTGGAGAAGTTAGAGGTGGTGAGTCCCTCAGCCTGGAGAAGTTAGAGGTGGTGAGTCCCTCAGCCTGGAGAAGTTAGAGGTGGTGAGTCCCTCAGCCTGGAGAAGTTAGAGGTGGTGAGTCCCTCAGCCTGGATAAGTTAGAGGTGAGTCCCTCAGCCTGGAGAAGTTAGAGGTGGTGAGTCCCTCAGCCTGGAGAAGTTAGAGGTGGAGAGTCCCTCAGCCTGGAGAAGTTAGAGGTGGTGAGTCCCTCAGCCTGGAGAAGTTAGAGGTGGTGAGTCCCTCAGCCTGGAGAAGTTAGAGGTGGTGAGTCCCTCAGCCTGGAGAAGTTAGAGGTGGTGAGTCCCTCAGCCTGGAGAAGTTAGAGGTGGTGAGTCCCTCAGCCTGGAGAAGTTAGAGGTGGTGAGTCCCTCAGCCTGGAGAAGTTAGAGGTGGTGAGTCCCTCTGGAGAAGTTAGAGGTGGTGAGCCTGCCTGGAGAAGTTAGAGGGGGTGAGTCCCTCTGCCTGGAGAATTTAGAGGTGGTGAGTCCCTCAGCCTGGAGAAGTTAGAGGTGGTGAGTCCCTCAGCCTGGAGAAGTTAGAGGTGGTGAGTCCCTCAGCCTGGAGAAGTTAGAGGTGGTGAGTCCCTCAGCCTGGAGAAGTTAGAGGTGGTGAGTCCCTCAGCCTGGAGAAGTTAGAGGTGGTGAGTCCCTCAGCCTGGAGAAGTTAGAGGTGGTGAGTCCCTCAGCCTGGAGAAGTTAGAGGTGGTGAGTCCCTCAGCCTGGAGAAGTTAGAGGTGGTGAGTCCCTCAGCCTGGAGAAGTTAGAGGTGGTGAGTCCCTCAGCCTGGAGAAGTTAGAGGTGGTGAGTCCCTCAGCCTGGAGAAGTTAGAGGTGGTGAGTCCCATAGCCTACAGAAGTTAGAGGTGGTGAGTCCCTCAGCCTGGAGAAGTTAGAGGTGGTGAGTCCCTCAGCCTACAGAAGTTAGAGGTGGTGAGTCCCTCAGCCTGGAGAAGTGTTCTTCTCTTCATACTATTACTTCTACAGGTGCTATTAATTCTACTGTTACTATTACTACTGTTATTGTTAATACTGCTGCTAATACTACAATAACTACTACAACTGGTGCTACTATTACTACTATCAACCTTCAATAAATCCACCGTACCCCAAATAAATAAGAGATGCAAAAAGATTGGCTGGATGCTCTCAAAGCTGTTGCTGGCTACAACCCCAACTATGGTGCTAATGTTGCTGGCTACAACCCCAACTATGATGCTAATGTTGCTGGCTACAACCCCAACTATGGTGCTAATGTTGCTGGCTACAACCCCAACTATGGTGCTAATGTTGCTGGCTACAACCCCAACTATGGTGCTAATGTTGCTGGCTACAACCCGAACTATGGTGCTAATGTTGCTGGCTACAACCCCAACTATGGTGCTAATGTTGCTGGCTACAACCCCAACTGTGGTGCTAATGTTGCTGGCTACAACCCCAACTATGGTGCTAATGTTGCTGGCTACAACCCCAACTATGGTGCTAATGTTGCTGGCTACAACCCCAACTATGGTGCTAATGTTGCTGGCTACAACCCCAACTGTGGTGCTAATGTTGCTGGCTACAACCCCAACTATGGTGCTAATGTTGCTGGCTACAACCCCAACTATGGTGCTAATGTTGCTGGCTACAACCCCAACTATGGTGCTTATGTTGCTGGCTACAACCCCAACTATGGTGCTAATGTTGCTGGATACAACCCCATCTATGGTGCTAATGTTGCTGGCTACAACCCCAACTATGGTGCTTATGTTGCTGGCTACAACCCCAACTATGATGCTAATGTTGCTGGCTACAACCCCAACTATGGTGCTTATGTTGCTGGCTACAACCCCAACTATGGTGCTAATGTTGCTGGCTACAACCCCAACTATGGTGCTAATGTTGCTGGCTACAACCCCAACTATGGTGCTAATGTTGCTGGCTACAACCCCAACTATGGTGCTAATGTTGCTGGCTACAACCCCAACTATGGTACTAATGTTGCTGGCTACAACCCCAACTATGGTGCTAATGTTGCTGGCTACAACCCCAACTATGGTGCTAATGTTGCTGGCTACAACCCCAACTATGGTGCTAATGTTGCTGGCTACAACCCCAACTATGGTGCTAATGTTGCTGGCTACAACCCCAACTATGGTGCTAATGTTGCTGGCTACAACCCCAACTATGGTGCTAATGTTGCTGGCTACAACCCCAACTATGGTACTAATGTTGCTGGCTACAACCCCAACTATGGTGCTAATGTTGCTGGCTACAACCCCAACTATGGTGCTAATGTTGCTGGCTACAACCCCAACTATGGTGCTAATGTTGCTGGCTACAACCCCAACTATGGTGCTAATGTTGCTGGCTACAACCCCAACTATGGTGCTAATGTTGCTGGCTACAACCCCAACTGTGGTACTAATGTTGCTGGCTACAACCCCAACTATGGTGCTAATGTTGCTGGCTACAACCCCAACTATGGTGCTAATGTTGCTGGCTACAACCCCAACTATGGTGCTAATGTTGCTGGCTACAACCCCAACTATGGTGCTAATGTTGCTGGCTACAACCCCAACTATGGTGCTAATGTTGCTGGCTACAACCCCAACTATGGTGCTAATGTTGCTGGCTACAACCCCAACTATGGTGCTAATGTTGCTGGCTACAACCCCAACTATGGTGCTAATGTTGCTGGCTACAACCCCAACTATGGTGCTAATGTTGCTGGCTACAACCCCAACTATGGTGCTAATGTTGCTGGCTACAACCCCAACTATGGTACTAATGTTGCTGGCTACAACCCCAACTATGGTACTAATGTTGCTGGCTACAACCCCAACTATGGTACTAATGTTGCTTGCTACAACCCCAACTATGGTGCTAATGTTGCTGGCTACAACCCCAACTATGGTGCTAATGTTGCTGGCTACAACCCCAACTATGGTACTAATGTTGCTGGCTACAACCCCAACTATGGTGCTAATGTTGCTGGCTACAACCCCAACTATGGTGCTAATGTTGCTGGCTACAACCCCAACTATGGTACTAATGTTGCTGGCTACAACCCCAACTATGGTACTAATGTTGCTGGCTACAACCCCAGCTATGGTGGTAATGTTGCTGGCTACAACCCCAGCTATGGTGGTAATGTTGCTGGGTACAACCCCAGCTATGGTGGTAATGTGAGAATCGTGAGAATGATGTACATAGCCTATGTTAGGTTCTTAATTGATTATGCTGGTCCCATGTTGATATTAGCTAGAGAAAGTTCTCTCCGACCCTTGGAGTTAATGAAGAATGAAACTCTCAGAATTATTCTTGGCTGTCCCAGATCTACAAAAGTTCTTAACATGAGGAAGGAGCTTGGTATTTCTAGCATCAGTGATAGGATTGTTGAGATTAACATTGTACTCGGTATTAGAATGTTGAGAAATGATCTAGACATTGTCACAATGAATCTTACCAAGTGTCTAGAAGTAAATACACACATATCTAAATGGATTGTGAAAACGTGCAAGTGCATTAAGTTTTACAACCTGCATGAACTGTATCACTGTAGGCAACAAGAGCATTTCACCCCTCCATGGAAGATGTGTTCATTTAATATCACATACCTACAAGTCCCTCCCAAGAAGCTAATCCCTTCCTTAAATCTCTTGTTAGAGCAACTGCTCAAGAAAAAGTTTCTCTCCTAACTGGTAGTAATAAGTTATCACAAGTTATATACACTGATGTATCTAAACAGGAGTCTTCTGGCAGGGCTGCATCTGCTCTTGTTGCCACCTCCAGCAGGAGTCTTCTGGCAGGGCTGCATCTGCTCTTGTTGCCACCTCCAGCAGGAGTCTTCTGGCAGGGCTGCATCTGCTCTTGTTGCCACCTCCAGCAGGAGTCTTCTGGCAGGGCTGCATCTGCTCTTGTTGCCACCTCCAGCAGGAGTCTTCTGGCAGGGCTGCATCTGCTCTTGTTGCCACCTCCAGCAGGAGTCTTCTGGCAGGGCTGCATCTGCTCTTGTTGCCACCTCCAGCAGGAGTCTTCTGGCAGGGCTGCATCTGCTCTTGTTGCCACCTCCAGCAGGAGTCTTCTGGCAGGGCTGCATCTGCTCTTGTTGCCACCTCCAGCAGGAGTCTTCTGGCAGGGCTGCATCTGCTCTTGTTGCCACCTCCAGCAGGAGTCTTCTGGCAGGGCTGCATCTGCTCTTGTTGCCACCTCCAGCAGGAGTCTTCTGGCAGGGCTGCATCTGCTCTTGTTGCCACCTCCAGCAGGAGTCTTCTGGCAGGGCTGCATCTGCTCTTGTTGCCACCTCCAGCAGGAGTCTTCTGGCAGGGCTGCATCTGCTCTTGTTGCCACCTCCAGCAGGAGTCTTCTGGAAGGGCTGCATCTGCTCTTGTTGCCACCTCCAGCAGGAGTCTTCTGGCAAGGCTGCATCTGCTCTTGTTGCCACCTCCAGCAGGAGTCTTCTGGCAGGGCTGCATCTGCTCTTGTTGCCACCTCCAGCAGGAGTCTTCTGGCAGGGCTGCATCTGCTCTTGTTGCCACCGCCAGCAGGAGTCTTCTGGCAGGGCTGCATCTGCTCTTGTTGCCACCTCCAGCAGGAGTCTTCTGGCAGGGCTGCATCTGCTCTTGTTGCCACCTCCAGCAGGAGTCTTCTGGCAGGGCTGCATCTGCTCTTGTTGTCACCTCCAGCAGGAGTCTTCTGGCAGGGCTGCATCTGCTCTTGTTGCCACCTCCCTAGTTAAGAACCATAATAAATTTGTTGAGTTAGGCATAAGAATTAACAACTGGGCGTCTACACTGCAAACTGAATTGTTTGCAATCCTAATGGCGCTAAAGCTAACCTATGACACTGAGCTTGACTCTATCATCATTACTGATTCTATGTCATCATTGAAGGCTCTTGACTCATGTAATGACTCCAACAACATGCTCATTGGGGAAGCCAGGTATAGATACTCAAAAATTAGGGACAAAGGAATTAATGTACAATTGCTATGGATCCCATCACACATTGGATTACTCCTTCATGATAAAGTTGATATGTTAGCCAAGAAGAGTATCGAGAAGGAGAATGTAGAATATAACTTTGGTATAACTGTGTCTAGCATTAGGAATAATATTAGGAGAGAAGTAAATAATGAAAATGATTGTTATAGGAATGCAGTTAGAAGCCTGAGTAGATCTATAACCCACTATGATAACATGAACGTAGATAAGTATGTTTATGGAGCAACTTGCAATGTGAACAGACTGACTGATGTTGTAGTGGCCAGGCTTAGGCTTGGTTACAAGTACTGACTGATGTTGTAGTGGCCAGGCTTAGGCTTGGTTACAAGTACTGACTGATGATGTAGTGGCCTGGCTTAGGCTTGGTTACAAGTACTGACTGATGATGTAGTGGCCAGGCTTAGGCTTGGTTACAAGTACTTCTGGCAGTTTGGGAGACACACAGATGATGATCAAACTAAATGTAAATTATGTGATCAGGCATATGGTCACTCTCTTGAACACTATGTGCTTAATTGTCCACTTATTGAGGAATACACCAAGATATCTGTAAGTTTTAACGTAGCTAATGATTTCACCCTGCAAATAGATGGGTGGGGGATGTCGTTTGCTTGTTAATATCTTAGTTTTAGAGGAAGATATTATGAGGCCTAGTCGATTACAAATTGCTTGAACTTCACTAAGAATGGTATTCATCTTCTTATGCCCTGTTGTATGGATCATGATATCATCAGCATAGCTTATAGCTATATGTTTAGGTGAGGCAGGTAGAGCATTTAGGAGAGCATTAATCAGAATATTAAATAGCATGGGACTAAGAGCTCCTCCCTGCGGTGTACCTAAAGACATTTCTTTAGAATCACTTCTGAAGCCTTGGTAAAGGACAGAGGATACTCTATTTGACAGGTATCCTATTATCCAGCAGAGTAAGCTACCACCAATATTCATTTTGGCTAGTTCATGTAGTATAACTGTTCTGTTTGCAATATCAAATGCAGATTTTAGATCAAGAAAATTGGTAAAACTAGTAGAGGTGTGTGCAGTGAGAAAGGTGGAAATACAGTTCTGCACACTTTTACCTTTCATGAACCCATAGAGGTAGGGGGAAAGTTGATGTCTGATTCTGTAGTACAGTCTGTTAAGCATCATTCTTTCAAAAGTTTTACAAAGACAACTAGTTAAGGAGATCGGCCTAAATGTATCAGGCTGTTGGGGCTTAGGGATAGGCACAATGAGACTATTGGTCCAGGAAGTAGGAAGAACGCCCTCAATGTAACTGAGATTATACAGTGCCAACAAAGAGTTATCAGGCACGTGCCTTAGAGTTCTGAGAATATCATAGGTTATACCATCCTCTCCAGGAGCAGTTGATCGACCTTTGGTTAATGCATTATCTAATTCATACTCGGTAAAGAGGCAATCACTCTCATCAATATTTTGGCTCATAAAATTAATCAGTTTCAACATTTCTTCAGAAGTTTACATGGAGTTTACCTGGAGAGAGTTCCGGGAGTCAACGCCCCCGCTGCCCGGTCTGTGACCAGGCCTCCTGGTGGATCAGCGCCTGATCAACCAGGCTGTTGCTGCTGGCTGCACGCAAACCAACGTACGAGCCACAGCCCGGCTGATCCGGAACTGACTTTAGGTGCTTGTCCACTGCCAGCTTGAAGACTGCCAGGGGTCTGTTGGTAATCCCCCTTATGTGTGCTGGGAGGCAGTTGAACAGTCTCGGGCCCCTGACACTTATTGTATGGTCTCTTAACGTGCTAGTGACACCCCTTCTTTTCATTGGGGGGATGTTGCATCGTCTGCCAAGTCTTTTGCTTTCGTAGTGAGTGATTTTCGTGTGCAAGTTCGGTACTAGTCCCTCTAGGATTTTCCAGGTGTATATAATCATGTATCTCTCCCTCCTGCGTTCCAGGGAATACAGGTTTAGAAACTTCAAGCGCTCCCAGTAATTGAGGTGTTTTATCTCCGTTATGCGCGCCGTGAAAGTTCTCTGTACATTTTCTAGGTCAGCAATTTCACCTGCCTTGAAAGGTGCTGTTAGTGTGCAGCAATATTCCAGCCTAGATAGAACAAGTGACCTGAAGAGTGTACTCTCTAATTTTTTTCTAATATGAGATGGAAGGCTTTCATGCCTGTATGTTTTGGACCAGTCATTTATGAGGTCATTTGCTTTTTCAAGAGGAAAGGGATGAGCAACATTGCCAGTCTTTTTCCTGGTTATTTTATTTATACCTTTCCAAGCCAAACTCAAAGGGGTGGACCTATTTAATCCACTAACAAATTGTTCTCATTCCTGTTGCCTAAGTTCTTGCTTTCTATTCCTTGAATTTGTTAGTGCAGCTTGGAACGTTCTGAGCAGGTCTGGGGTTCTACATTCACGGTATGCTTTACCAATCCTCCTAGCTGCTGCATGTGTTAGATTGCGCAGCTCTGGATCATTATAGTATTTACGTTGGTTTTTACTGTTATTTATAGTGGAGGGTCTTTGTTTCCTTTCCCTGCCCACTTGATCTGTGAGAACACTCTCAATAGTGGTAACTAAATCATCATTAAATTTTTGTGTGCCAATGGGCTCGTAATTCTTATACCATTGATCCAAGTGGTTAATAAAGTTGTCTCTGTGTTCTGGTTTGAGAATAAGTTTCCTCCTTCTGTATTTAGCTCCTTGATTGCTGGAGATGTGATCAAGATTGACAGTTGTTAGTCTTGGGAAGTGATCAGATAGAAGATCATCAACTATGACAGAGTCATGCATCGTATATGATGTATTAAATCCAAGACACAGATCTAGTATGCCACCATATATGTGAGTAGGCTCAGTAGTGCCCACAATTCGAACATTATCATGCTCATTTAGCAATCTCACTAGTTTAGTTCCATTGGTGTTTGTTATAGACCCACCAATATTCTTATGTCTGGCATTAAAATCTCCAAGAATGATGGTAGGTTCACTATTGATGCGATCTGGTAAAGCATCAGGTCGAAGCTGGTTCGCTGGGGCATAGAGATTAAAAATGTTTATGGAAAAATCGCCTGCATATACTTTGACACTATGATACTGCATGTTAACTCGACTCTGCAAGGAAAGGAGTGAATGTGGCAAGTTCTCTCTGACATACATCACACAACAGTTGGTTGACCTTAGGTTATAAGCTGCATATCCAGGCAAGTTTGGTGGAGGTGCTCCATCTTTCAATCTACATTCCTGGAAACAGATGACATCAATATTCTTGGTTGCACTAATATGATGTAAGTCAGGCAACCGCTTCCTGATGGAAGCAATGTTCCATGAAAAGATTTGTAATGTATCCATTGTAGTGAGTTATTACAATCTCTTGCTCATAAGATGGTAAAACTATTATGCTTTGACTACAGTGTGCAGATACTTAAGAGCAAATAGCATAGTTTGTACGTCTTTATCTTCAGGACCTTTATTTTTAAGCATTTTTCGGCATATTGGCAGCCAGTTCCAAGGCAAGTCTTGAAGGCAAGAGTTATGGGCTTCTTTCTCACAAATTGCTGGAAGCTGAACGGAGATTGCTGCACTTTTGACATCATCACCATGCTCAAGAGCATCATCCTGATTACATATATTTATTAAACTTGTCAGGATCTGTTCAAGATGCTCAATTTTTTTCTGGAAATTTGTTATAATATGAGGAAGGTCAGGCGAATCCAATGCCTCTCCGGAGGATGGCACTTCTGGGTTAGTGCTTTCTTTAACACCTATCACCTTAACAGGTACCATGGTTTCAATTCAAAATTTATTCTCTATAAGGGTTTTAAAAACTGAGTTTACCCGAAATTTGGTTTTTTTGGTTTAAAATGTAATAAATTTTGATTACCCGAGTGTACCATAGAACCTTAAAGGCTGGGCATTTCGGGGGTTTAATTTTTTTTTGTAAAAAATTTTAAATTTTTGAGGTAAAAAGTTTTGGGATTATGGCTAAATGACTAAATCTAGTTTTTTAGGGTTGGGAATGTGAATCTTTTGTTTTGGGTTTGTTATAGTTTCAGTAAATTGGGGTATCACAGGATTCTTATTTTTAAAATTTTGGGGTTTTTTCTGTTTTGGTCGAATGGGTGGGCAGTGTAAATTTGGCCCCCAAAAATTGGGGATTCTTTTGGTTGGGTTTATGGGGGTATCAGGAAAAAGATGTTTTCTAAGGTATTTTTGAAGGTGATAAAATGGTTCCAGTTCTAAGTTCTCTAGGTGGGGTTTAGTTTTTGGGGCCTTTGACATACTTTGGGAATTTTTTTAAAAAAGGGTTTTGGACACGGGGAATGTCGTAGAGATGTTTGTGTCTTCGGGAGCCTGGGTTTCTTTACAATATCAAGAAAAGGTTTTAGGCCCAAAATTTTATTGGGTTTTTAAAAAAGGCCCTGTAGATATGGGGTGACAGCAGTAAGTGTGGATGTACTGAACTGGGAGTGAATCTTTAAGGTGGGGTGCTGCCGGGGAGGGGATTTGGGATTTTTCTTACTGCAGCTTTTGTTGGGGTTTTTATTGGCTTTAGGTGTGTTGCCGCAGTTTATCCCCAAAAACAAAAAGCAAAGGGGAGGTATGGATAAATAATGAGTGGTTTGGTGAGAAAGGGGATTTTGGTTAAAAATCGATCTTGGGGGAGAATCCCCAAAAATTTTTGGGTACTTTTTTTATATGCTGGGTATAGTGCTGAAATTCGGGTTTTGTCAAGGGATAACCTAAAAAATTTTCCCCCTTATTTCTTTAATTTGAGGTTGTCAATCTTTTGTCAAAAGCTTTTCTTAGGTCAATAAAAATTCCTAGTGGATATTCCTTATTTTCCAATGCTGTGTAAAGCAGATCTAGCATTTTTATGATTGCATCATTAGTGCTTTTATTTTTCCTGAATCCAAACTGGCAGGGGTTGAGTATGTTTTGAGCCGTTATAAATGAATACAGTCTCTTGTACACGAGTTTCTCAAAGATTTTGGATAGCAATGGTAAGTTAGATATTGGCCTATAGTTGTTTAAGTCTGTAGGGTCACCACCTTTATGTATTGGTGTAACCCTTGCCATCTTGAGTAGTTTCGGGAAGGTGCTAGTCTCTATTGACTTGTTAAAAAGTAATGAAATAGCCTGCGAAAGGACATGGGCCGCTCGCTTGTACAGTAATGGTGGGACATGAGACAGATTCCCCGAGTTATTTTTAAGTGACTTTATGATCCCAATGATTTCCGTGGGCTCAGTTGGTGCAAGATAGAAGGAATTTGGGAAATTACCATCTAGGTAGTCCCCGGCATGGGCATTGGTATGTGGGATTTTACTGGCGAGATTAGATCCTATGTTTGAGAAGAAGTCGTTTATCTTGTTAGCTGTGTCAGTGGGATGTAGTGGTGTTTCATTAGGTTTAGTTAGGACAATATTCTTGGTTTTTCTCAGTTTGTGGGTCCCTAGAATCTGAGAGTGTTTTCCAGGTCTTTTTTATATCTCCTCTAGTGTCTGTGAATCTACTGGAGTAGTATAGTTGTTTGGCTTTTTTTATTACTTATTTTTATTACCTGGAGTTTACCTGGAGAGAGTTCCGGGGGTCAACGCCCCCGCGGCCCGGTCTGTGACCAGGCCTCCTGGTGGATCAGAGCCTGATCAACCAGGCTGTTGCTGCTGGCTGCACGCAAACCAACGTACGAGCCACAGTCCGGCTGGTCAGGAACCGACTTTAGGTGCATGTCCAGTGCCAGCTTGAAGACTGCCAGGGGTCATACACTCATACAGTCATACAATCACACAATCATACAATCACACAATCATACAATCATACAATCATACAGTCATGCAATCATACAATCATACAATCATACAATCACACAATCATACAATCACACAATCATACAGTCATACAATCACACAATCACACAATCATATGGTCATACAATCACACACAATCATTCAATCACAATCATAGTCATACAATCATACATTCACAAATCACACAATCATACAATCACACAATCATACAATCACACAATCATACAATCACACAATCACACAATCATACAATCACACAATCATACAATCACACAATTAGTCATACAATCACAATCATAGTCATACAATCACAATCATACAGTCATACAATCATACAAAGTCATACAATCATACAGTCATACAATCATGCAATCATACAATCATACAATCACAATCACAGTCATACAATCACACAATCATAGTCATACAATCACAATCACACAATCATATAATGAGTCATACAGTCACACAATCATACAATCATACAATCAAACAATCATACAATCATACAATCAAACAATCATACAATCAAACAATCATACAATCACACAATCATATAATCAGTCATAGTCATACAATCATGCAGTCATACAATCACACAATCATACAATCATACAACCATACAACCATACAATCACACAATCACACAATCACACAATCATACAATCACACAATCATACAATCACACAATCATACAATCACACAATCATACAACCATACAGTCATACAATCATACAATCACACAATCATACAATCACACAATCATACAGTCATACAATCACACAATCATACAGTCATACAATCACACAATCATACAATCACACAGTCATACAATCACAGTCATACAATCATACAATAACACAATCATACAATCACACAATCACACAATCATACAATCACACAATCATACAATCATACAATCACACAATCATACAATCACACAATCATACAATCATTCAATCACACAATCACACAATCACAATCATACAATCACAATCATACAATCACACAATCACAATCACACAATCACAATCATACAATCACACAATCACAATCATACAATCACAATCATACAATCACAATCACACAATCATACAATCACAATCATGCAATCACAATCATACAATCACAATCACACAATCATACAATCACAATCATACAACCACACAATCACAATCATACAATCACACAATCATACAATCATACAATCACACAATCACAATCACACAATCACAATCACACAATCATACAATCACAATCACACAATCATACAATCACACAATCATACAATCACACAATCACACAATCATACAATCACAATCACAATCATACAATCACACAATCATACAATCACAATCATACAATCACACAATCACAATCACACAATTATACAATCACAATCACACAATCACACAATCATACAATCACAATCATACAATCACACAATCACAATCACACAATCATACAATCACACAATCATACAATCACACAATCATACAATCACAATCACACAATCATACAATCACACAATCATACAATCACACAATCACAATCACACAATCATACAATCACAATCATACAATCACACAATCACAAAATCATACAATCACAATCATACAATCATACAATCACAATCACACAATCACAATCACACAATCACACAATCACAGTCATGGCCGCCATCTTGTCAACAATACTGGTTGTTCAGTCTTCAGTTCTTGGTTATTTTCGTCATTCTTGGGCCTCGTAATTTTTATATGGTTTTTATAAGGTAATGAGACGCTAGTTAAAAACCTCTTCTTTAAGTTAAACCGGTTAAAAACCCGCTTAAACCCCTGAAAAACCCAGAAAACCCTGTTAAAACAGAGGTGTGTGTAGAGTAGCTGGCTGCTGCTGCTGCTTCTGACTTCTTTCATTCATTATTTTCTTCAGTCTTAGGCCTACTGCTTTTTATATGTTTTTTGTAAGGTTGTGTAGTCATGCTTATAAACCTCTTGTTCATGTTAAAGTGTTTATAAACCCGCATAAACCTGTAAAAACCCATGAAAAATTGGTTAAAACTGAGGTGGATGTCGGGAATTTTCTCTCGGTCAGAGACGCTAAACCTCTTTTTTTTTTTTACTAATTTTATTGTTTTTTTTAGTGAGGTTTTCCATATTTTGGGGGTTCTAGGGTTTTTTTTATTGGATTTTTGATCCATGTGGGTGGAGCTGGGGCTCTCCTCTGCCTTGGATCAAAATTAAACCCATCCTTATTTTTTACTATTTTTCGACTTTTTGGGATTTTTTTTGTAATTTTTCCTCCATTTTGGCTGTTTTTAGGGAGTTTCCCGGGTTTTTGATCCATGAGGGTGGATCTAGAGCAACTCATTTGCCTTGGATCAAAATTAAGTCTATTCTTATTTTTCTTAATTTTGTGAGGGTTTTCTAGTTTTTTGTGGGTGTTTTTGATCCACGTGGGTGGAGCTGGGGCCGTTCCTCTGCCTTGGATCAAAATTAATCCAATCCTTATTTTTTTTGGTTTTTTAGTGTAATAATTCCCACTTTGGGTTTTTATGATTTTTGTGGGTTTTTTTTTTATCCATGGCTGTGGAGGGGAGCCCACTCCTCTGCCTTGGATCAAAATTTAGCCATATAGAGCCCCTAGATAGTCTGTTGCCCCAACGAGTTTAGCGCCTCCTTGTATAGTTTATTATTAATATTTTGTAAAATATTTATAATATATTTTGCATTTTTTGATGGTTTTTAATATATTTTTGTGTTTTAACTTGGTTTAACCTTTTTTATGTGACATTTTGGTTTATATAAATTGTTTCGTGTTTTATATTAAATTTTAAAGTGTCTAACTTAACCTAACTTAACCTCAACTTTAACTTAACTTAACCTAACCTATTTTAACCTAACTTAACCTCAACTTTAACTTAACTTAACCTAACCTATTTTAACCTAACTTAACCTCAACTTTAACTTAACTTAACCTAACCTATTTTAACCTAACTTAACCTCAACTTTAACTTAACTTAACCTAACCTATTTTAACCTAACTTAACCTCAACTTTAATTTAACTTAACCTAACCTATTTTAACCCAACTTAACCTCAACTTTAACTTAACCTAACCTATTTTAACCTAACTTAACCTCAACCTATATTAGTCCCTTTTTATTATAATTTTAAACTATAATTATAACTTTAAAAAATTACCTTTATAGTACTACCTACTATCATATTCCCAAGCACTATTATATGATCATCACTTTATTTGTATTAGTCCCTTAGCTCATTATTTTACATTTGTTAAATAATTCAGGTGCTATTTTTTAGCTTAAGACTATTTACTTTGTTTTATACTTAATTCTAACTATAGATTCACTACAAATCTTATGATTACAAGCATTGATCCTGATACCAACCTCTTATTTAATGACTTAAATGAATCAAACAGTTACTGTAATTACTACACTGCAGAACAATCAAAGGCACTTCTCAGTGCCAACAACAACATAACTATCTTTAACTACAATATCAGATCATTAAGCAAGCATTACGATGACCTCATAGCATTACTAAATTCCTTACATGCCAATATGTCCATCATTACACTAACTGAAACCTGGCTAAAGCCTGATAGTACAGATGTCTATGCCATTCCTGGTTACACAGCCATACACAACTGTAGGCCAGACCAACAAGGGGGTGGCACAGCCATATACTACTCAGACCAACTAGAATGTATCACTAATACTTGCACAAGGGATGAACATGGGGAATATATAATAGCTAAATTCAAATCCAAATACCTACAAAAACCTCTCACATTGATAAACATCTACAGAGTTCCACAGTCAAACATTAGCCAATTTAGTCAAAATCTAGGAAGTATGATAACTGATGCACGCATGAACAAAGATCACTTACTACTCTCAGGTGACTTCAATATAAATCTCCTGCAAGACCAGGACCCACACGTTACTGAATTCACAAACACAATGAGTAACTGTATGTTACTACCAACAGTAACAAAACCTACAAGAGTTACAGAGACTAGTGTTTCCCTACTTGACCACATCTGGACCAACACCATATCCCCTTTAAAATCAGGCATAATTACAGATAATACCACAGACCACTACCCTACTTTCCTCATAACAACTCTTGGTAAACTACCCCAAGACACTACTAAAGTCACCTTCAGACTTCACAATGAGGCAGCCATTAATAACTTCGCAACAGCATTAGCAAACATTGATTGGCACACTGAGCTAGAAATCTATACAGATATTGACGAATGTATTAATAATTTTCTAAAAAAGACCCAATACCTCTATAACAAGCACTGCCCTAAAAAAAACTAAACAGATGACAGCAAAGAGACTGAACAGTCCCTGGCTAACACCCAGCATTCTCAAATCCATAAATACAAAACACCAATATGAAAAACAGTACAGAATGGGTCACATAACCAGAGACCAAACAAAACGTTACTCGTCAATCCTAACCAGCCTGATAAGAAGGGCAAAAAAATTGTATTATGAGAACAGATTATCCAACTTACGAGGTGATATAAAAAAGACCTGGAAAACACTATCTGAAATTCTGGGAACAAAAAAGATATCACGAAATAGCGAAATAAAATTAGCAAAATCAGATGAACCCCAACTCCCACCAACAGAAACAGCAAACAGACTCAATGATTTCTTCTCCACTATAGGACAAAACCTTGCCCATAAAATCCCAAGCTCAGATACCCCACCAAATAACTACCTCACCGGCAACTACCCGAACACACTGTTCCTAGCTCCGACTAACCCATACGAAGTCTCCCTTATTATCAATGCACTAAAAAACAAGGCAGGAGATTTAAGTACCTTACCACCCTTTATATATAAAAAAGTGTCACAAGTGCTATCTCCAATCATTGCAACACTCTTTAACAAATCCATTGAATCCTCCACCTTCCCTACAGTACTCAAAATAGCAAGGGTCACCCCGATCCACAAAGGAGGAGACCAAACAGAGTTGAATAACTATAGGCCAATATCCAACTTACACCCTCTCTCAAAAATCTTTGAAAAACTAATTCATAAACGAATCTACTCCTACCTTATCTCCCAGAACATACTCAACCCCTGCCAATTTGGATTCAGGCCTAATAAAAATACTAATGATGCTATTATACACATGCTAGAACATATATACACTGCAATAGAGAAAAAAGAAGTCCCACTGGGGATCTTCATTGACTTACGTAAAGCTTTTGATACAGTTGACCATGACTTGCTCCACGTAAAATTGTCACACTATGGTATAAGAGGGCACTCCCTCAATTACCTCAAGTCATACCTCAGCAACAGAAGCCAATATGTGTACGCAAATGGGGCAAACTCTTCTGCGCAACCAATTACAGTTGGTGTCCCACAGGGAAGTGTCCTTGGCCCTCTTCTCTTTCTCCTATACATAAATGACCTTCCAAATGCTTCGCAATTACTCAAACCCACACTATTTGCAGATGACACTACATACGTCTTCTCTCACCCGAGCCCAGTCACACTAGCCAATACTGTAAATACCGAATTACAGAAAATATCTACCTGGATGAGGACTAACAAACTTACACTAAACATTGACAAAACCTACTTCATTCAGTTTGGTAACAGAGCTACAGATGTCCCTCTTAACATAATGATAAACGGATCACCTATCACAAAGCTAACAGAGGGAAAATTCTTAGGAATCCACCTTGATAATAGACTCAAATTTCATACACATATACAACAAATTTCTAAGAAAATTTCCAAGACTGTAGGCATACTATCGAAGATACGGTACTATGTTCCACAGTCAGCCCTCCTGGCCCTATATCACTCTCTTATTTACCCCTATCTCACCTATGGAATTTGTGCATGGGGCTCAACAACAGTTAACCATCTCAGACCACTAATTACCCAACAAAAGGCTGCAGTTAGAATGATAACAAATTCTCACTACAGGCAGCACACTCCACCAATATTCAATACACTAAACCTACTCACCATACAAAACATCCATACTTATTACTGCACCTATTACATACATAGAACACTTAACTCTGATATTAACCCTCCCCTCAAACATCTCCTTGCCAACCTCAACAGAACACATGACCATAACACAAGGCACAGATCACTCTTTGATGTTCCTCGTGTTCATCTCACACTATGCAAAAACTCAATGCACATAAAAGGCCCTAAAATCTGGAATTCATTACCTGTAAATATAAAAGAAACACTTCCTGTTTATAAATTCAAGTCTCTACTCAAAGATCACTTACTCACCCAAAACCAAATAAATACTGAATAACTGAACCTTATAAATTGTATATCTTAAATGTTTCTCACAATTATATCACATAAATGTTAAACCTAAAACCCAATCTAACTTTATTATTTTTTAAATACACTACCTAACAGAATCCTTCATATGACCTGTCTTTGTAATACTCACTTGTGCTTTATAGTAATCTGTTTACATTAATGTTTTATCACTGACTTCATCATTGCTTAATTAATCTTAAGTTAATTTTAAGCCAGCCCGTAATGCTATGCATAGTATAAGTGGCTTTGGCATACTGCTCTTATCTGTATTTTTTTGTACCTCTGTATGTGTGCACAAATTTATAATAAATAAATAAATAAATAAATAAACTTTAACTTAACCTAACCTATTTTAACCTAACTTAACCTCAACTTTAACTTAACCTAACCTATTTTAACCTAACTTAACTTTATAAGAGAGGTGACTATATTATTATTATTATTATTATTATTATTATTATTATTATTATTATTATTCCTGGTCTTGTGTTTTTTATTTAATAAATTTTATAGTATACGTATTCGACTGAAATATTTTGGCCGAACCGAATATGATGATATTCCTGTCAAAACTGATATATATTTTGTTAATATTAGTAACATAATAATAAAGATAATAATAATTATCATAATCATAATATTTTTCATAATGTTAACGAGGAAAATACAGTATTTTGTTAATAATAATGATTATGTAATATAATTATGATAAAAATATTTTTGACAATATTAAGAACTTCAGCAATATTTCCAGTAGAATCGTGTTATTTCGTGAGTATGGATCGTGAGTACGAGAGGCGGCTATTACGGCAGCAGAATGGACCAGTCACATCACCCGCCTCGCCTCTCTCGGTAAGTTCGTATCTTTGTAAGCTCGTGTCTTGCGTTCGTAAGTTCATGTCTTGTGTTCATAAGTTCGTGTCTTGTGTTTGTAAGTTCGTGTCTTGTGTACGTAAGTTTGTGTTTGTAAGTTTGTGTCTTGTGTTTGTAAGTTTGTCTTGTGTTTGTAAGTTTGTGTCTTGTGTTTGTAAGTTCGTGTCTTGTGTTTGTAAGTTCGTGTCTTGTGTTTGTAAGTTCGTGTCTTGTGTTTGTAAGTTCTAAGTTCGTGTCTTGTGTTTGTAAGTTTGTGTCTTGTGTTTGTAAGTTTGTGTCTTGTGTTTGTAAGTTTGTGTCTTGTGTTTGTAAGTTCGTGTCTTGTGTTTGTAAGTTCGTGTCTTGTGTTTGTAAGTTCGTGTCTTAACATACAATCCATGTTAAAATAAAAATTAATCCATGATTTATCAAACTTTGATTTAGTGACTTCCAGTCATCTGCAGTGAAGGTAGAGTATACCTGGTATATCTGGAAACATTAGGATGGGTTTCCTTAAGACACCTGCTGTCCTAGTTCACCTAGCAGTAAAATAGGTACCCAGGTGTTAGTGGACTAGTGTGGGTCGCATCCTGGGACAAAACTGACCTAATTTGCAGGAAGTGCTCTGCATAACAAGGGTCATTCTATATACACCTACCATCCGACTTACGACCTGCTCGACTTACAACCACTCGACTTACGACCGTGTTTTTTATGCCAAATTTCTGGGAAATAAACAACTATTTGTGTTGTACACAGTGTTTATCCTAAACCTTACAGTATAAAATACAGTACTAACAACATAAAAAGTAAAGTAAAACATGAAATACCAAAATAAAACAAATTAAGTCATTACAAAAATGTTTTGTTGATTTTCAGTAGTAAAGTTTGACTTACGACCGGTTTCTCAGAACCGAACTCGGTCGTAAGTCGGATGGTAGGTGTATTAGTATGTCACTGGTATGAGCTATGGTCTGTATAAGTTGTGTCATGTAGAATAAAGTTTATTGTTATTATTTTATATGCTTTGCAACAGCTGCAGGAGTCAACTTGGGTTCTTATATAGGTGACAGGTTCTTAGTGGGCATCTTCTGAGAGTTCTCCTTGAAGCAGCAATGTTCTCTTGATACAGTTGGAGTTGAAGGTCTACATTGGTAGACTAAGTAGCTTGTTTTTACTAAGTCAGTCTACACTAGTAGTCTAAGTAGCTTGTTTTAACTAAGTCAGTTTGTTCCTTTTGCTATCACTTACCAACTTGCATTACAAATACAAATTGTATTTCTTTGCATAGTACACAATGTGTGGTTTACATGTTATAAAGTATTGTTAAGCACATAGACAGCCAATAACATACTTGAGCATTTCCCATAGACTAGGCCTTAGGCCTACATACTACTTGGAACTACACATAGATTGTGCAGTGGTAAATATTAGTTATTTGTTATTGTACATTAATGCAAACAAGAGGGTGACACTGGCATTATTTTCTTCATCAATAATAATGAATATCAATCTGTCATATATATATATATATATATATATATATATATATATATATATATATATATATATATATATATATATATATATATATATATATATATATATATATATACTGTATATATATATATATATATATATATATATATTATATATATATATATATATATGTAGGTAGTAGGTTGGTAGACAGCAACCGCCCAGGGAGGTACTACCGTCCTGCCAAGTGAGTGTGGAACGAAAGCCTGTAATTGTTTTACATGATGGTAGGATTGCTGGTGTCCTTTTTTCTGTCTCATGAACATGCAAGATTTCAGGTATGTCTTGCTACTTCTACTTACACTTAGGTCACACAACACATACATGTACAAGCATATGTATACACACCCCTCTGGGTTTTCTTCTATTTTCTTACTAGCTCTTGTTCTTGTTTATTTCCTCTTATCTCCATGGGGAAGTGGAACAGAATTCTTCCTCCGTAAGCTATGCGTGTTGTAAGAGGCGACTAAAATGCCAGGAGCAAGGGGCTAGTAACCCCTTCTCCTGTATATATTACTAAATGTGAAAGGAGAAACTTTTGTTTTTCCTTTTGGGCCACCCTGCCTTGGTGGGATACAGCCGATGTGTTGAAAGAAAGAAAGATATATATATATATATATATATATAAATATATATATATATATATAAATATATATATATATAAATATATATATATATATATATAAATATATACAGTGGTCCCTCGCTTTTCATAGTTCCCGGCAATCGTAAATTTCGCCAATCATAGGGGTATTTTTGTATAAACATGGACTCGCTTTTCATAAGTTGACTCGCGAGTCGTAGTTCGTCTGGGACGCGTACCCACGGCGTGAGCCGTGGTGCCAGCCAGTCTGGCATTGTTTACCAGTGAGCGAAGGTCCCCTCGCGTGCTCCAGCGAAATATTTCATAATATTCCATTTATTTTAGTGCTTGCAAGTACTAAATAAGCTACCATGGCTCCAAAGAAAGCTCCTAGTGTAAAGAAGGTGAGAAATACGATTGAATTTAAGAAAACCATCATTGAACAATATGAAAGTGGTACAAGTGTGGCCGAACTGTCCAGGATGTATAAGAAACCCTACACAACCTTATGTTCCATAGTGGCCAAGAAAAAGGAAATCAAGGATGCTGTTGTTGCAAAGGGAGTAACTATGCTGACAAAAATGAGATCACCAGTACTGGAAGAGGTTGAGAAGTTATTATTGGTGTGGATAAATGAGAAACAATTAGCAGGAGATACTCTTATGACTTCGATTATTTGTGAAAAGGCTAGGCAGTTGCATGAAGATTTGGTAAAGAAATTGCCTGCAAATAGTGATGATGTGAGTGAATTTAAGGCCAGCAAAGGCTGGTTTGAGAGATTTAAGAACTGTACTGGCATACACAGTGTGGTAAGGCATGGTGAGGCTGCCAGTTCGGACCACAAGGCAGCTGAAAAATATGTGCATGAATTCCAGGAGTACATAGGGCTGAAGGACTGAAACCTGAACAAGTGTTCAATTGTGACAAAACAGGCCTCTTTTGGAAGAAAATGCCAAAGAGGACCTTCATTACACAAGAGGACAAGGCAATGCCAGAACATAAGCCTATGAAAGACAGGCTGACACTAATGTTCTGTGCTAATGCTAGTGGGGATTTCAAAGTGAAGCCATTACTAGTGTACCATTCAGAAAATCCCAGAGTGTTCAGGAAAAACAATGTTATGAAGAGTAAATTGTGTGTGTTTTGGAAATCTAATAGTAAGGCATGGGTCACGAGGGAAATTTTTGTCGAGTGGTTCAATGAAGTGTTTGGCCCTAGTGTAAAGGAGTATCTCCTGGAAAAGAAATTGGATCTCAAGTGCCTGCTAGTAGTGGACAATACACCTGCTCATCCTCCAAACTTGGATGACCTAATTTTTGAGGAGTTTGGGTTCATCACAGTAAGGTTCTTGCCCCCGAATACCACTCCTCTCCTCCAACCCATGGACCAGCAGGTCATTGCAAACTTTAAAAAACTCTACACAAAAGCAATGTTTCACAGGTGCTTGACTGTGACCACAGACACCCTAAGGGAATTTTGGAAAGAACACTTCAGCATCCTCCATTGCTTATAGGTATGGCTTGGGAGGAAGTGACTACCAGGACTTTGAACTCTGCCTGGAGAAAATTGTGGCCAGATTGTGTCAACAAGAGGGATTTTGAAGGGTTTGGGACTGACCCTGATGAGCCTATGTCTGTTGTAAAATCAATTGTGGCACTGGGGAGTTCCATGGGGTTGGATGTGAGTTTGGAGGATGTGGAAGAATTGGTGGAAGACCACAACGAAGAGCTCACCACTGAGGAGCTGCAAGAGCTTCAGCAGGAAGAGCAATACATTGCAGAGGAGGAGGAAGAGAGATGGAAGAAGGTGCCTTCTTCAGAAATTAAAGAGATTTTTATTATGTGGGGTAAGATGGAAAGCTTTATGGAGAAACATCACCCTAACAAGGTTGTTGCAAGCCAGGTTGGCAACATGTACAGTGACAAAGTCTTGGGCCATTTTAGGGAAGTGTTAAAGAGACGCCAGAAACAGAGCTCTCTCCACAGTTATTTTGTGAGACAGGACTCCAGTGACTCTCAAGGTGGTCCTAGTGGCATTGAGAAACAGAGAAGAGAAGCAACCCCAGAAAAGCAAATGGTACCTGAGGTGTTGATGGAAGGGGATTCCCCTTCCAAACTATAAACAATCCACTCTCTCTCTCCTCCTCCAGTCTCCCATACACTAAGAAGAATCTCCAATAAAGGTAAGTGTTATGCTGTTAATGTTTCATTCATCATTTCCCATTGTATTGTTTATGTAGTTGTATTGTTTATGTACTACATGTATATTTCATGTAAAAAAATTTTTTGTTTTAATACTTCTGGGTGTCAGGAACGGATTAATTGTATTTACATTATTTCTTATGGGGAAAATTGATTCGTAAATCGTAAATTTCGTTCATAGTAACGGCTCCAGGAACGGATTAATTACGAAAAACGAGGGACCACTGTGTGTGTGTATATATATATATATATATATAATATATATATATATATATATATAATATATATATATATATATATATATATATATATATATATTTTTTTTATTTATTATCACACCGGCCGATTCCCACCAAGGCAGGGTGGCCCGAAAAAGAAAAACTTTCACCATCATTCACTCCATCACTGTCTTGCCAGAAGGGTGCTTTACACTACAGTTTTTAAACTGCAACATTAACACCCCTCCTTCAGAGTGCAGGCACTGTACTTCCCATCTCCAGGACTCAAGTCCGGCCTGCCGGTTTCCCTGAATCCCTTCATAAATGTTACTTTGCTCACACTCCAACAGCACGTCAAGTATTAAAAACCATTTGTCTCCATTCACTCCTATCAAACACGCTCACGCATGCCTGCTGGAAGTCCAAGCCCCTCGCACACAAAACCTCCTTTACCCCCTCCCTCCAACCCTTCCTAGGCCGACCCCTACCCCGCCTTCCTTCCACTACAGACTGATATACTCTTGAAGTCATTCTGTTTCGCTCCATTCTCTCTACATGTCCGAACCACCTCAACAACCCTTCCTCAGCCCTCTGGACAACAGTTTTGGTAATCCCGCACCTCCTCCTAACTTCCAAACTACGAATTCTCTGCATTATATTCACACCACACATTGCTCTCAGACATGACATCTCCACTGCCTCCAGCCTTCTCCTCGCTGCAACATTCATCACCCACGCTTCACACCCATATAAGAGCGTTGGTAAAACTATACTCTCATACATTCCCCTCTTTGCCTCCAAGGACAAAGTTCTTTGTCTCCACAGACTCCTAAGTGCACCACTCACTCTTTTTCCCTCATCAATTCTATGATTCACCTCATCTTTCATAGACCCATCCGCTGACACGTCCACTCCCAAATATCTGAATACGTTCACCTCCTCCATACTCTCTCCCTCCAATCTGATATTCAATCTTTCATCACCTAATCTTTTTGTTATCCTCATAACCTTACTCTTTCCTGTATTCACCTTTAATTTTCTTCTTTTGCACACCCTACCAAATTCATCCACCAATCTCTGCAACTTCTCTTCAGAATCTCCCAAGAGCACAGTGTCATCAGCAAAGAGCAGCTGTGACAACTCCCACTTTGTGTGTGATTCTTTATCTTTTAACTCCACGCCTCTTGCCAAGACCCTCGCATTTACTTCTCTTACAACCCCATCTATAAATATATTAAACAACCACGGTGACATCACACATCCTTGTCTAAGGCCTACTTTTACTGGGAAAAAATTTCCCTCTTTCCTACATACTCTAACTTGAGCCTCACTATCCTCGTAAAAACTCTTCACTGCTTTCAGTAACCTACCTCCTACACCATACACTTGCAACATCTGCCACATTGCCCCCCTATCCACCCTGTCATACGCCTTTTCCAAATCCATAAATGCCACAAAGACCTCTTTAGCCTTATCTAAATACTGTTCACTTATATGTTTCACTGTAAACACCTGGTCCACACACCCCCTACCTTTCCTAAAGCCTCCTTGTTCATCTATATATATATATATATATATATATATATATATATATATATATATATATATATATATATACATATACATATCAGTAAGGGTCGGCTCCTCACTTAACCACCAGTTCACTTACTGACCTAGTTGTAGGAACACAACTCAGTCGTTAAGTGAGGAATACCTGTATAAAAATACTGTTTTTAAGGTGTTTAATATTAACCTCCGCCACTAAAACACTGCACACAGTCTACCACTCTCTGTTTGCAAATACAAATATTATTTCCTTGTATAGTATACAATGTAAAATTTGCATGTTATAAAGTATATTGTTAAGTACAAAGACAGCCACTAACATTCATGAGTATTTTCCACAGACTAGGCCTAAGGCTCAGTACCAGGACACTAACTTCCCACACACTAGGTCTGATACTCAGTTCTAGGAGTACACTAACTATGTCTCAGCTACAACTCGGGTAAACTTTCCCACATCCCCTACCTCAGTTTTAATACATGTGTAAATATACATTCTGGTAAGTTGTATTTCACCATAAATGTATTATTCATCCAATGTTTTTGAAGAAAGCCATGTTAAATTCTTCAAACCCACAAATATACCATTTTTCTGGTGTGTCTATTACAAATAAAGGTGTAGAATGGCCTGCACACCTGGCTGTAATGATACCAGTAGTGGAGCAATCAAAACACAAGTTATATGACTTGTATTTCCTTCACCAAATAAGCAAGCTGGCACAGTAGGACATGTCCATATCCGCATGCTAAACATTCCAAGTACGCACCTGCCATGGATACCGAAACCGTGGATAGTAGCAAACCATATATATAAGTCCTATACATACCTGTTATAAAGTTTAATTGATAAATTATGCACAATAAATGGAGAATTATCACTTTTTCACTGATGGGAAGAACTTCACAACTTCTCTTAGACTTTGAACAACTGTCACCATCACTACTTTTGTGCTTTGTTCCCATTATTATTATGCAAAATTAAGAGGTATTTTTGGGCCACAGTAAACCATGGATAACTGAAACCGCGGATACCGAATCAGTGGATACAGCGTTTCTACTATATTTACAATGTGTGCACTGTTTACAGTATGTAAAGTAATGTAAAAACAACTGCACAACACATTGATTAAAGAAGATAAAAGCAAGAGCCAGAGAATGTGCCATGAACGACCAGCAGCCCAGACGAGTCTACCGCTACTCACTTCACAAGTGAATCACATTGCTTCACAGCTCTGGTAGGCTTGTCTGTGATTGGCCGACCCCTCAGGGAAGGTTCCTTGATGTTGGTGAGGGGCTCTTGATTTAGGGAATTGGATCTGTGCTCCAGTTCCCTGAATTAAGCTTTATCACTGATGTCATCATTGCTTAGTTCATCTTAAGTTAATTTTAAGCCAGCCCGTAATGCTATGCATAGTATAAGTGGCTTTGGCATGCTGCTCTTATCTGTATTTTTTGTACCTCTGTATGTGTGCTCAAATTTTTAAATAAATAAATAAATAAATAAATAAATGCCTTCCACATCCCCCCAGGCGCTGTGTAATCCTACGGGTTTAGCGCTTCTCCTTGATTATAATAATAATAATAATGTGATTGGCTGATGAACCCAGGTACTGATATATCCATGGTGCCGCTATTGATCGTTATATCCTTGACACCTGGTTGGCTGGTCAAGAGGCCGCCAGTATGGCATTGTGACATGCCATACTGGCATGTCACAGCCTCTAATAACTTGTCTGCCCTCTTTATTATTGTACTGACTTTATTGTTATTATTATTATTATTATTATTATTATTGTGACTTCTTATTGTGGTAACATTTATTATGTGATGCCTTTGTTATTATTATTCTGTCTTTCTTGTGTCTACAGCAACATAGGTGATGGTGTCTATATGTCTAATATCTTTATTATTGTTGTGTCTACAGCAACATACAGGTGACAGTTGTCTGTATGTCTCATATCTTTATTCTCCTTGTGTCTACAGACAGGTGACAGTTGTCTATATGTCTAACATTTTTATTCTTGTTTCTACAGCCTCGTAGACAGGTGACAGTTGTATCTATACAGTCACCTAGTAAAGAGAGGACAGGTGACAGGTTCATCCCCACCAGAGCTGGTGCTAACTGGGATGTTAACTTTGCACTTATACAAGTACGTTCTAATTGCTTTATTTACACTAATTCTGCTTTATTTACACTAGTAAGTTCTTTATTTACACTAGTAAGTTATGTACGTATTCTTAACCCTTCAACTGTCCAAACAAATTCACGTTCACATGTGTAATGCTCCAAAAGTAGATCTACGTTTTCTTACATATTTTCAAATATAACAAAAAAAAAAGGTAGATCAAAGGTGTTTTTTACACGTTTTCAAATGTAAAAAAAAGAAAAGAAGATTCACTTTTTTTACATACTTTCAAATGTTGAAAAAACGTAGATCTGCGTTTGGACAGTTTAAGGGTTAATCTGTGTGTGTGTTCTTACATGTAAGAAAAGTACGCATGAGCAAAAGTACAGTGGACTCCCGATTAACGATATTTTTTCATTCCAGAAGTATGTTCAGGTGTCAGTACTGACCGAATTTGTTCCCATAAGGAATATTGTGAAGTAGATTAGTCCATTTCAGACCCCCAAACATACACGTACAAACGCACTTACATAAATACACTTACATAATTGGTCGCATTTGGAGGTGATCGTTAAGCGGGGGTCCACTGTATATGATTAATGTCTGTAATTATTATTATTGCGGTAAATCGATTTTTTCAGGAGAACGTCAGTTATTATTATTATTATTATTATTATTATTATTATTATTATTATTATTATTATTATTACAGCCTCTCCTCACTTAGCAACGTACTTGTTTACCAACGACTCAGACTTACGATGGCTCTCTGACCAGCATGCATACCTAAATAATGTAGTATATTAGAGCTGATATCCTCTATTTTCTTTATTACAATATACAGTACACTACTGTATAAACATTTAAAAAATACCAGAAATGTTATAAATGGTACAACGATGACATAAAAATAATATCAAAGATGGTTGACACAGACCCACTACCATTATAGTATGCTCCTCACTTAGCGACAGATTCGTTTACCGACGTGGTCTCAGGAATGGGACTCCATCGTTAAGTGAGGAGAGGCTGTATTATTATTATTATTATTATTATTATTATTATTATTATTATTATTATTATCATCATCATCATCATCATCATTATCATCATCATTGCCAGAAACTGACCATTTTAGGAGAACAACATCAGTTCTTATTTTTATTTCAGAACAATAAGATCAGTTATTATTATAGCGATAATGTGCCTTTGCAGGAGAATAAGGTCAGTAATCATTATTATTATCGCATTAAATTGACCTTTGCAGGAGAACAACAAGGTGAACAGTGAAGTCCGTAAAGGTCGGGAAGGAGGCGAGGGTAAGGACGGTGTGGCGTACACGACACTTCTGAGGAACGAACTTCTGGGCACCAATATTGATGACCTGAGGGATACCCAGGATGACAGGCGGGCACTGTCACCAGTGCACACTCCTAACTTATACCATGTAAGATCTATAACCTCTGTCATGTAAGACTCCTAAACTGTATCATGTAAGACTCCTAAACTGTATCATGTAAGACTCCTAAACTGTATCATGTAAGACTCCTAAACTGTATCATGTAAGACTCCTAAACTGTATCATGTAAGACTCCTAAACTGTATCATGTAAGACTCCTAAACTGTATCATGTAAGACTCCTAAACTGTATCATGTAAGACTCCTAAACTGTATCATGTAAGGCTCCTAAACTGTATCATGTAAGACTCCTAAACTGTATCATGTAAGACTCCTAAACTGTATCATGTAAGACTCCTAAACTGTATCATGTAAGACTTTTAACCTATACCATGTAAGATCTATATCTTATATATTGTTAATGATGCATGTATAGACTCCTATCTCATGTAAGATTTATAACATATTAATCCTTTGAGGGTCAGAACCCCTGATCTCAAAGTTGCTGTCACAGTCAAAGAATTTTCAAAAAAAAAAAGAAAACACTAGGGAATTATGCTGGTGCAAAGGGGCAGTCTCGACGATATATGATCATCAGTGATTTCACCTACTTTGAGCCCTATTTTAGGCCAATTCCATGATTTCACTTGACCAAACTCTTAGCTATTTTACTAGTATTCTATCAGTTGAGTACAAGAAACCACTCATTCATCTATTTCAACTACCCAATAAAGAATATGATATGATAAGTCAGTAAATAACTACTGTCTCTGAGAAAGTCAATGAACAAATAATTACTGTAACTAAATAAATACCAGTATTGAAAAGTCAGTAAATGAATACAAGTTAGAGACTTGCTGCCTTCATGCTGGGTAATTATCTTAAGTTTCATCTCCAAAGTAATTGTTGCTGCACCATTGTAAAGTTGAAATGTCGTAAGTTGAACCATCATGAAGTTGAAATATCATACGTCACCCCATTGTAAAATTAAAATATCATACGTCATACCATTGTAAAGTTGAAATATAGTAAGTTGAACCATAGTAAGTAAAGGAGCACCTGTATTAATATTTTCTCTGTTTCTCTCTCTAGTTTTCCCCACGGAAGAATCACCAGAGAGAAGATGCACTGTCTCCGTATTCCTTGTCTCCTGTCAGTGCAAAGAGCCAGAAGTTGTTGCGGTCTCCTAGGAAAGCCGCTCGCAAGATATCTAAAATCCCTTTTAAGGTACCTTGAAATACCTGAATAACACGAATATAGAAGAATGACACTAATGACCATGTTTTGGACCGACTTGGACTATTCATTAGTGAATAGTCCAAGTTGGACCAAAACGTGGTCATTTGTGTCATTCTTCTATATTTGTGTTATTCGTGTATTGTTCCAGCCACGGTATTGTGAGTTTTTGTTCTTGATGTTCAGATGTTTGGATGTTGAGAAATGTTATGGTAACATTGTTTTAACATTCATTTAGGTTACACATGTACTTTGTGCATTCAGCAAAATTGGTTAGAGGATGTTACAGTTCTGGAGGTGGGAAGTACAGTGCCTGTACTCTGAAGGATGAGTGAGAATGTTACAGTTCTGGAGGTGGGAAGTACAGTGCCTGTACTCTGAAGGATGAGTGAGGATGTTACAGTTCTGGAGGTGGGAAGTACAGTGCCTGTACTCTGAAGGATGAGTGAGGATATTATAGTTCTAGAGGTGGGAAGTACAGTACCTGCACTCTGAAAGATGAGTGAGGATGTTACAGTTCTGGAGGTGGGATGTACAGTGCCTGTACTCTGAAGGATGAGTGAGGATGTTATAGTTCTGGAGGTGGGACATACAGTACCTGTACTCTGAAGGATGAGTGAGGATGTTACAGTTCTGGACGTGGGAAGTACAGTACCTGTACTCTGAAGGATGAGTGAGAATGTTACAGTTCTGGAGGTGGGAAGTACAGTACCTGTACTCTGAAGGATGAGTGAGGATGTTACAGTTCTGGAGGTGGGAAGTACAGTACCTGTACTCTGAAGGATGAGTGAGAATGTTACAGTTCTGGACGTGGGAAGTACAGTACCTGTACTCTGAAGGATGAGTGAGGATGTTACAGTTCTGGAGGTGGGGAGAACAATGCCTGTATTCAGAGTGCATTTACTATACTCTCAACCTACAGGACTCAAGTCTGGCTAACCATTTCCCCTGAACTTCTTCAATAAATGTCCCCTTGCTTTTGGCTTGCGTTTAAGTAAAATCCTATTCTTTTTTTTTTTTTTGAACCCCTCTAGGTTCTGGATGCTCCGGAACTGCAAGATGACTTCTACCTGAACCTAGTTGACTGGAGTTCACAGAACGTTCTATCTGTAGGCCTAGGGCACTGTGTCTATCTGTGGTCAGCCTATACATCCCAAGTGACCAGACTGTGTGACCTCTCCCTGGACGGAGACTCGGTAACATCTGTCTCCTGGTCGGAACGAGTAAGTTCTAGTCTAACTTCGAAACTAATTTATTGTGTCTCATGAATTTAGGACAAGGGTTCCCAACCTGCAGCCCAAGGGCCCAGTGGTGGACCTGCATTTTAAGACCCCTGAATCTTGAACTGTTATGAGGGCCCCTTCCAACCCCTTCTCATGCACTAGATCCACAATTTTTAAACACTGTGTACTAAAGTCGCTTCTGGACCCCTCAGGGATTTTGGGGCCCAAAAGCTTAAGCTTCATTACTTTCATAGCAGCTTTGCCCCTGTGAGGGCCCAAAGGTTTTTTTTTTTTTTTTTTTTTTTTTTTTTTTTTTTTTTTTTTTCAACAAGTCGGCCGTCTCCCACCGAGGCAGGGTGACCCAAAAAAGAAAGAAAATCCCCAAAAAGAAAATACTTTCATCATCATTCAACACTTTCACCACACTCGCACATTATCACTGTTTTTGCAGAGGTCCTCAGAATACAACAGTCTAGAAGCATACACATATAAAGATACACAACATATCCCTCCACACTGCCAAAGGTAGTCCTAGGAAATGAATGCAGCCCTCACATGAAATTCTGAATTATTTTTAAGGTTCAGCACTACATATTGTCAACAATCACAAAATATTATTCAGGAAATTTATAAAACATTACAAAATGAGGCCCGCCTTTAAATTTGACTTTTCAAATTGGCCTTTCTGTACTAAATGGTCGAGGCCTACTGGCTTATGTTATCTAGATTGTTGTTAATGTTGGAAGAGTAATTATAAATGTTTGTCATGAGTTTAGGTCATCTATATTGTTAATATTCTTAATTTCTAGTTTCTCATGAGTTTAGGTCATCTAGATTGATTGTTGTTAATGTTAGAAGAGTATATCAAAGGGCTTAGGAGGTGTACACACACACACACACACACACACACACACTATATTACATTACATTATTTATTTATTTGTGGGGTCACAAAAAGTATTATCCAGAGGAATGAGGAAGGGTTGTTGAGATGGTTTGAACATTAAAAGAGGATGGAACAAAATAGAATGACTGGAGGGTGTATAAATCTGTAGTGGAAGGAAGGCAGGGTAGGGATCATCCTAGGAAAGGTTGGAGGAAGGGGTTAAAGGAGGTTTCGTGTGTGAGGGGTTGAGACATCCAGCAGGCATGGGAGCGTTAGATAGGAGTGAGTGGAGACAAGTGGTTTTTATGACTTGAATTGCTGTTGGAGTGTAAGCAAGACAACATTTATGAAGGGATTCAGGGAAACTGGTTAGCTGAACTTAAGTCCTGGAGGTGGGAAGTACAGTACCAGCACTCTGAAGGTGGGAAGTGCAGTGCCTGCACTCTGAAGGTGGGAAGTACAGTGCCTGCACTCTGAAGGAGGAGTTGGATTGTATTTCAATTTATAGGGACATCTGAAATGTAGTATATACAAGCATCTGGCAAGACAGTGATGGAGTGAATGATGGTGAAAGTGTTTCTTTAGTGGGAAGTGACTGGTATTTAACATAGATTTCCTCATATAGTTAAGAACACATTGGGGACCTAAATTATGCATAATATTCATACTACGGGACTTCTACAACTTACTCATTCTTCAGAGGATGTTGGATCTGTTTATCCTGACAGGCGGGGGCTGGACACAGACAGGGTACCTGCCCCTCCTTACCACCAACTCCTCCTCCTTTGCCCATCCCCCTGCCCCTGCCTCCTGCCCCCTCCTCCTGCCTGCCCCTGCCCCCTGCCTGCCTGCCCCTGCCTGCCTGCCCCTAACCCTCCAACCTGCCCCCTTCTACCCCTTTCCCCTTTTCCCCTGCCTCCCCCCTGGATTTTTTCTCACCCCCTCTAACCTCCAACCTTCTCCTCACCCTTCCCCCCCTCCCCCTTCTCCCCCCCTTTCCCCTGCCTCCTTTTGCCCTCCCCCTGCCTGCCCCCTGCCTCCTCCTCCTCCCCGCCCCTCCTGCCCTCCTCTCCTGCCTCCTCCTCCCCACCTGCCTCCCCTCCTTCCCACAACCTGCCCCCCCTTTTCTAACACCTCCCCCCTTTGCCCATCTCCCACCTCCTCCTAACCCAAACCACTTAACTACACCCTAACCTAAACCCACCTTTCTCTCCCGCCCCCTTTTTTCTCCCCCCTCCTCCCCCTCCTCCCCCCTCCCTTTTCCTTCAAACCCCTCCTCCTTTCCCCTCATCCTCCTTTTCCCCTTTCCCCCTGCCCCTGCCCCCCTGCCTGCCTCTGCCCCCCTGCCCACCCTGCCTGTGCCTGCCTGCCTGCCCCCCTGCCCGCCTGCCTGCCTGCCTGCCTGCCTGCCTGCCTCCTCCTCCTCTCCTTCCTTTCCCCCTCCCCCTGTGCCTCCCCCCTCCTCCTCCTCCTCCCCCCTTAACTCAACCTCCCCCTTCTAACCTTCCCGCCTTCCCCCTAACTCCCCTTAATTTTCCCCTCCCCCCTGTGTGCTCCCCCTGCCTCCTCCTAACCCACCTTTCCCCAACCTTCCCACAACCCCTTTTCCCCCCCTGCCCCTAGCCCCCTACCCGCCCGCCTCCCGCCCCCCTCCCCCCTTTGGTTTTCCCCAACCTCCTGCCCCCCTCCCCCCTCTTTCCCTTCCCCCCCTTCCTGCCCCTGCCTGTCCTCCAAACCCCCGCCTGCTCCCCTCCCGCCCTATTTTAACTAATACCCCCATCTTTTCCTTCCTTTAGGTTAACTTACTTCAAGGTTTTTTTTGTTGAAAATTTTTGATAAAGCCACTGGATGGTGGCGTCTCAGTAAAGTACCCAGATGTTGCAGTACTGTTAAACTTTAAGATTTAAACAGAAAATTTAAAAAAAAAATTAGAGTTAGAGGGGTGAAAAAAGGTCAAAGGGAAAAAAGATGAGCCTGGGATGTCAGGAAAATTTCCCGGGCCTCAGTGGGTCGGAAATGGAATAATCTAAGGGAAGAATTGGAGTTAGACTCCCCTTAACAACTGTAAAATCCCGGATGTAAGGGCCTCGAGCTTAGTCTATATCACAGAAAAGGCCTCATGGCTAACAATACACAAATAACCTGCACATTTGGGGCTTTATAAATGGGCAAAAACGGAAAACGTTGTTATGCCTCTCTTTATGTCAAATTTTTTGTGAATCTATTCACAATTTCCCCGAGGCTGTATAAAGCAGACCAGGAAAGAAAGAGTTTAATTCAGTTTTCTTTTTTCAATTTTTGTGAGTAAAATATGGGAAACAGGGGGTAGTAACCCCCTTTTCCCGTATAAATTTAAAATTTAAAAAAAGCTTTTTGTTTTCTTTGGGCCCCCCCTGTTGGTGGGATCCGGTTTTTAAAAAAAAAAAAAAAAAAAAATATGTTTTGGGGAAACCAACCCGAACAGATGGGGTTTGGCTTGGCCAACCGTCTTTTTCCATCATATTTTTAAAGATTTTGTGGTTCATATTTGCCCAAAATCTTGCCCTGGGGCTCGCCATGAGCTCACTCCTCAGATAATTTAGCAGTAAATTTTGGGGCCCAGATTAGAGGGGAAAGGGTGTATGTGGGAAGTGTGCACCATCATGCCCCGCGGATGATGGGGAAAATAAACCCCTTTTTTTGGGTTTAGGGGAACTTTTCGATGTATTTTCAAAGGCATGGTTGTATTCTCATTTCTTGTCTCATTTGATGGGAAAGAAGACACATTCAAAAAGAATGATTTGATTGGTTTCAGGACTTAAATATCTTGGGTGGGGCTCAAAGTTGGAAATATTCAATTTTGCTGATATTCTGGTCAAATGATTCCCGTCCCAAAACACATCCCAAATGGCCAGTCTAATTCATTCACGTCACTTATTTTTATACAGTTTTACAATAATGCAAGTTAATCTTCTTTTTTTTTTGAAAAAAAATCAAAATGGATTTTGTAAAGCCCGGAAAAAAAAACTGTGAAACCGCAAATGTTTTTTACTGCCCGGGAAAGTCTCGTTTTTATTCCGGGCCATATTTTTTTGTAAAATTGGACAAATTACCCAAATTTTTGATCACTTTTTGGGGATTAAAAAAATGGACCCCTTAAATATTTTTTATTCAGAAGTATGTTCAGGTGCCCGTCACCAAATTTGTTCCCCCTAAGGGAAAATTGTAAAAAAGATTAGTCCATTTAACCCCCAAAAATACATGTAAGGGAAACCCCTAAATACACTTCTTTGGTAGCATTGGGGTGTCGTAAACCGGGGTCCCCGATTCCTGGGCATTTTTGGGGGTTGGGCAAAAAAAGAAAATACTAAAAAAACTAATTGGCCTAAAAAAAAGACTCAAATTGGGAAAATCACTGATGTGTAAAAATAGTACGAAAATTTCGATAAGCGTAATTTTTTAAAATTTTTTTCAAATTTTGTCTTTTTTTTTCATTTCTTTGAAAAAAGTTCTGCCCCTTTCATAGGGAAAATAATTTTTTTAAAAAATTTGAACCCTGTGGAGCGGTTTAAATACAGCAAATGGTTGTAAAAATCCCCTCCCGGGGGTTTTTTCCCTTTGAAAATATATCAATTATTTATTATTTTCAAGTTTTGCGTAAATTGATGGAATTTATTTTTGTATATGGGGAGTGTATATTGATGGAATGCGTTTTAAAATTTTTTAGCGTAAATTGATGGAATTTATTTTATTGCTTTTAGTGGGATTCTATGGTCTTGTTTCAGGGGTGGGTTAAGTGGTCCCGAAAAGTCGTCCTGGCCTCGGTGGGTTTTACAACAAAATTTTTGTGGAACCTGCACTCCCTTACTTTTCAGACCCATACGAAAATAATGCTGCTGGGTGAACCGGGGCAAACCCTGTTTCCCTCTTGTCCTGGGGTTCAACCTACTGGGTCCTGTGGTTCCCCTCCTGGGGATTGGGAAAACACTATAGGTACCTGGTTTGGGTTTCCTGGGGTTCAACACTACCCGGCTCCTGGGGGGTTTAATACACCTGTGTAACCGGGGTTCAATACTCCTGTATAAACCGGGGGTTTAAAACCTGTAAACAATTTTTCAATACTCCTGTTAAAATTGTTATACACCTGTTTTAAACCCGGGGTTCAAATTTCCTGTAAACCTGAGTTAATACTACCTGTAGTAAAAAGGGGGTTTTCTCCTTAAAAAACCAATTTTTCAATACTCCTTGGAACCTGGGTTTTAGTACTCCTGAGTAACCTGGGGGTTCATCTACCTGTAGTAACCCGGGGGGTTTAGTACACCTGTAAAACCTTTTTTCCCGTACTACCTTGGGAACCTGGGGTTCAGTACTCCCTGTAGTAACCTGGGGGTTCGTACTCCTGCCCCCTTTTCAAAACCTGGAACCGGGTTCATACTACCTTGTAACCTGGGGTTCAGTACACCTGTATAACCCCGGGTTCATACTACCTGTAGTAACCAAAAATTTTCTATCCTGTGTAAACTGGTGTTCAGTACTACCTGGTAACTTGGGGTTCAGTACACCTGTATAAAACCTTGTTCAGTACACCTGTAGTAACCTTGTTCGTACCCCGTAGTAATATGTTTTTCATCACCTGGGGTGGCTTACGGTTTTTAAGCAAAAAAAAACTTTTTTTCAGTTATCTCGGGTAAACCCCGGGGAAGTAAACTAGTTCACATTGATGTACGTCAATAGTTCACATTGATGTACGTCAATAGTTCACATTGATGTACGTCAATAGTTCACATTGATGTACGTCAATAGTTCACATTGATGTACGTCAATAGTTCACATTGATGTACGTCAATAGTTCACATTGATGCACATCAATAGTTCACATTGATGTACGTCAATAGTTCACATTGATGTACACCAATATTTCACATTAATGCACGTCAATAGTTCACATTGATGTACGTCAATAGTTCACATTGATGTATGTCAATAGTTCACATTGATGTACGTCAATAGTTCACATTGATGTACGTCAATAGTTCACATTGATGTACGTCAATAGTTCACATTGATGTACGTCAATAGTTCACATTGATGTACGTCAATAGTTCACATTGATGTACGTCAATAGTTCACATTGATGTACGTCAATAGTTCACATTGATGTACGTCAATAGTTCACATTGATGTATGTCAATAGTTCACATTGATGTATGTCAATAGTTCACATTGATGTATGTCAATATTTCACATTGATATATGTCAATAGTTCACATTGATGTATGTCAATATTTCACATTGATGTACGTCAATAGTTCACATTGATGTATGTCAATATTTCACATTGATGTACACCAATATTTCACATTGATATATGTCAATAGTTCACATTGATGTACACCAATATTTCACATTGATGTACGTCAATAGTTCACATTAATGTACACCAATATTTCACATTGATGTATGTCAATAGTTCACATTGATGTACGTCAATATTTCACATTAATGTACAATATTTCACGTTGATGTACAGCAATATTTCACATTGATGTATATCAGTATTCCACGTTGATGTATGTCAATATTTCATGTTGATGTATGTCATCATGTCACGTTAATGTACGTCAGTATTTCACATTGATGTATGGTAATATTTCACATTGATGTATGTCAGTATTTCACATTGATGTTTGTCAATATTTTACATTGATGTACACCAATATTTCACATTGATGTCATCTTAGTGTGATACATATGTTGACAGCTATTGCCTGGTCACCGCATCATCACGGGCTACTGGCCAGCGGAGGAGGGACGGCTGACCGCTGCATACGCTTCTGGAACACATTAACCGGACAACCCATGCAATGTGTGGACACTGGTTCTCAAGTTTGCAACTTAGCATGGTCAAAACATGCTTCGGAACTTGTAAGTATTGATGTGGTTGTTTTAACCCCTTAACTGTCCAGACATAGATCTCCATTGTTACCGCTAGCTTTCCAAATGTAGATCAGCGTTTTATTTTTCCTGTTTCCAAATTTGGAACGATTGGCCTGAGATGCCTGGTCAGTATAGAATGGGTCTTAACACTTGGTGTGCGCAGTATTAAAAAAAATCTGGGACCACTTAGTACCTTGTGGGAGCACCAGTTCAATTGAGCGCTATCTAGAGCAAACTGCGCAGCAGACACCAGGGATTCACTGATGTCACGTCATATTAACACTCCCCTTTTAAGAGGAAAGTGATGTTGACCCTGAGTTTAGTGGCTTGGAGATAAATGTGGCCACAGGTGGTCGAGGAAATATAAAAAACCTTGATAATAACCCATGTGTAACATTTGTGCAACATCCTTTCAATTTTAATACCACTGGTAGTGCCATCCTGCCAGAATGTCCTATAATCTATGCCTTAAGTAAAGAGAAATAATTCTGGAACATGTGTAGTACATGTTTGGCAGTCCGGCTGGCTGGACTGGTGGCTGGCTGGCTGGCTGACTGGCTGGGTAAATGGGTGGGTTGGTGGCTGGCTGATTGACTTTGGCTGTCTCTGTCTCACAGGTACACATCAGTACAGTTATCATACATCATACATAGTGTAAATTACCTAGGATAATCCAAGAAATCCAGACAAAGTGCTATACTGTGCTTGTAAATTAAAGGCATAATAGGCATTTCCGCTTGTTCTGGAATCAGACATGACTCTGCATCATGTGTAATACCTGTTGGTTCATGAGTGGCTCTCTCTCTGACAGAGGGAGACAGAGATATACATACAGGCAGACTGAGAGACATACACACACAGGCAGACAGAAAGACAGACAGATAGCAGAGACAGAGACAGAGCTAGACAGACAGATAGATGTAGCAGTGAGAACAAATAAAATCCATATGCCAAGGCTCACTGGGAGCAGTGCATGATGAGTGATATAAAGGATATTGAGTGATGGGTGACTGTACTGTCAGCAGTGACAAGTGACTGCCCCATCAGCAGTGGAGAGTGACACTTGTCTGACATCATAAACCATACCACGGGCGGGATTGAACCCGCGGTCAGAGAGTCTCAAAACTCCAGACCGTCACGTTAGCCACTGGACCAGCTAGCCACAATAAGATTCGTCCAACTAGGTATATTTCTACACCAGAGAAATATACCTAGTTGGACGAATCTTATTGTGGCTAGCTGGTCCAGTGGCTAACGCGACGGTCTGGAGTTTTGAGACTCTCTGACCGCGGGTTCAATCCCGCCCGTGGTATGGTTTGTTTGCAATCGTGTCATTACGATTTCGTGAGCCATGCTGACACCATACTTCAAGGAGTTTCGTACACTTCCATAAACATTGCTGGGACATATAAATAATTTATATATATTTTTAGACAATAGTATGTGACCAAGGGAGATGAATTTGTTTACTTGTCGGTATGCTTGTGACTGATTACTATTTCCGTACCTAATATTAGTGTCAGAACAAATATTGGCTATGAAATTACAAGAACTACTTCAAATTGTAATTATCAGAACACAAAAGTTACGTAAATTAAAAAAAAATATGAGGAAAAAAAAGTATATCGGCAACATTTCTGCAAATGGCAGGACTCCATCTTGCCGTCAGGTGAGCGTCCGGCACCAACTTTGCTACCTTATATCTTGGTAATTACTGACCCCAATTGGCTAGTAACCCCTTCTCCTGTATACAATTACTAAAAAAGAGAAGAAGAAAAACTTTATAAAACTGGGTTGCTTAAATGTGCGTGGATGTAGTGCGGATGACAAGAAACAGATGATTGCTGATGTTATGAATGAAAAGAAGTTGGGTGTCCTGGCCCTAAGCAAAACAAAGCTGAAGGGGGTAGGAGAGTTTCAGTGGGGGGAAATAAATGGGATTAAATCTGGAGTATCTGAGAGAGTTAGAGCAAAGGAAGGGGTAGCAGTAATGTTAAATGATCAGTTATGGAAGGAGAAAAGAGAATATGAATGTGTAAATTCAAGAATTATGTGGATTAAAGTAAAGGTTGGATGCGAGAAGTGGGTCATAATAAGCGTGTATGCACCTGGAGAAGAGAGGAATGCAGAGGAGAGAGAGAGATTTTGGGAGATGTTAAGTGAATGTATAGGAGCCTTTGAACCAAGTGAGAGAGTAATTGTGGTAGGGGACTTGAATGCTAAAGTAGGAGAAACTTTTAGAGAGGGTGTGGTAGGTAAGTTTGGGGTGCCAGGTGTAAATGATAATGGGAGCCCTTTGATTGAACTTTGTATAGAAAGGGGTTTAGTTATAGGTAATACATATTTTAAGAAAAAGAGGATAAATAAGTATACACGATATGATGTAGGGCGAAATGACAGTAGTTTGTTGGATTATGTATTGGTAGATAAAAGACTGTTGAGTAGACTTCAGGATGTACATGTTTATAGAGGGGCCACAGATATATCAGATCACTTTCTAGTTGTAGCTACACTGAGAGTAAAAGGTAGATGGGATACAAGGAGAATAGAAGCATCAGGGAAGAGAGAGGTGAAGGTTTATAAACTAAAAGAGGAGGCAGTTAGGGTAAGATATAAACAGCTATTGGAGGATAGATGGGTTAATGAGAGCATAGGCAATGGGGTCGAAGAGGTATGGGGTAGGTTTAAAAATGTAGTGTTAGAGTGTTCAGCAGAAGTTTGTGGTTACAGGAAAGTGGGTGCAGGAGGGAAGAGGAGCGATTGGTGGAATGATGATGTAAAGAGAGTAGTAAGGGAGAAAAAGTTAGCATATGAGAAGTTTTTACAAAGTAGAAGTGATGCAAGGAGGGAAGAGTATATGGAGAAAAAGAGAGAAGTTAAGAGAGTGGTGAAGCAATGTAAAAAGAGAGCAAATGAGAGAGTGGGTGAGATGTTATCAACAAATTTTGTTGAAAATAAGAAAAAGTTTTGGAGTGAGATTAACAAGTTAAGAAAGCCTAGAGAACAAATGGATTTGTCAGTTAAAAATAGGAGAGGAGAGTTATTAAATGGAGAGTTAGAGGTATTGGGAAGATGGAAGGAATATTTTGAGGAATTGTTAAATGTTGATGAAGATAGGGAAGCTGTGATTTCGTGTATAGGGCAAGGAGGAATAACATCCTGTAGGAGTGAGGAAGAGCCAGTTGTGAGTGTGGGGGAAGTTCGTGAGGCAGTAGGTAAAATGAAAGGGGGTAAGGCAGCCGGGATTGATGGGATAAAGATAGAAATGTTAAAAGCAGGTGGGGATATAGTTTTGGAGTGGTTGGTGCAATTATTTAATAAATGTATGGAAGAGGGTAAGGTACCTAGGGATTGGCAGAGAGCATGCATAGTTCCTTTGTATAAAGGCAAAGGGGATAAAAGAGAGTGCAAAAATTATAGGGGGATAAGTCTGTTGAGTGTACCTGGTAAAGTGTATGGTAGAGTTATAATTGAAAGAATTAAGAGTAAGACGGAGAATAGGATAGCAGATGAACAAGGAGGCTTTAGGAAAGGTAGGGGGTGTGTGGACCAGGTGTTTACAGTGAAACATATAAGTGAACAGTATTTAGATAAGGCTAAAGAGGTCTTTGTGGCATTTATGGATTTGGAAAAGGCGTATGACAGGGTGGATAGGGGGGCAATGTGGCAGATGTTGCAAGTGTATGGTGTAGGAGGTAGGTTACTGAAAGCAGTGAAGAGTTTTTACGAGGATAGTGAGGCTCAAGTTAGAGTATGTAGGAAAGAGGGAAATTTTTTCCCAGTAAAAGTAGGCCTTAGACAAGGATGTGTGATGTCACCGTGGTTATTTATTTTTTTTATTATCACACCGGCCGATTCCCACCAAGGCAGGGTGGCCCGAAAAAGAAAAACTTTCACCATCATTCACTCCATCACTGTCTTGCCAGAAGGGTGCTTTACACTACAGTTTTTAAACTGCAACATTAACACCCCTCCTTCAGAGTGCAGGCACTGTACTTCCCATCTCCAGGACTCAAGTCCGGCCTGCCGGTTTCCCTGAATCCCTTCATAAATGTTACTTTGCTCACACTCCAACAGCACGTCAAGTATTAAAAACCATTTGTCTCCATTCACTCCTATCAAACACGCTCACGCATGCCTGCTGGAAGTCCAAGCCCCTCGCACACAAAACCTCCTTTACCCCCTCCCTCCAACCCTTCCTAGGCCGACCCCTACCCCGCCTTCCTTCCACTACAGACTGATACACTCTTGAAGTCATTCTGTTTCGCTCCATTCTCTCTACATGTCCGAACCACCTCAACAACCCTTCCTCAGCCCTCTGGACAACAGTTTTGGTAATCCCGCACCTCCTCCTAACTTCCAAACTACGAATTCTCTGCATTATATTCACACCACACATTGCCCTCAGACATGACATCTCCACTGCCTCCAGCCTTCTCCTCGCTGCAACATTCATCACCCACGCTTCACACCCATATAAGAGCGTTGGTAAAACTATACTCTCATACATTCCCCTCTTTGCCTCCAAGGACAAAGTTCTTTGTCTCCACAGACTCCTAAGTGCACCACTCACTCTTTTTCCCTCATCAATTCTATGATTCACCTCATCTTTCATAGACCCATCCGCTGACACGTCCACTCCCAAATATCTGAATACGTTCACCTCCTCCATACTCTCTCCCTCCAATCTGATATTCAATCTTTCATCACCTAATCTTTTTGTTATCCTCATAACCTTACTCTTTCCTGTATTCACCTTTAATTTTCTTCTTTTGCACACCCTACCAAATT
Organism: Cherax quadricarinatus; assembly: GCF_038502225.1. Lineage (NCBI taxonomy): Eukaryota > Metazoa > Arthropoda > Malacostraca > Decapoda > Parastacidae > Cherax > Cherax quadricarinatus. The sequence goes on along the minus strand of NC_091388.1, from coordinate 4,135,712 downwards.
CATCCACCAATCTCTGCAACTTCTCTTCAGAATCTCCCAAGAGCACAGTGTCATCAGCAAAGAGCAGCTGTGACAACTCCCACTTTGTGTGTGATTCTTTATCTTTTAACTCCACGCCTCTTGCCAAGACCCTCGCATTTACTTCTCTTACAACCCCATCTATAAATATATTAAACAACCACGGTGACATCACACATCCTTGTCTAAGGCCTACTTTTACTGGGAAAAAATTTCCCTCTTTCCTACATACTCTAACTTGAGCCTCACTATCCTCGTAAAAACTCTTCACTGCTTTCAGTAACCTACCTCCTACACCATACACTTGCAACATCTGCCACATTGCCTCCCTATCCACCCTGTCATACGCCTTTTCCAAATCCATAAATGCCACAAAGACCTCTTTAGCCTTATCTAAATACTGTTCACTTATATGTTTCACTGTAAACACCTGGTCCACACACCCCCTACCTTTCCTAAAGCCTCCTTGTTCATCTGCTATCCTATTCTCCGTCTTACTCTTAATTCTTTCAATTATAACTCTACCATACACTTTACCAGGTACACTCAACAGACTTATCCCCCTATAATTTTTGCACTCTCTTTTATCCCCTTTGCCTTTATACAAAGGAACTATGCATGCTCTCTGCCAATCCCTAGGTACCTTACCCTCTTCCATACATTTATTAAATAATTGCACCAACCACTCCAAAACTATATCCCCACCTGCTTTTAACATTTCTATCTTTATCCCATCAATCCCGGCTGCCTTACCCCCTTTCATTTTACCTACTGCCTCACGAACTTCCCCCACACTCACAACTGGCTCTTCCTCACTCCTACAAGATGTTATTCCTCCTTGCCCTATACACGAAATCACAGCTTCCCTATCTTCATCAACATTTAACAATTCCTCAAAATATTCCTTCCATCTTCCCAATACCTCTAACTCTCCATTTAATAACTCTCCTCTCCTATTTTTAACTGACAAATCCATTTGTTCTCTAGGCTTTCTTAACTTGTTAATCTCACTCCAAAACTTTTTCTTATTTTCAACAAAATTTGTTGATAACATCTCACCCACTCTCTCATTTGCTCTCTTTTTACATTGCTTCACCACTCTCTTAACTTCTCTCTTTTTCTCCATATACTCTTCCCTCCTTGCATCACTTCTACTTTGTAAAAACTTCTCATATGCTAACTTTTTCTCCCTTACTACTCTCTTTACATCATCATTCCACCAATCGCTCCTCTTCCCTCCTGCACCCACTTTCCTGTAACCACAAACTTCTGCTGAACACTCTAACACTACATTTTTAAACCTACCCCATACCTCTTCGACCCCATTGCCTATGCTCTCATTAGCCCATCTATCCTCCAATAGCTGTTTATATCTTACCCTAACTGCCTCCTCTTTTAGTTTATAAACCTTCACCTCTCTCTTCCCTGATGTTTCTATTCTCCTTGTATCCCATCTACCTTTTACTCTCAGTGTAGCTACAACTAGAAAGTGATCTGATATATCTGTGGCCCCTCTATAAACATGTACATCCTGAAGTCTACTCAACAGTCTTTTATCTACCAATACATAATCCAACAAACTACTGTCATTTCGCCCTACATCATATCGTGTATACTTATTTATCCTCTTTTTCTTAAAATATGTATTACCTATAACTAAACCCCTTTCTATACAAAGTTCAATCAAAGGGCTCCCATTATCATTTACACCTGGCACCCCAAACTTACCTACCACACCCTCTCTAAAAGTTTCTCCTACTTTAGCATTCAAGTCCCCTACCACAATTACTCTCTCACTTGGTTCAAAGGCTCCTATACATTCACTTAACATCTCCCAAAATCTCTCTCTCTCCTCTGCATTCCTCTCTTCTCCAGGTGCATACACGCTTATTATGACCCACTTCTCGCATCCAACCTTTACTTTAATCCACATAATTCTTGAATTTACACATTCATATTCTCTTTTCTCCTTCCATAACTGATCATTTAACATTACTGCTACCCCTTCCTTTGCTCTAACTCTCTCAGATACTCCAGATTTAATCCCATTTATTTCCCCCCACTGAAACTCTCCTACCCCCTTCAGCTTTGTTTCGCTTAGGGCCAGGACATCCAACTTCTTTTCATTCATAACATCAGCAATCATCTGTTTCTTGTCATCCGCACTACATCCACGCACATTTAAGCAACCCAGTTTTATAAAGTTTTTCTTCTTCTCTTTTTTAGTAATTGTATACAGGAGAAGGGGTTACTAGCCCATTGCTCCCGGCATTTTAGTCGCCTCATACGACACGCATGGCTTACGGAGGAAAGATTCTTTTCCACTTCCCCATGGACAATAGAAGAAATAAAAAAGAACAAGAGCTATTTAGAAAAAGGAGAAAAACCTAGATGTATGTATATATATATATGCATGTGCGTGTCTGTGAAGTGTGACCAAAGTGTAAGTAGGAGTAGCAAGATATCCCTGTTATCTTAGCGTGTTTATGAGACAGAAAAAGAAACCAGCAATCCTACCATCATGCAAAACAGTTACAGGTTTTTGTTTCACAGTCATCTGGCAGGACGGTAGTACTTCCCTGGGTGGTTGCTGTCTACCAACCTACTACCTACTACTACCGTGGTTGTTTAATATATTTATAGATGGGGTTGTAAGAGAAGTAAATGCGAGGGTCTTGGCAAGAGGCGTGGAGTTAAAAGATAAAGAATCACACACAAAGTGGGAGTTGTCACAGCTGCTCTTTGCTGATGACACTGTGCTCTTGGGAGATTCTGAAGAGAAGTTGCAGAGATTGGTGGATGAATTTGGTAGGGTGTGCAAAAGAAGAAAATTAAAGGTGAATACAGGAAAGAGTAAGGTTATGAGGATAACAAAAAGATTAGGTGATGAAAGATTGAATATCAGATTGGAGGGAGAGAGTATGGAGGAGGTGAACGTATTCAGATATTTGGGAGTGGACGTGTCAGCGGATGGGTCTATGAAAGATGAGGTGAATCATAGAATTGATGAGGGAAAAAGAGTGAGTGGTGCACTTAGGAGTCTGTGGAGACAAAGAACTTTGTCCTTGGAGGCAAAGAGGGGAATGTATGAGAGTATGGTTTTACCAACGCTCTTATATGGGTGTGAAGCGTGGGTGATGAATGTTGCAGCGAGGAGAAGGCTGGAGGCAGTGGAGATGTCATGTCTGAGGGCAATGTGTGGTGTGAATATAATGCAGAGAATTCGTAGTTTGGAAGTTAGGAGGAGGTGCGGGATTACCAAAACTGTTGTCCAGAGGGCTGAGGAAGGGTTGTTGAGGTGGTTCGGACATGTAGAGAGAATGGAGCGAAACAGAATGACTTCAAGAGTGTATCAGTCTGTAGTGGAAGGAAGGCGGGGTAGGGGTCGGCCTAGGAAGGGTTGGAGGGAGGGGGTAAAGGAGGTTTTGTGTGCGAGGGGCTTGGACTTCCAGCAGGCATGCGTGAGCGTGTTTGATAGGAGTGAATGGAGACAAATGGTTTTTAATACTTGACGTGCTGTTGGAGTGTGAGCAAAGTAACATTTATGAAGGGATTCAGGGAAACCGGCAGGCCGGACTTGAGTCCTGGAGATGGGAAGTACAGTGCCTGCACTCTGAAGGAGGGGTGTTAATGTTGCAGTTTAAAAACTGTAGTGTAAAGCACCCTTCTGGCAAGACAGTGATGGAGTGAATGATGGTGAAAGTTTTTCTTTTTCGGGCCACCCTGCCTTGGTGGGAATCGGCCGGTGTGATAATAAAAAAAAAAAAAAAAAAAAAATTTTTTTTGTTTCATTACACACAGAATATTGTCCTCTTTATTTAAAAAAAATCAAAATATTCAGAGTACTAGCAGTGAAAACATAGATCTATGTTCGGACAGTTAAAGAGTTAATTAAAGCCAACAATATGCTCCTCACTTTATTATGGTGCGACTTAAGATATTTCAGCTTTATGATGGTGGAACTTACGATATTTTAACTTTACGATGGTTCGACTTAGGATATTTCAACTTTACAATATTTCAATTTTACAATATTTCAACTTTACAATGGTATGACGTACGATATTTTAATTTTACAATGGGGTGACGTATGATATTTCAACTTCATGATGGTTCAACTTACGACATTTCAACTTTACAATGGTGCAGCAACAATTGCTTTGGAGATGAAATTTAAGATAATTACCCAGCATGAAGGCAGCAAGTCCCTAACTTGTATTCATTTATTGACTTTTCAATACTGGTATTTACTTACAGTAATTATTTGTTTATTGACTTATTCACTGACAATAGTTATTTATTGACTTATTGATTTAGCATGTACAGTGGACCCCCGCATAACGATTACCTCTGAATGCGACCAATTATGTAAGTGTAATTATGTAAGTGCGTTTGTACGTGTATGTTTGGAGGTCTGAAATGGACTAATCTACTTCACAATATTCCTTATGGGAACAAATTCGGTCAGTACTGGCACCTGAACATACTTCTGGAGTGAAAAAATATCGTTAACCGGGGGTCCACTGTATTAATATTTAACTTAGGATATTTACAACTTACAATGAGTTCATCGCATTGTGATACCTTAGTAAGTCCCGGACCACCTGTCTTCATATTCAACTTAGGATATTTTCAACTTAGGATGGGTTTATCAGGGTGTAACCCCATAGTAAGTCAAGGAGCGACCACCTGTGTATCTAACATGCCACTATTTACCAGGTATCGACTCACGGGTACAGCCAGAACCAGATATTAGTGTGGCGGTATCCATCCCTGGCACAAGTGGCCAAGTTGACTGGCCATACCTACCGTGTCCTCTACCTGGCCATGTCCCCTGATGGCGAGGCCATTGTCACCGGCGCCGGTGATGAAACCTTGCGATTCTGGAATGTCTTCAGCAAAGCTCGTTCACAAAAGGTAAACACAGTAAGTCCTTGACTTACAGACGCATTGAGAATCTTCTATTTTATTTTTTATTATCACACTGGCCGATTCCCACCAAGGCAGGGTGGCCCGAAAAAGAAAAACTTTCACCATCATTCACTCCATCACTGTCTTGCCAGAAGGGTGCTTTACACTACAGTTTTTAAACTGCAACATTAACACCCCTCCTTCAGAGTGCAGGCAGTGTACTTCCCATCTCCAGGACTCAAGTCCGGCCTGCCGGTTTCCCTGAACCCCTTCATAAATGTTACTTTGCTCACACTCCAACAGCACGTCAAGTATTAAAAACCATTTGTCTCCATTCACTCCTATCAAACACGCTCACGCATGCCTGCTGGAAGTCCAAGCCCCTCGCACACAAAACCTCCTTTACCCCCTCCCTCCAACCTTTCCTAGGCCGACCCCTACCCCGCCTTCCTTCCACTACAGACTGATACACTCTTGAAGTTATTGTTTCGCTCCATTCTCTCCACATGTCCAAACCACCTCAACAACCCTTCCTCAGCCCTCTGGACAACAGTTTTGGTAATCCCGCACCTCCTCCTAACTTCCAAACTACGAATTCTCTGCATTATATTCACACCACACATTGCTCTCAGACATGACATCTCCACTGCCTCCAGCCTTCTCCTCGCTGCAACATTCATCACCCATGCTTCACACCCATATAAGAGCATTGGTAAAACTATACTCTCATACATTCCCCTCTTTGCCTCCAAGGACAAAGTTCTTTGTCTCCAGAGACTCCTAAGTGCACCACTCACCCTTTTCCCCTCATCAATTCTATGATTCACCTCATCTTTCATAGACCCATCCGCTGACACGTCCACTCCCAAATATCTGAATACATTCACCTCCTCCATACTCTCTCCCTCCAATCTGATATCCAATCTTTCATCACCTAATCTTTTTGTTATCCTCATAACCTTACTCTTTCCTGTATTCACTTTCAATTTTCTTCTTTTGCACACCCTACCAAATTCATCCACCAATCTCTGCAACTTCTCTTCAGAATCTCCCAAGAGCACAGTGTCATCAGCAAAGAGCAACTGTGACAACTCTCACTTTATGTGTGATTCTTTGTCTTTTAACTCCACGCCTCTTGCCAAGACCCTCGCATTTACTTCTCTTACAACCCCATCTATAGATATATTAAACAACCACGGTGACATCACACATCCTTGTCTAAGGCCTACTTTTACTGGGAAATAATTTCCCTCTTTCCTACATACTCTAACTTGAGCCTCACTATCCTCGTAAAAACTCTTCACTGCTTTCAGTAACCTACCTCCTACACCATACACCTGCAACATCTGCCACATTGCCCCCCTATCCACCCTGTATTGTGTATAATAATATATTTTTTTTTATTAACACGTTGGCCGTCTCCCACCAAGGCAGGGTGGCCCAGAAAAGAAAAACTTTCATCATCATTCACTCTGTCACTGTCTTGCCAGAGGTGCCCTTACACTACAGTTATAAAACTGCAACATTAACACCCCCTCTTTCAGAGTGCAGACACTGTACTTCCCACCTCCAGGACTCAAGCCTGGCCTGCAGGTTTCCCTGAATCCTTTCATAAATGTTGCCTTGTTCATACTCCAACAGCACATCAAATCCTAAAAATATTATTGTGTGTATAATATCATTAAGAAAAGTTGCAAGGGTTAGTGAATGAGTTTGGGAGGGTGTGCAAAGGTAGAAAGTTGAAAGTGAACATGGATTAGAGTAAGGTGATGAGGGTATCAAACAATTTAGATGAAGAAAAATTGGATATCACATTGACTTAAGAAATCGTAATGACACGATTGCAAACAAACCATACCCCCGAGCGGGATTGAACCCGCGGTCATAGAGTCTCAAAACTCCAGCCCGTCGCGTTAGCCACTAGACCAGCTAGCCACAATAAGATTCATCCAACTAGGTATATTTCTACACCATAGGAAGGTTAGCACAGGCACCTCTGTGACCACAAATGCAAGTTTTTACAGACGAATCTCCAGCTAGCGTGGCCGTGACGAACTCTAGCTCAAGTCCCTTCACTGCCGTCAACATGACTTAAGAAATCGTAATGACACGCTAGCTGGAGATTCGTCTGTAAAAACTTGCATTTGTGGTCACAGAGGTGCCTGTGCTAACCTTCCTATGGTGTAGAAATATACCTAGTTGGATGAATCTTATTGTGGCTAGCTGGTCTAGTGGCTAACGCGACGGGCTGGAGTTTTGAGACTCTATGACCGCGGGTTCAATCCCGGCCGGGGGTATGGTTTGGATATCACATTGGAAGGAGGGAGTATGGAAGAAGTGAATGTTTTCAGATATTTGGGAGTTGTCAGCAGATGGGTTTATGAAGGGTGAGGTTAACCATAGAATTGATAAAGGACAAAAGATGAGTGGTGGATTGAGGTATCTGTGGAGTCAGAAACTGTTATCCACGAGAGTATAGTGGTACCAGCACTTATATGGGTGTGAAGCATGGGTTGTAAATGCTGCAGCGAGGAGGTGGCTGGAAGCAGTGGAGATGTCCTGTCTGAGGGCAATATGTGGTGTAATATTATGTAGAGAATTTATAGTGTGGAAATTAGGAGGAGGTGTGGAGTTACTAAAAGTATTAGTCAGAGGGCTGAAGAGGGGTTGTTGAGGTGGTTTGGTCATTTAGAGAGAATGGAACAAAGTAGAATGACTTGAAGAGCGTATGAATCTGTAATGGAAGGAAGGCGGGGTAGGGGTCACCCCAAAAAGGTTGGAGGGAGGGGGTAAAGGAGGATGTGTGGGTGAGGGGCTTGGACTTCCAGCAAGCGTGCATGAGCTAGATAGGAGTGAATGGAGATGAATGGTTTTTGGGACCTGACAAACTGTTGGAGTGTGAGCAGGGTAATATTTTGTGAAGGAATTCAGGGAAACTGGTTAGCCAGACTTGAGTTTTGGAAATGGGTAGTACAGTGTCTACACTTTAAAGGAGGGGTTTGGGATATTGGCAGTTTGGAGTGACATCTAAACTGTTGCATCTGAGTGCCTCTGGAAGGACAGTGATTATGTATGAGTGATGGTGAAAGTGTTGAATAATGATAAAAAAAATTTCTTTCTTTCTGGGTCACCCTGCCTCGGTGGAAAATGGCTGACATGAAAAAAAAATAGTATCCATTAACCAGGCCATGTAGTGTATTCAGGTTTTTTATTGCTATACACTGCCATTATTAAATCTTGTATATAAATTTTGTTATTCATTTATCAGGCCATTTAGCCCCTTTGAGATTTGTGCCATAGTACTATGGTTTTGAGCTCAGGGTCCATTATATAAACCTACATCATCGAAGTCTGGGTTTATCGCATAGTTCTGTATCATGAGCTCAGCTCACTCACATAAGCTATGAGCAGTAAATTTTGGCCTAGATATGAGGTAATGGGTCTGTGGTGAGTGTGCACCATACGAAAAAATTCTTGCCCCACGCAGTGTATGATGGGAAAACAAAACTGTGACAGTGTGTATGGTTTAAAATAGCGACTTTTCAGTGTATTTTCCGATTACTTTTTGGGTTGTATTCTCAGTTTCTTGGTTGCATTTGACAAAATGGAAGATATATTATAGAAGGAGAGATAATATTGATTGATTTCCAGACTGGAAATAGATTGAAATTTTCGTCAGTATTCCAGAAGAGACAAATTATGTTACTAGTTCAATACATGTTCGACTGGCCAGTCTAATACGTGTTCACGAATGTGCTGACATTACTTATACAATTATTACAGTAATGCAGTAGTCTGCATAACAGTAAATCTTCTATTTTTTGTGTGAATAAGAATTTAAAATGGAAAGCAAGTGTAATATAGGAGAAGAATAGAAGAGACCTGTGAGGCCTAGAGAAGCCTGGGGAGACCTTAGAGGCCTGGAGAAGCCTAGGGAGGTCTAAGAGAAGCCTGAGGAGCCCTGTTGAGGCCTAGAGAAGCCTGGAGAGACCTGGAGAAGCCTAGGGAGGCCTGGTGATATGATTAATGAACAAAGGATGTGTTTTAGTTCCAGCAGTGTCTATATTGTTTATTCTGGACCCCATTTTTAAATTAGAAATTTTTTAATATTGGGAAATTGGTCAGATTACTGACTTCTGATCACTTTATTCAATAGCTAAAATAGGTAAATGGACAGTTTCTTGTGCTCATTTGATAGAATGGAAGGCATACTGAAATAGCTAAGAGTTCGGTCGACTGAAACAATGGAATTAGCCAAAGATAGGGATCAAAGTGGGCAGAATTGCTGATGTAAATATTGCAGAAACCACTCACTTTTCACCAGTATAATTCTCTAAGTCTTCCACAAAATTTTGTACTTTTGGTGTCAATATCTTCAGAAAAATATTCAGATCAAAGGTCTAGACCCTGTAAGGGTTAAAATATTTCCATCCTTAGCTTATGGTGAGTGGTAATTATATTCATTGTAGGAAGTCTGAATAAGTGAAGAATGGCTATAATTGAAATCTGCTGTTTTACCAAAATTCCGTAAATCAAATCTCCGTAAAGCAAAGCGCTGTAAAGCGGGGCCCTCCTGTACAGTAACTCCTCAACCTACAAACACATTGGAGACCTGTATTGTGTATAATATTCATAATACAGGAAGTCTTCAACTTATGAGCACGTTGGGGACCTGTATTGTGTATAATATTCATAATACGTACAGGAAGTCTTCAACTTATGAACACGTTGGAGACCTGTATTGTGTATAATATTTATAATACAGGAAGTCTTCAACTTATGAACACGTTGGGGACCTGTATTGTGTATAATATTTATAATACAGGAAGTCTTCAACTTATGAACACGTTGGGGACCTGTATTGTGTATAATATTACTAATACAGAAGTCTTCAAGTTATGAACACGTTGAGGACCTGTATTGTGTATAATATTACTAATACAGAAGTCTTCAAGTTATGAACACGTTGAGGACCTGTATTGTGTATAATATTACTAATACAGAAGTCTTCAAGTTATGAACACGTTGAGGACCTGTATTGTGTATAATAATGATATACACAATAATGACATTATACACAGTACAAAAGATTCTCAACGTGTTTGTAAGTTGAGGATTTACTGTATAGGTCTTGTAGATGAATGGTTCAGAGAACCGACATGTTGATAAATTAGACACATGTGCGAAACGTTTCCTCAATAAAGATACCCAAGAGTTGCACATGTGTCTAATTTATCAACATGTCAGTTCTCTGAACCATTCATCTACAAACCTGTCAGACACTGCAACTTCTTGGGATCTTAATACTTAGGAATTCTTCGCTTGCCTAATTCTTGGGCACAACCTACTTCCACATTGAACAAATGTGACACTACCTATGACTGCTACACCTCTCCTGCCATACGGTTTATAAGCTGCTTCTCCGCTCATCTGCCGTATTCTACTCAAGATTGATGGACTGAACACATCGACTCAAGGTTGAGGGACTGATTACCTCATTCTCCTCCTGTTCTTCAAGTTTCTCCTACGTATGGACTGATGAAGCCACTGTGTGGCGAAACGTTTCCTCAATAAAGATACCCAAGAGTTGCACATGTGTCTAATTTGTATAGGTCTTGTTAACAACAATACTGCGACCAGCCAGAAATTGAACCTAGGATATTGAGCTGGACTCCTTTGAACCTTATTAACCTACAAACACCTTAGATCAGCGCATCACCGTGCTGCATACATCAGGGGCAAAGTGATGCCAACATTCGTGCTCGTGGAAACTACACGAATAATTTCGTTCTCCGGTTGGAACACCAGTCTTCACGAACAGTGTGCGTACTGATACACGCACTTCCTTCTGTGAGTGTATTATACTTGTTTTTATACAAGAATTTTTGAAGGAGTGGAGGGGTAAGCCAGCGGAAGGTCTCTCACGTGACCAAGAACTCCAGCTCTGGGTCATATAACTAAGACCCGTGTCAGGAAACACCTGTTTAGGTTCCTGATTAACCTAACCTACGAGTATTATATAATACCCATGTCAGGAAACACCTGCTCTGGTTCCTGACTAACCTAACCTACCAGTATTATATAATACCTGCATCAGGAAACACCTGTCTGATACTCATACAAAGATATAAATACATATACAGTGGACCCCCGGTTAATGATATTTTTTC
>NC_091388.1:3924613-4122113 GCF_038502225.1 Cherax quadricarinatus | reverse complement strand
TCTCTTAACCTCTCCTTGTTCGACATGCCCCTTAGTTCTCTTAACCTCTCCTCATAGGGAATACCTGTTAGTTCCCGTAACCTCTCCTTATTGGATATATTCCTTAGCTCCGGGACCAGGCTTATTGCAAACCTTTGCCCTTTCTCTAGTTTCTTGATGTGATTGAGCAGCGCTGTATAGCCCTTGTGGTTTAGCGCTTCTTTTTTATTATAATAAAATTGACGTGATTGACCAGGTGTGGGTTTCGTACTGGCGCTGCATACTCCAGTTTAGGCCTGACATACGTAGTGTACAGGGTCTTGAATGATTATTTACTTGGGTGTCAAAACGCTGTTCTCAAGTTTGCCAGGCGCCCATATGCTGCAGCAGTTATTTGGTTGATGTGCACCTCAGGAGATGTGCTCGGTATTATACTCACTCCGAGATCCTTTTTCTTGAATGAAGTTTGCAGTCTTTGGCCACCTGGCCTGTACTCTGACTTTCCCCAGTCTTTATGACTTTGCACTTAGTGGGATTTAATTCCAAGAGCCAGTTGCTAGACCAAGCTTGCAGCCTGTCCAAATCCCCTTATAGTCCAATTGAATTCTTTGCATTAGCTTCATGTCATCTGCAAACAGGGACACCTCTGAATCTATCCTTTCTGTCATGTCATTCACATATACGTACCAGAAACAGTACCAGACCAGACTGACGCCTGTGGAACCCCACTCTGACACCCATCACGTACCAACACTCATTGTTTCCTTCCTGTCAGGCATTCTTTGATCCATTGTAGTGCTTTCCCTGCTATATCTGCCTACTTCTCTAACTTTTCAACCAGTCTCTTGTGTGGCACTGTGTCTAAAGCCTTCTTGCACACCAAGAAGATGTAATCTACCCACCCTTATCCTGTCTTACTTCTGTTACCTTGTCATACAACTCCAGTAGGTTTGTGACACAGGATTTCCCTTCCCTGAAGCTGTGTAGGTTGTCATGTATGAGCCTGTTCCTTTCTAGGTGCTCCATCAGTCTTCTGATAATCTTATCCATAACTTTGCATACTATACATGTTAGCAAAACAGGTCTACAGTTTAGTCCAGCCTATCTGTCTCCTTTCTTAAAAATTGGTACTGCATTTGCCGTCTTCCACACCTCAGGTAGCTGTTGTGTTTCGATAAATTTATTGAAGGTTATTGTAAGTGGCACATAGTGCGTCTGCTCACTCTCTCAGGACCCACAGAGAGATGTTATCTAGGCCCATCACCTTTTAGGTATCTAGTTCACCTCACAGTTTCTTCACCTCCTCGGTTGTGTGCAGTGTATCCAGCACTTACTGGTGCACCCTCCTCCCCCTCGGTTTGCTGGAAGCCTCTCTGTCTCCACTGTGAATGCCTCCCTGAATCTTGAGCTGAGCTCTTCACATACTTCTGGGCCATTCCCTGTGATCTCTCCTCCTTCCTTCCTCAGCCTGATTTCCTGGTCCTTGACTGTTGTTTTCCTCCTTTTGTGGATGTACAATAACTTTGGATTTTGATGCTATGTCATTCTTGTATTGACACTGGTCTTCTCTTCTTATCCATGCATATTCATTTCTGGCTCTTCAACTAAACTCCTTGTTTTCCTGGGTCCTTTGCCTTCTGTACTTTTTTCACGCTCTAGTACAGTTGACTTTGGCCTCTCCACACCTGGTAAACCATGGGTTCCCTTGGTTTTCCCATTGTTTCTGTTGCCCCTTGGTATGAACATCTCCACTGCCTCTCAGCACTTTGTGGTCAAGTGTTCCATTATTTCATTTACTATTTTTCCCTCTAGCTTGCTTACCCACTGCATTTCATGTTTTCTCATGCTGCTTCACTCTCCATTATTAACTCTATGTATTTAAAACTCAGGACTACGTGATCGCTAGCACCTAGGGGCCTTTCATGTGTAATATCCCTTATGTCTAAACTGTTTAAGGTGAATACGAGGTCCAGCCTTGCTGGTTCATCATCTCCTTTCTGTGCTTGTGTCCCTAACATATTGGTACATACAGTTTTCCAGTTCCACCTCCAGCATCTTGGCTCTGCCATGATGCTGGAGGTGGAATCTGGAGCCATGTGTTTCCAGGTTCTCCCAGTCAAATCTCCTAATGGTTAAAATCTCCTATGCCGAGAAATTTTGCCCTGCTTATGTGGGCTCTTCTGGCCATCTTGGCCACTGTCCACCATCATTCTGTTGGTCTCATCGTACTCTTGGCTTGGCCTCCTGTTGTTTGTGGTGGGTTGTTTATCACTGCTATTTTCACTTTGGTGTATGTTGTGTATGTGTATTGTGAATGTTGTGTGTGTGTATGTTGTATGTGTTATTGTATTATCTTCCTCCTTATCTTGTAGTCGACAACATTAAAGATACTCTAGTATCTACCAAGTATCTCTTATTGAAGACTAAGCCTACTAAAAAGTTACTATCATATATTCTTCACATCCTCATAGGCCTACATTTTTTCACAATTTTTTTGTATATTATTTAAACTAGTGAGAATATATTGTATATTTCAAGGTCTTGTATTTTACCTTGTGCATATCCCTGTATATACGTGAACAAGTGCTGTACAATAATGTATATACAGTGGACCCCCGGTTTATGATCAGCTTCCAATGTGACCAATTATGTAAGTGTATTTATGTAAGTGCGTTTGTATGTGTATGTTTGGGGGTCTGAAATGGACTAATCTACTTCACAATATTCCTTATGGGAACAAATTCGGTCAGTACTGGCACCTGAACATACTTCTGGAATGAAATAATATCGTAAACCGGGGGTCCACTGTACTTGGATGATTGGTATACAATAATGCATACACTTGACCAAGTGGCATACTCACTGCTCTCTATATCTGTCTTCTTGGATATTATCTTTCCTGATTTTTTTTTTCAACACACCGGCCGTATCCCACCAAGGCAGGGCGGCCCAGAAAGAAAAACAAAAGTTTCTCTTTTTAAATTTAGTAATTTATACAGGAGAAGAGGTTACTAGCCCCTTGCTCCCGGCATTTTAGTCGCCTCTTAAAACACGCATGGCTTATGGAGGAAGAATTCTGTTCCACTTCCCCATGGAGGTAAGAGAAAATAAACAAGAACAAGAACTAGTAAGAAAATAGAAGAAAATCCAGAGGGGTGTGTATATATATGCTTGTACATGTATGTGTAGTGTGACCTAAGTGTAAGTAGAAGTAGCAAGACGTACCTGAAACCTTGCATGTTTATGAGACAGAAAAATGGACACCAGCAATCCTACCATCATGTAAAACAATTACAGGCTTTCGTTGTACACTCACTTGGCAGGACGGTAGTACCTCCCTGGGCGGTTGCTGTCTACCAACCTACTACCTAGAATCTTTCCTGATGTTGTGTCTTTTTAAACTTCCAGATTATTACAGCTTCCAAAATTATACCTAGAATTTTTTTTTATAGTGTGGGAGGACAGGATAGAGAGTGAGTGAGGATGCTCTGCTTTCTTGTCTACCACCTCCTCTTCCTCTGCTCTTCTTATTATGAGGTTTTGATGCTTATTATAATTCTCTTGGTGATCAGAGGCTCTTCTCACTTCTCTACCCCTCCATGTTTTAAATACAGGTACTCTAACTCATTTTGACCTTGCACTTGCGTAGCTTGGTGGTCCACACAGCTTAGAGCGTCTTGGACACACTTATGTAAAGCTCTGACCAGGAATTATGAGAAACAGAATAGAGGAAGTGTAGGTAGTGGTGTTGGTGGTGTGAGAAGAGAATGGGTGAGGCAAGGAAACTCTTGCATAGATGTCTCAGTTTGTTCCTCATCTGCACTTCGTCTGATGTGTGTTCCCTAATTTACATAACTGATCATTTTCCTGTCTTATCATTTGTATTCTTGACCTCCTGGCAGCCCACACTAGCAGTTTGAATAAGCAAATTGGGCCATTTACTCATGTCAGACTGTTTTTAGTAAAGAACTGTCTCCTTTATCCTCAACTGTTGACCTATTATAACTATTCTTGTCCTCGGTTTTAACTGCAGCCTCAAATACAATCCCTCAAACCTCAGGTAGGCAGCCTCAGAAGTGTGTACCTTGGTGGTGTGCTGCTTGTGTTTGTGCAGTATGTTTGAAACGCACTGCGTGTGGCAGATATCATTACAATAGGACCCCAGAGCAACTCTTTGATTTTAAGCAAGCAAGGGCAGTTGCCTGACATGTCATCCATGAAGCTAAATGCACTTGTTGGTGGGATTATGTTTCTGCCATTACTTTGACTTCCTCTATGAGTGCAATTTGGAAAAAAGTACGGAACTTGAGCGCCAAATACTCTCCAGACCCGACTCACATTCTTAGGGTTGCCAGTGTCAGCATTGCAAGACCTCTTGAAGTTGCCATGGAAATTGTAAATCATCTTGTCTGTATCTATCAAGGGCTCCATCTATGTCCCTCATTTCTTTAATCCAAGTCTGCCAGAGTTAGTGCCCTTAGACTTTACTTCTAGCAGAGAAGAATCTTTTAACGTGTCTTTTACAGTTCAAGAACTGAGTCAATGCTTTCCGCCTGAAGATTGTTGGCAGCTGGTCCTGATCATGACATTCATATTCGTATGCTTCAGCATTTACAGCCGTCAGTCATAGTCCTCTTATATCTTTTTAATCTTATTTGGTCACAAATTAGGAACTTCAGGCTGTGATGCCTCACACTATCGTCCCATTGCTCTTACCAGTACAGATTGCAAGGTGACGGAATGTATAGTAAATAGACACTTGGTGTGGTATTTAGAGACAAAATAGTTGTTTCACTTGTCAGTTTGGCTGTCATAAGGGCCACTGCACTGTCTGTCTTTTACTCCCCTTAGAGACATGTTCATGATTCTTTTGCTAGTAACCACTCAGTTATTGCAGTCTTTTTTTGATCTTGAGAAGGTATATGACACAACTTGGAGGTATAAAATCTTGGCCCACGCTCACTCCTTGAGTCTCCGAGGCAATCTGTTATTTTTCCTTATGAACTTCTCCTCTGAGAGACATTTCCGTGTTCGGTACACAAATAACCCACACATAAAAGAGAGAAGCTTACGACGACATTTCGGTTCGACTTGGACCATTTACAAAGTCACTTTGTAAATGTGACTTTGTAAATGGTCCAAGTCGGACCGAAACGTCGTCGTAAGCTTCTCTCTTTTATGTGCGGGTTATTTGTGTATCGTTCCAGTCATGGTATTGTGCCTTTTTTTGTTATTTCCGTGTTCGGGTTAATAATATACTTTCCCCAGACTTTGTCCAAGTTGAAGGTGTCTTCCAGGGATTTATCCTTAGCACCACACTTTTCTTGTTGCTGTAAATGATCTGTCATCTGTTCTTCGATCTAACATTTGGTCATCACTCTATATTGATGACTTCGCTATAGCTTGTGCAGGCGCTGACTGTCGCCTAGTAGCAGCCTCACTCTAGAATGCTGTCAGCCATGTTTTCCATTGGGCCACCACTTATGGGTTTAAATTTACTTTCACCAAACGTCCAATCGTCTCTGATGCTCCGTTGTACCTGCATAGCTCCCGTATCCCTGAGTGTAATATAGTCAGATTCCTCGGTTTTCTGTTTAATCAGTGGTTATCCTGGAAACCTTGCATTACCTCCCTGAAAGCAACTGCCCCAGGTTATCCTGGGTGGCTCTAGGCTATCCTGGGTAACTCCAGATTATCCTGGGGTCACTCTAGGTTATCCTGTGGTCAGTCCAAGTTATCCTGGGTGACACCAAGGTTATTCTGGGTGACTCCAGGTTATCCTGGGTGACTCCAGGTTATCCTGAGTGACTCCAGGTTATCCTGGGTGACTCCAGGTTATCCTAGGATGACTCCAGGTTATCCTAGGGTGACTCCAGGTTATCCTAGGGTGAATAGGTTATCCTGAGTGACTCCAGGTTATCCTGGGGTGACTCAAGGTTTTCCTGGGTAACTCCAGGTTACCCTGGGCGGCTTCAGGCTATCCCAGGTGACTACAGGTTATCCTGAGTGACTCTAGATTATCCTAGGGTGACTCTAGGTTATCCTGGGTGACTATGGTATTCTGGGGTGACTCCAGGTTATCCTAGGGTGACTCCAGGTTATCTTGGGTGACTCCAGGTTATCCTGGGTGACTCCAGGTTATCTTAGGGTGACTCCAGGTTTTCTTGGGTGACTCCAGGTTATCCTGGGTGACTCCAGGTTATCCTAGGATGACTCCAGGTTATCCTAGGGTGACTCCAGGTTATCCTAGGGTGACTAGGTTATCCTGGGTGACTACGGATTATCCTCTGTAACTACAGGTTATCCTGGACCTCTTAAGGTCGGTTATTTGATGCTTGTAAGAGTTTGACCCTTGTGGGTTTTAATTATAAGGCGTTCTTGATCCTAGTAACTGAGCTGTTGCTCCCTTGGATCAAACCTGAATGACTTGCATACTGTGGTTCACAATGAACTAAGAACATAACATAAGAACGAAGGAACACTGCAGCAGGCCTACTGGCCCATGTGAGGCAGGTCCAAGTCTCCTACCGGCTTAAGCCAATGCACCCAACCTAGTCAGGTCAGGTCACATTAACTTAAGGGAGGAACATGGCAACTGACCTGGTAGCACAAGCTACCAGGTCCAACTCACACCCACCCACATCCACTCATGTATTTATCCAACCTATTTTTAAAGCTACACAACGTTCTGGCCTCTATATTCCCCTCAAGGAAGGTTCCTTGATGTTGGTGAGGGGCTCTTGATTTAGGGAATTGGATCTGTGCTCCAGTTCCCCGAATTAAGCCTGAATGCCTTCCACATCCCCCCCCCAGGCGCTGTATAATCCTCCGGGTTTAGCGCTTCCCCCTTGATTATAATAATAATAATAATCTGGCCTCTATAACTGTACTCGGGAGTTTGTTCCACTCATCCACAACTCTGTTACCAAACCAGTACTTTCCTATATCCTTCCTGAATCTGAATTTTTCCAACTTAAAACCATTGCTGCGAGTCCTGTCTAGGCTAGATATTTTCAGCACACTATTTACATCCCCTTTATTTATTCCTGTCTTCCATTTATACACCTCAATCATATCCCCCCTAATTCTACGTCTTTCTAGAGAGTGCAGATTCAGGGCCCTTAGTCTATCCTCATAGGGAAGGTTTCTGATACATGGGATCAACTTTGTCATCCTCCTTTGTAACTACGGGTTTAACACTCTCATAAGCCCTTGTGGCTTAGCGCTTCTTTTTGATTATAATAATAATAACACTCTCATAACTTCATTGTGAAGGAAAAAATACCACGGGTGGGGTTAGAACCCGCAGTCAGGGAGTCTCAGAACTCCAGACCGATGCATTAGCCACTGGACCAGCTAGCTACAATAAGATTCATCCAACTAGGTATATTTCTGCACCATAGGAGGGCAATGAACAGGCAGACACTGCTGCACGGTCAGCAGTACATGACCTACCAGTTTCATATAGAGGTGTTCCATTTACGGACTATTTTGCTGCAATAGCTACCCACCTTCACACCCGTTGGCAACAACGTTGGTCTACTATGCTCAAAGTTTATTCTCTATAAGGATTACAATGCTGAGTTTACAGAATTTGGTTATTGTGTGGTTTATATGTAGTAAAATAATTAGAGTGTACCACTAGAACACCTAGCATGGCTAGGCATTTCGGTAACAAACTTCAATCTATTAAACCGAGTATAGGTTACTGGCCGTCTTCTTGTCACCAGTGTCGAGGTTGGGAGACTACTCTCTCCCGTCTTCGCATTGGCCACACTCGTCTTACTCGTGGATATCTCATGGAGAGGCGACCTGCTCCTCTCTGTGAGAATTGCCAAGCTCCATTATCAGTCAGCCACATTCTGTTGGACTCCCACTTTATCAACGAGCACGCAGAATTTACCTCCGTCGTCGTCTTCGCTCCGCTGCTCTCTCTTTACCTTCCCTTCTCGCTGATGGACCCACCTTTCATCCAGACTCTTTACCTTCCCTTCTCACTGATGGACCCACCTTTCATCCAGACTCTTTACCTTCCCTTCTCACTGATGGACCCACCTTTCATCCACTCTTTACCTTCCCTTCTCGCTGATGGACTCACCTTTCATCCAGACTCTTTACCTTCCCTTCTCACTGATGGACCCACCTTTCATCCAGACTCTTTACCTTCCCTTCTCACTGATGGACCCACCTTTCATCCAGACTCTTTACCTTCCCTTCTCACTGATGGACTCACCTTTTATCCAGACTCTTTACCTTCCCTTCTCACTGATGGACCCACCTTTCATCCGGACTCTTTACCTTCCCTTCTCACTGATGGACCCACCTTTCATCTGGACTCTTTACCTTCCCTTCTCGCTGATGGACCCACCTTTCATCTGGACTCTTTACCTTCCCTTCTCACTGATGGACCCACCTTTCATCTGGACTCTTTACCTTCCCTTCTCACTGATGGACTCACCTTTCATCCAGACTCTTTACCTTCCCTTCTCACTGATGGACCCACCTTTCATCCAGACTCTTTACCTTCCCTTCTCGCTGATGGACTCACCTTTCATCCAGACTCTTTACCTTCCCTTCTCACTGATGGACCCACCTTTCATCTGGACTCTTTACCTTCCCTTCTCGCTGATGGACCCACCTTTCATCTGGACTCTTTACCTTCCCTTCTCACTGATGGACCCACCTTTCATCTGGACTCTTTACCTTCCCTTCTCGCTGATGGACCCACCTTTCATCTGGACTCTTTACCTTCCCTTCTCGCTGATGGACCCACCTTTCATCTGGACTCTTTACCTTCCCTTCTCACTGATGGACCCACCTTTCATCTGGACTCTTTACCTTCCCTTCTCGCTGATGGACCCACCTTTCATCCAGACTCTTTACCTTCCCTTCTCACTGATGGACCCACCTTTCATCTGGACTCTTTACCTTCCCTTCTCGCTGATGGACCCACCTTTCATCTGGACTCTTTACCTTCCCTTCTCACTGATGGACCCACCTTTCATCTGGACTCTTTACCTTCCCTTCTCGCTGATGGACCCACCTTTCATCTGGACTCTTTACCTTCCCTTCTCACTGATGGACCCACCTTTCATCTGGACTCTTTACCTTCCCTTCTCACTGATGGACCCACCTTTCATCTGGACTCTTTACCTTCCCTTCTCACTGATGGACCCACCTTTCATCTGGACTCTTTACCTTCCCTTCTCACTGATGGACTCACCTTTCATCTGGACTCTTTACCTTCCCTTCTCACTGATGGACTCACCTTTCATCTGGACTCTTTACCTTCCCTTCTCACTGATGGACTCACCTTTCATCTGGACTCTTTACCTTCCCTTCCCCTCAAGGAAGGTTCCTTGATGTTGGTGAGGGGCTCTTGATTTAGGGAATTGGATCTGTGCTCCAGTTCCCCGAATTAAGCCTGAATGCCTTCCACATCCCCCCCCCCCAGGCGCTGTATAATCCTCCGGGTTTAGCGCTTCCCCCTTGATTATAATAATAATAATACCTTCCCTTCTCACTGATGGACTCACCTTTCATCCAGACTCTTTACCTTCCCTTCTCGCTGATGGACTCACCTTTCATCCAGACTCTTTACCTTCCCTTCTCACTGATGGACTCACCTTTCATCCAGACTCTTTACCTTCCCTTCTCACTGATGGACTCACCTTTCATCCAGACTCTTTACCTTCCCTTCTCGCTGATGGACTCACCTTTCATCCAGACTCTTTACCTTCCCTTCTCACTGATGGACTCACCTTTCATCCAGACTCTTTACCTTCCCTTCTCGCTGATGGACTCACCTTTCATCCAGACTCTTTACCTTCCCTTCTCGCTGATGGACTCACCTTTCATCCGGACTCTTTACCTTCCCTTCTCACTGATGGACTCACCTTTCATCCAGACTCTTTACCTTCCCTTCTCACTGATGGACCCACCTTTCATCTGGACTCTTTACCTTCCCTTCTCGCTGATGGACTCACCTTTCATCCAGACTCTTTACCTTCCCTTCTCACTGATGGACTCACCTTTCATCCAGACTCTTTACCTTCCCTTCTCACTGATGGACCCACCTTTCATCCAGACTCTTTACCTTCCCTTCTCACTGATGGACTCACCTTTCATCCGGACTCTTTACCTTCCCTTCTCACTGATGGACCCACCTTTCATCCGGACTCTTTACCTTCCCTTCTCGCTGATGGACCCACCTTTCATCTGGACTCTTTACCTTCCCTTCTCACTGATGGACCCACCTTTCATCTGGACTCTTTACCTTCCCTTCTCACTGATGGACTCACCTTTCATCCAGACTCTTTACCTTCCCTTCTCACTGATGGACTCACCTTTCATCCAGACTCTTTACCTTCCCTTCTCGCTGATGGACTCACCTTTCATCCAAACTCTTTACCTTCCCTTCTCACTGATGGACTCACCTTTCATCCAGACTCTTTACCTTCCCTTCTCGCTGATGGACTCACCTTTCATCCAGACTCTTTACCTTCCCTTCTCACTGATGGACTCACCTTTCATCCAGACTCTTTACCTTCCCTTCTCGCTGATGGACTCACCTTTCATCCAGACTCTTTACCTTCCCTTCTCGCTGATGGACTCACCTTTCATCCAGACTCTTTACCTTCCCTTCTCGCTGATGGACTCACCTTTCATCCAGACTCTTTACCTTCCCTTCTCACTGATGGACCCACCTTTCATCCGGACTCTTTACCTTCCCTTCTCGCTGATGGACCCACCTTTCATCTGGACTCTTTACCTTCCCTTCTCACTGATGGACTCACCTTTCATCCAGACTCTTTACCTTCCCTTCTCACTGATGGACCCACCTTTCATCTGGACTCTTTACCTTCCCTTCTCACTGATGGACTCACCTTTCATCCGGACTCTTTACCTTCCCTTCTCAATGATGGACCCACCTTTCATCCGGACTCTTTACCTTCCCTTCTCGCTGATGGACCCACCTTTCATCTGGACTCTTTACCTTCCCTTCTCACTGATGGACCCACCTTTCATCTGGACTCTTTACCTTCCCTTCTCACTGATGGACCCACCTTTCATCTGGACTCTTTACCTTCCCTTCTCACTGATGGACTCACCTTTCATCTGGACTCTTTACCTTCCCTTCTCACTGATGGACCCACCTTTCATCTGGACTCTTTACCTTCCCTTCTCGCTGATGGACTCACCTTTCATCCAGACTCTTTACCTTCCCTTCTCGCTGATGGACTCACCTTTCATCCAGACTCTTTACCTTCCCTTCTCACTGATGGACTCACCTTTCATCCAGACTCTTTACCTTCCCTTCTCACTGATGGACTCACCTTTCATCCAGACTCTTTACCTTCCCTTCTCACTGATGGACTCACCTTTCATCCAGACTCTTTACCTTCCCTTCTCACTGATGGACCCACCTTTCATCCAGACTCTTTACCTTCCCTTCTCACTGATGGACCCACCTTTCATCCAGACTCTTTACCTTCCCTTCTCACTGATGGACCCACCTTTCATCCAGACTCTTTACCTTCCCTTCTCACTGATGGACTCACCTTTCATCCAGACTCTTTACCTTCCCTTCTCACTGATGGACTCACCTTTCATCCAGACTCTTTACCTTCCCTTCTCACTGATGGACTCACCTTTCATCCAGACTCTTTACCTTCCCTTCTCACTGATGGACTCACCTTTCATCCAGACTCTTTACCTTCCCTTCTCACTGATGGACCCACCTTTCATCCAGACTCTTTACCTTCCCTTCTCACTGATGGACTCACCTTTCATCCAGACTCTTTACCTTCCCTTCTCGCTGATGGACTCACCTTTCATCCAGACTCTTTACCTTCCCTTCTCACTGATGGACCCACCTTTCATCCAGACTCTTTACCTTCCCTTCTCACTGATGGACTCACCTTTCATCCGGACTCTTTACCTTCCCTTCTCACTGATGGACCCACCTTTCATCCAGACTCTTTACCTTCCCTTCTCACTGATGGACCCACCTTTCATCCAGACTCTTTACCTTCCCTTCTCACTGATGGACCCACCTTTCATCTGGACTCTTTACCTTCCCTTCTCACTGATGGACCCACCTTTCATCCAGACTCTTTACCTTCCCTTCTCGCTGATGGACTCACCTTTCATCTGGACTCTTTACCTTCCCTTCTCACTGATGGACTCACCTTTCATCCGGACTCTTTACCTTCCCTTCTCGCTGATGGACCCACCTTTCATCCGGACTCTTTACCTTCCCTTCTCACTGATGGACCCACCTTTCATCTGGACTCTACCTTCCCTTCTCACTGATGGACTCACCTTTCATCCGGACTCTCATTGACCGCAATGGAAATAAGTCACTCTGACTTTTTTGTGTTATCCCAGGTTCTCTACACATATGCTGCTATGTATGATAATTCTATGTAACTGTATTTGTGTATACCTGAATAAACTTACTTACTACCCCTCACGGAAGGTTCCTTGATGTTGGTGAGGGGCTCTTGATTTAGGGAGTTGGATCTGTGCTCCAGTTCCCCGAATTAAGCCTGAATGCCTTCCACATCCCCCCCCCAGGCGCTGTATAATCCTCCGGGTTTAGCGCTTCCCCCTTGATTATAATAATAATACGGATTTAGCGCTTCCCCCTTGATTATAATAATAATTACTTCACAAACTCTGATGCCTTCAGCCCTTTCTACCTCAATCTCTTGCTGCCCTCTACTCCGCACTATCCCCTGCCCCGCTGTTTTCTGTAACCTACTCCCCTCAAGGAAGGTTCCTTGATGTTGGTGAGGGGCTCTTGATTTAGGGAATTGGATCTGTGCTCCAGTTCCCTGAATTAAGCCTGAATGCCTTCCACATCCCTCCCCAGGCGCTGTATAATCCTCCGGGTTTAGCGCTTCCCCTTGATAATAATAATAATAATCTGTAACCTACTGATCATCCCTCCCCCCCTTATGCTGCCCAATACCCTCGCTTCCTGCCCTACCCTGCAGCGCTGTATAGCCCTTGTGGCTTAGCGCTTCTTTTTGATTATAATAATAATCCACACCATAGGACGGTTAGTATAGGCTTTGTGAAGGAAAATTAAGTACTGGCTGGGTCGGTGAACGGCACACGTACGGTGTGAAGTTTATAAGGGCTACGACGGCTCATAATTGTAAATAAACGCTAAACCCGCAAGGGCCGTAGAGCTCTTTTGAGACAATAATGAAGTCAGCGACCGGCTACGATTTAAAGTCGTATATATATTATATATATATGTTTAAGGGCTGATACAGCTCAATACTGTGTTAAGGTCGATGACCGGACCTGGCAGAAAACCGAATATTTTGTTTTTCTTAAGGGCTGATACGGCTCATTAGAATCGATGACCGGCTCTCTTATAAAGCCGTGGGTTGTCTTTTAAGGGCCGATACTGCTCATACTAGAGTCGATGACCGGCTATATTATAATGGGGGTGGGCTAAACCCGTAGGATTATGCAGCGCATGTGGGAGGGGATGGAAGGTATTCAGGGAACTGGAGCACATATGCTGCTATGTATGATAATTCTATGTAACTGTATTTGTGTAGACCTGAATAAACTTACACAGATGCAATTCCCTAGATCAAGAGTTCCTCACCAGCGTCAAGGAACCTCCCTTGAGGGACTTCTAAATAAAACCATATTTCTCCCTTTAAGAGCTCTTGCAGCTCATAGACACCACAGCAGTGCTGATGACCGGTTGAGATACCTTAATGTGTAAGTGTAAAGTTAACAGTAAGTGTTAGGTTAACAGTAAGTGTTAGGTTAACAGTAAGTGTAAGGTTAACAGTAAGTGTAAGGTTAACAGTAAGTGTAAGGTTAACAGTAAGTGTAAGAATAACAGTAAGTGTAAGGTTAACAGTAAGTGTAAGGTTAACAGTAAGTGTAAAGTTAACAGTAAGTGTAAAGTTAACAGTAAGGGTAAAGTTAACAGTAAGTGTAAGGTTAACAGTAAGTGTAAGGTTAACAGTAAGTGTAAAGTTAACAGTAAGTGTAAAGTTAACAGTAAGGGTAAAGTTAACAGTAAGTGTAAGGTTAACAGTAAGTGTAAGGTTAACAGTAAGTGTAAAGTTAACAGTAAGTGTAAAGTTAACAGTAAGTGTAAAGTTAACAGTAAGTGTAAAGTTAACAGTAAGTGTAAAGTTAACAGTAAGGGTAAAGTTAACAGTAAGGGTAAAGTTAACAGTAAGGGTAAAGTTAACAGTAAGTGTAAGGTTAACAGTAAGTGTAAGGTTAACAGTAAGTGTAAAGTTAACAGTAAGTGTAAAGTTAACAGTAAGTGTAAAGTTAACAGTAAGGGTAAAGTTAACAGTAAGGGTAAAGTTAACAGTAAGGGTAAAGTTAACAGTAAGGGTAAAGTTAACATAAGGGTAAAGTTAACAGTAAGGGTAAAGTTAACAGTAAGTGCAAAGTTAACAGTAAGTGTAAAGTTAACAGTAAGGGTAAAGTTAACAGTAAGGGTAAAGTTAACAGTAAGTGTAAGGTTAACAGTAAGGGTAAAGTTAACAGTAAGGGTAAAGTTAACAGTAAGGGTAATGTTGAAAATATTTAACTTCCCGAAGCTATAATACCACACAGGTGTTGAATATGTTAATATCGGTCAAAGAATATATCAGAAAATGTAAGAGAACCAAGAGGGAAGCTCTGCACTGGTGGTCAGAGGAGGTCAAGACGGGTCATCAGGGGACAGGTTGGGGCACACACTGGTACACTGTGCTAGTTAACCTGGTACCAGGAAACTGGCAGTTCTGACGGCCGAAACGTGCTTAGTAGTCCCACTTGATAATACGAAGTGTCGTAACTGTTCCTAATGAAGACATAAGGAACGTAATTTGTGGGACCAATATAACGAGGAGGAAAAATTAGTAGTGAGAGAAGCCATGGAGAGAATTCAGGGGAAAAATACCTGTGATTTAATCATCAATCATCGGTCTTATATTTTAATGGAGTGACTTTTAATGTGAGTAAAATTTATGAGACGTTAAGCAGTATTGTGAAGTGTATTATTATTATTATTATAATCAAGGGGGAAGCGCTAAACCCGGAGGATTATACAGCGCCTGGGGGGGGATGTGGAAGGCATTCAGGCTTAATTTGGGGAACTGGAGCACAGATCCAATTCCCTAAATCAAGAGCCCCTCACCAACATCAAGGAACCTTCCTTGAGGGGATTGTGAAGTGTAAACTAATTAGTCATATTAAGAGACCATACAATAAGTGTCAGGGGCCCGAGACTGTTCAACTGCCTCCCAGCATACATAAGGGGGATTACCAACAGACCCCTGGCAGTCTTCAAGCTGGCACTGGACAAGCACCTAAAGTCAGTTCCGGATCAGCCGGGCTGTGGCTCGTACGTTGGTTTGCGTGCAGCCAGCAGTAACAGCCTGGTTGATCAGGCTCTGTTCCACCAGGAGGCCTGGTCACAGACCGGGCCGCGGGGGCGTTGACCCCCGGAACACTCTCCAGGTATGTGGTTGTCACCTCAGGATGACATTACTGGTGTCAAGGTAATGTTGAAGGTTATAAAGGTAATTATTAATTTTACATAGGTTAAGGTTAACAGTAAGGGTAAGGTTAACAGTAAGGGTAAGGTTAGCAGTAAGGGTAAGGTTAGCAGTAAGGGTAAGGTTAACAGTAAGGGTAAGGTTAGCAGTAAGGGTAAGGTTAACAGTAAGGTTAAGGTTAACAGTAAGGTTAAGGTTAGCAGTAAGGGTAAGGTTAGCAGTAAGGGTAAGGTTAACAGTAAGGGTAAGGTTAACAGTAAGGGTAAGGTTAACAGTAAGGGTAAGGTTAACAGTAAGGGTAAGGTTAGCAGTAAGGGTAAGGTTAGCAGTAAGGGTAAGGTTAGCAGTAAGGGTAAGGTTAACAGTAAGGGTAAGGTTAGCAGTAAGGGTAAGGTTAACAGTAAGGTTAAGGTTAACAGTAAGGTTAAGGTTAGCAGTAAGGGTAAGGTTAACAGTAAGGGTAAGGTTAGCAGTAAGGGTAAGGTTAGCAGTAAGGGTAAGGTTAACAGTAAGGGTAAGGTTAGCAGTAAGGGTAAGGTTAGCAGTAAGGGTAAGGTTAACAGTAAGGGTAAGGTTAACAGTAAGGGTAAGGTTAACAGTAAGGGTAAGGTTAGCAGTAAGGGTAAGGTTAACAGTAAGGGTAAGGTTAGCAGTAAGGGTAAGGTTAGCAGTAAGGGTAAGGTTAGCAGTAAGGGTAAGGTTAGCAGTAAGGGTAAGGTTAGCAGTAAGGGTAAGGTTAGCAGTAAGGGTAAGGTTAGCAGTAAGGGTAAGGTTAACAGTAAGGGTAAGGTTAGCAGTAAGGGTAAGGTTAACAGTAAGGGTAAGGTTAGCAGTAAGGGTAAGGTTAGCAGTAAGGGTAAGGTTAACAGTAAGGGTAAGGTTAACAGTAAGGGTAAGGTTAGCAGTAAGGGTAAGGTTAGCAGTAAGGGTAAGGTTAGCAGTAAGGGTAAGGTTAGCAGTAAGGGTAAGGTTAGCAGTAAGGGTAAGGTTAGCAGTAAGGGTAAGGTTAGCAGTAAGGGTAAGGTTAGCAGTAAGGGTAAGGTTAGCAGTAAGGGTAAGGTTAACAGTAAGGGTAAGGTTAACAGTAAGGGTAAGGTTAGCAGTAAGGGTAAGGTTAGCAGTAAGGGTAAGGTTAACAGTAAGGGTAAGGTTAGCAGTAAGGGTAAGGTTAGCAGTAAGGGTAAGGTTAGCAGTAAGGGTAAGGTTAGCAGTAAGGGTAAGGTTAGCAGTAAGGTTAAGGTTAGCAGTAAGGGTAAGGTTAGCAGTAAGGGTAAGGTTAACAGTAAGGGTGAGGTTAGCAGTAAGGGTGAGGTTAGCAGTAAGGGTGAGGTTAACAGTAAGGGTAAGGTTAGCAGTAAGGGCAAGGTTAACAGTAAGGGTAAGGTTAGCAGTAAGGGTAAGGTTAACAGTAAGGGTAAGGTTAGCAGTAAGGGTAAGGTTAGCAGTAAGGGTAAGGTTAGCAGTAAGGGTAAGGTTAACAGTAAGGGTAAGGTTAACAGTAAGGGTAAGGTTAGCAGTAAGGGTAAGGTTAACAGTAAGGGTAAGGTTAACAGTAAGGGTAAGGTTAACAGTAAGGGTAAGGTTAGCAGTAAGGGTAAGGTTAGCAGTAAGGGTAAGGTTAGCAGTAAGGGTAAGGTTAGCAGTAAGGTTAAGGTTAGCAGTAAGGTTAAGGTTAGCAGTAAGGGTAAGGTTAGCAGTAAGGGTAAGGTTAGCAGTAAGGGTAAGGTTAGCAGTAAGGGTAAGGTTAGCAGTAAGGGTAAGGTTAACAGTAAGGGTAAGGTTAGCAGTAAGGGTAAGGTTAGCAGTAAGGGTAAGGTTAGCAGTAAGGGTAAGGTTAGCAGTAAGGGTAAGGTTAACACTAAGGGTAAGGTTAGCAGTAAGGGTAAGGTTAACAGTAAGGGTAAGGTTAGCAGTAAGGGTAAGGTTAACAGTAAGGGTAAGGTTAGCAGTAAGGTTAAGGTTAACAGTAAGGGTAAGGTTAACAGTAAGGGTAAGGTTAGCAGTAAGGTTAACAGTAAGGGTAAGGTTAACAGTAAGGGTAAGGTTAGCAGTAAGGGTAAGGTTAACAGTAAGGGTAAGGTTAACAGTAAGGGTAATGTCAGCAGTAAGGGTAATGTCAGCAGTAAGGGTAATGTCAGGAGTAAGGGTAATGTTAGCAGTAAGGGTAATGTCAGCAGTAAGGGTAATGTTAGCAGTAAGGGCAGCAGTAAGGGTAATGTTAGCAGTAAGGGTAATGTCAGCAGTAAGGGTAATGTCAGCAGTAAGGGTAATGTCAGCAGTAAGGGTAATGTCAGCAGTAAGGGTAATGTCAGCAGTAAGGGTAATGTCAGCAGTAAGGGTAATGTCAGCAGTAAGGGTAATGTCAGCAGTAAGGGTAATGTCAGCAGTAAGGGTAATGTCAGCAGTAAGGGTAATGTCAGCAGTAAGGGTAATGTCAGCAGTAAGGGTAATGTCAGCAGTAAGGGTAATGTCAGCAGTAAGGGTAATGTTAGCAGTAAGGGTAATGTTAGCAGTAAGGGTAATGTTAGCAGTAATGTTAGCAGTAAGGGTAATGTTAGCAGTAAGGGCAGCAGTAAGGGTAATGTTAGCAGTAAGGGTAATGTTAACAGTAAGGGTAATATTAGCAGTAAGGGTAATGTTAGCAGTAAGGGCAGCAGTAAGGGTAATGTTAGCAGTAAGGGCAGCAGTAAGGGTAATGTTAGCAGTAAGGGCAGCAGTAAGGGTAATGTTAGCAGTAAGGGCAGCAGTAAGGGTAATGTTAGCAGTAAGGGTAATGTTAGC
The DNA here is from genome assembly GCF_038502225.1 of Cherax quadricarinatus. Taxonomy (NCBI): domain Eukaryota; kingdom Metazoa; phylum Arthropoda; class Malacostraca; order Decapoda; family Parastacidae; genus Cherax; species Cherax quadricarinatus. Next base: position 4,103,817 of record NC_091388.1, on the reverse strand, counting down.
AGTAAGGGTAATGTTAGCAGTAAGGGTAATATTAGCAGTAAGGGTAATGTTACCAGTAAGGGCAGCAGTAAGGGTAATGTTAGCAGTAAGGGCAGCAGTAAGGGTAATGTTAGCAGTAAGGGTAATGTTAGCAGTAAGGGCAGCAGTAAGGGTAATGTTAGCAATAAGGGCAGCAGTAAGGGTAATGTTAGCAGTAAGGGCAGCAGTAAGGGTAATGTTAGCAATAAGGGCAGCAGTAAGGGTAATGTCAGCAGTAAGGGTAATGTTAGCAGTAAGGGTAATGTTAGCAGTAAGGGTAATGTCAGCAGTAAGGGTAATGTTAGCAGTAAGGGTAATGTCAGCAGTAAGGGTAATGTTAGCAGTAAGGGTAATGTTAGCAGTAAGGGTAATGTTAGCAGTAAGGGTAATGTCAGCAGTAAGGGTAATGTCAGCAGTAAGGGTAATGTCAGCAGTAAGGGTAATGTCAGCAGTAAGGGTAATGTCAGCAGTAAGGGTAATGTCAGCAGTAAGGGTAATGTCAGCAGTAAGGGTAATGTCAGCAGTAAGGGTAATGTCAGCAGTAAGGGTAATGTCAGCAGTAAGGGTAATGTCAGCAGTAAGGGTAATGTTAGCAGTAAGGGCAGCAGTAAGGGTAATGTTAGCAGTAAGGGTAATGTTAGCAGTAAGGGTAATGTCAGCAGTAAGGGTAATGTCAGCAGTAAGGGTAATGTCAACAGTAAGGGTAATGTCAGCAGTAAGGGTAATGTTAGCAGTAAGGGTAATGTTAGCAGTAAGGGTAATGTTAGCAGTAAGGGTAATGTTAGCAGTAAGGGTAATGTCAGCAGTAAGGGTAATGTCAGCAGTAAGGGTAATGTCAGCAGTAAGGGTAATGTCAGCAGTAAGGGTAATGTTAGCAGTAAGGGTAATGTTAGCAGTAAGGGTAATGTTAGCAGTAAGGGTAATGTTAGCAGTAAGGGTAATGTTAGCAGTAAGGGTAATGTTAGCAGTAAGGGTAATGTTAGCAGTAAGGGTAATGTCAGCAGTAAGGGTAATGTCAGCAGTAAGGGTAATGTCAGCAGTAAGGGTAATGTCAGCAGTAAGGGTAATGTCAGCAGTAAGGGTAATGTTAGCAGTAAGGGTAATGTCAGCAGTAAGGGTAATGTTAGCAGTAAGGGTAATGTTAGCAGTAAGGGTAATGTTAGCAGTAAGGGTAATGTTAGCAGTAAGGGTAATGTTAGCAGTAAGGGTAATGTTAGCAGTAAGGGTAATGTTAGCAGTAAGGGTAATGTCAGCAGTAAGGGTAATGTCAGCAGTAAGGGTAATGTCAGCAGTAAGGGTAATGTCAGCAGTAAGGGTAATGTCAGCAGTAAGGGTAATGTCAGCAGTAAGGGTAATGTTAGCAGTAAGGGTAATGTTAGCAGTAAGGGTAATGTTAGCAGTAAGGGTAATGTTAGCAGTAATGTCAGCAGTAAGGGTAATGTCAGCAGTAAGGGTAATGTCAGCAGTAAGGGTAATGTCAGCAGTAAGGGTAATGTCAGCAGTAAGGGTAATGTCAGCAGTAAGGGTAATGTTAGCAGTAAGGGTAATGTTAGCAGTAAGGGTAATGTTAGCAGTAAGGGCAGCAGTAAGGGTAATGTCAGCAGTAAGGGTAATGTTAGCAGTAAGGGTAATGTTAGCAGTAAGGGTAATGTCAGCAGTAAGGGTAATGTCAGCAGTAAGGGTAAAGTTAGCAGTAAGGGTAAAGTTAGCAGTAAGGGTAATGTTAGCAGTAAGGGTAATGTTAGCAGTAAGGGTAATGTTAGCAGTAAGGGTAATGTCAACAGTAAGGGTAATGTCAGCAGTAAGGGTAATGTCAGCAGTAAGGGTAATGTCAGCAGTAAGGGTAATGTCAGCAGTAAGGGTAATGTCAGCAGTAAGGGTAATGTCAGCAGTAAGGGTAATGTTAGCAGTAAGGGTAATGTTAGCAGTAAGGGTAATGTTAGCAGTAAGGGTAATGTTAGCAGTAAGGGTAATGTCAGCAGTAAGGGTAATGTCAGCAGTAAGGGTAATGTCAGCAGTAAGGGTAATGTCAGCAGTAAGGGTAATGTCAGCAGTAAGGGTAATGTTAGCAGTAAGGGTAATGTTAGCAGTAAGGGCAGCAGTAAGGGTAATGTCAGCAGTAATGTCAGCAGTAAGGGTAATGTCAGCAGTAAGGGTAATGTCAGCAGTAAGGGTAATGTCAGCAGTAAGGGTAATGTCAGCAGTAAGGGTAATGTTAGCAGTAAGGGTAATGTTAGCAGTAAGGGCAGCAGTAAGGGTAATGTCAGCAGTAAGGGTAATGTTAGCAGTAAGGGTAATGTTAGCAGTAAGGGTAATGTTAGCAGTAAGGGTAATGTCAGCAGTAAGGGTAATGTCAGCAGTAAGGGTAATGTCAGCAGTAAGGGTAATGTCAGCAGTAAGGGTAATGTCAGCAGTAAGGGTAATGTCAGCAGTAATGTCAGCAGTAATGTCAGCAGTAATGTCAGCAGTAATGTCAGCAGTAAGGGTAATGTCAGCAGTAAGGGTAATGTTAGCAGTAAGGGCAGCAGTAAGGGTAATGTTAGCAGTAAGGGCAGTAGTAAGGGTAATGTTAGCAGTAAGGGTAATGTTAGCAGTAAGGGCAGCAGTAAGGGTAATGTTAGCAGTAAGGGCAGCAGTAAGGGTAATGTTAGCAGTAAGGGCAGCAGTAAGGGTAAGGTTAGCAGTAAGGGTAATGTTAGCAGTAAGGGCAGCAGTAAGGGTAATGTTAGCAGTATGGGCAGCAGTAAGGGTAAGTCCAAGTAAAGGTAATTCCGAGTCACCTTGCTGGTAGTGGAGGACCTATATTTTTGGACCCTGAAGCTATAACTGTTATGGCAGGAAAATAACTATGTGGCATATAAACTAATGTCGATCTTAATATTACGGATTGCGCAAAGGGTTTAGGAGTTCTGGTTAGCAGTAATCTGAAACCAAGACAACAGTGCGTAAGTGTTCGCAATAAAGCTAACAGAATCCTTGACTTCATATCATCTCCCACAACATACTCAACCCCTGTCAATTTGGGTTCAGGCCTAATAAAAATACTAATGATGCTATTATACACATGCTAGAACATATATACACTGCAATAGAGAAAAAAGAAGTCCCACTGGGGATCTTCATTGACTTACGTAAAGCTTTTGATACAGCTGACCACGACTTGCTCCACAAAAAATTGTCGCACTATGGTATAAGAGGGCACTCCCTCAACTACCTCAAGTCATACCTCAGCAACAGAAGCCAATATGTGTACACAAACGGGGCAAACTCTTCCGCACAGCCAATTACAGTTGGTGTCCCACAGGGAAGTGTCCTTGGCCCTCTTCTCTTTCTTGTTTACATAAATGACCTACCAAATGCATCGCAACTACTCAAACCCACACTATCTGCAGATGACACTACATACGTCTTCTCTCGCCCAAGCCCAGTCACGCTAGCCAATACTGTAAACACCGAATTACAGAAAATATCTACCTGGATGAGGACTAACAAACTTACACTAAACATTGACAAAACCTACTTCATTCAGTTTGGTAACAGAGCTACAGATGTCCCTCTGAACATAATGATAAACGGATCACCTATCACAAAACTCAGAGGGAAAATTCTTAGGAATCCACCTTGATAATAGACTCAAATTTCAAAAACATATACAACAAATTTACAAAAAAAATTTCCAAGACCGTACGGTGAAAAGCTCTGTTCCACAAGGCACAGTACTAGCTCCCATCTTGTTCCTCATCCTCATATCCGACATAGACAAGGATGTCAGCCACAGCACCGTGTCTTCCTTTGCAGATGACACCCGAATCTGCATGACAGTGTCTTCCATTGCAGACACTGCAAGGCTCCAGGCAGACATCAACCAAATCTTTCAGTGGGCTGCAGAAAACAATATGAAGTTCAACGATGAGAAATTTCAATTACTCAGATATGGTAAACATGAGGAAATTAAATCTTCATCAGAGTACAAAACAAATTCTGGCCACGAAATAGAGCGAAACACCAACGTCAAAGACCTGGGAGTGATTATGTCGGAGGATCTCACCTTCAAGGACCATAACATTGTATCAATCGCATCTGCTAGAAAAATGACAGGATGGATAATGAGAACCTTCAAAACTAGGGAGGCCAAGCCCATGATGACACTCTTCAGGTCACTTGTTCTATCTAGGCTGGAATATTGCTGCACTCTAACAGCACCTTTCAAGGCAGGTGAAATTGCCGACCTAGAAAATGTACAGAGAACTTTCACGGCGCGCATAACGGAGATAAAACACCTCAATTACTGGGAGCGCTTGAGGTTTCTAAACCTGTATTCCCTGGAACGCAGGAGGGAGAGATACATGATTATATACACCTGGAAAATCCTAGAGGGACTAGTACCGAACTTGCACACGAAAATCACTCACTACGAAAGCAAAAGACTTGGCAGACGATGCACCATCCCCCCAATGAAAAGCAGGGGTGTCACTAGCACGTTAAGAGACCATACAATAAGTGTCAGGGGCCCGAGACTGTTCAACTGCCTCCCAGCACACATAAGGGGGATTACCAACAGACCCCTGGCAGTCTTCAAGCTGGCACTGGACAAGCACCTAAAGTCAGTTCCTGATCAGCCGGGCTGTGGCTCGTACGTTGGTTTGCGTGCAGCCAGCAGCAACAGCCTGGTTGATCAGGCGCTGATCCACCAGGAGGCCTGGTCACAGACCGGGCCGCGGGGGCGTTGACCCCCGAAACTCTCTCCAGGTAAACTCCAGGTAATACTATCGAAGATACGGTACTATGTTCCACAGTCAGCCCTCCTGGCCCTATATCACTCGCTTATTTACCCCTATCTCACCTATGGAATTTGTGCATGGGGCTCAACAACAATAAACCATCTCAGACCATTAATTACCCAACACCAATGGTTCACAGTTCTTTATAACTGTGAATGATAACAAATTCTCACTACAGGCAGCACACTCCACTAATATTCAAAACTCTAAACCTACTCACCATACAAAACATCCATACTTATTACTGCACCTACTACATACATAGAACACTTAACTCTGATATTAACCCTCCCCTCAAACATCTCCTTAGCAACCTCAACAGAACACATGACCATAACACAAGGCACAGATCACTCTTTGATGTTCCTCGTGTCCATCTCGCGCTATGCAAAAACTCAATGCATATAAGAACATAAAACCATAAGAAAGAAGGAACACTGCAACAGGCCTACTGGCCCATGCGGAGCAGGTCCATGTCCCCCCCCCGGATTAGACCAATGACCCCCCCCGGATTAGACCAATGACCCCCCCCCCCCCAGATTAGCCCATTGACCCATCCAGTCTGATCATCTCCACTCAAGGATGGAGCACTGCACCCGACCCAGCAGCACAAGCTAGTCAGGTCCAACTCACACCCACCTACACCCACTTATGTATTTATCTAACCTATTTTTAAAACTACACAACGTTTTAGCCTCTATAACTGTACTCGGGAGCTTGTTCCACTCTTCCACAACTCTATTACCAAACCAGTGCTTTCCTATATCCTTTCTGAATCTGAATTTTACCAACTTGAAACCATTGCTGCGAGTCCTGTCTTGGCTGGAAATTTTCAACACGCTCTTTACATCCCCTTTATTTATTCCTGTTTTCCATTTATACACCTCGATCATATCCCCCCTAAGGCCCTAAAATCTGGAATTCATTACCTGTGAATATAAAAGAAACACTGTCTGTTTATAAATTCAAGTCTCTTATCAAAAAATCACTTACTCACCCACAACTAAATAAATACTTAATAATTGTATCTCATAAATGTTTCTCATTATTGTATCACATAAATGTCTAACCTGTGTAAGTACTTACTTACTTAGTCTAACCTGTGACCCAATCAAACTTTATTTTTTAATTACATTACCTAACAGAATACTCCATTCTACTGAATGTTCAGCAACACAGTAAATGACCATATGACCTGTCTTTGTAATACTCATTTGTGCTAAATTGTTATTTGTTTACAATAATGTTTTTACCACTGAATATATCATTGCTTAGTTAATCTTAAGTTAATTTTAAGCCTGCCCATAATGCTCTGCATACAAGGGGCTTTGGCATGTTACACTTTAATATCTGTTTTCTTTTGTACTTCTCTGTATCATGTTCAAATTAATAAATAAATAAACAAATAAATAAAAAAAGAAGCATAAATAATAGGAGTCCTCAGGTTGTTCTTCAACTCTATATATCCTTGGTTAGTCCTCATCTAGATTATGCTGCACAGTTTTGGTCACCGTATTACAGATTTTATATAAATGCTCTGGAAAACGTACAAAGGAGGATGACGAAGTTAATCCCATGTATCAGAAATCTTCCCTATGAGGATAGACTGAGGCCCTGAATCTGCACTCTCTAGAAAGGCGTAGAACCAGGGGATACATGATTGAGGTGTATAAATGGAAGACAGGAATAAATAAAGGGGATGTAAATAGTGTGCTGAAAATATCTAGCCTAGACAGGACTCGTAGCAATGGTCTTAAGTTGGAAAAATTCAGATTCAGGAAGGATATAGGAAAGTACTGGTTTGGTAATAGAGTTGTGGATGAGTGGAACAAACTCCCAAGTACAGTTATAGAGGCCAGAACGTTGTGTAGTTTTAAAAATAGGTTAGATAAATACATCAGTGGGTGTGAGTTGGGCCTGACTAGCTTGTGCTACTAGGTCAGTTGTCGTGTTCCTTCCTTAAGTGAATGTGACTTGACCTGACTAGGTTGGGACATTGGCTCAAGCCGGTAGGAGACTTGGACCTGCCTCGCATGGGTCAGTAGGCCTGCTGCAGTGTTCCTTCTTTATGTTCTTATGGCATCCCTGAAGCTTGAACTGTTATGGGGCCCTGAAGCTAGAACTGTTATTGGTTGCTGAAGCTAGAACTGTTATGGAGCCCCGAAGCTAGAACTGTTATGGGGCCCTGAAGCTAGAACTGTTATGGAGCCCCAAAGCTAGAACTGTTATGGGGCCCTGAAGCTAGAACTGTTATGGGGCCCTTGGCAACCAGGAACCAGGTCTGGGTACCCACTCTTAACTATTATTTTGTACAGTAGACCCAAAAGTGTTCAGGAATGTGGACTCGGGGTCGCTTCTGGGGCCCTGAAGGTTAAGCTCCATTTGTTTTACAGTATATCTGGACCCTGATTGAAGCAGTCTCTGGGCCCCAATGAACTTTTTGCAAGGGCTCTTAAGAAGTGCAGAATGGAACTTTGTGCAGCAAAGTTCACAAAAAGTCTAAACAGAAATATTTTTAAAGATAATATACCTTTGTCTAAGATTTAGAGACAACAAACAAATAACTTATGAACTATAGGAAGAAATCTAGCAAAAGAAATCCCAAATTCTCTTGTCTAAGAAATTATCTTAGGATGAATGACTTTCTTTACTGTACTTATCCCTATTACATCAAGGTCACCTGTGCACTTATCCCTAACTACATCAAGGTCACCTCTGTCCTTATCCCTAACTACATCAAGGTCACCTCTGTACTTGTCCCTAACTACATCAAGGTCACCTCTGTACTTACCACAATCTACATCCAGTAAGGTCACCTCTGTACTTATCACAAACTACATCAAGTAAGGTCACCTCTGTAACTGTCACTGGAAACTAAGCACGTATATAACCACTTATACACAAATTTTTACAGAAATGTTCGATAAATTATTTGCCAGTAATTACAGGCCAGTATCAATCATGTATTTAATATCTAAAATCTCAAAAAAAAACAAAAAAATATAAACAAGTACAGTACATGATTTCATAACCAAACACTGTATTGGTTTATCTTAAGGTCAGGACCAAGTATACAGCCTCTCCTCGCTTAGAGATGTACTCGTTTACCGATGCTTCAGACTTACGACAGGCTCTCTGACCAGTATTCATACCTAAATAATGTAAATTAGAGCTGATTTCCTCTATTCTGTTTATTACAGTATACAGTACACTACTGTATAAACGTTTAAAAATACAGTGGACCCCCGCTTTACGATCAGCTCCCAATGCGACCAATTATGTAAGTGTATTTATGTAAGTGCGTTTGTACGTGTATGTTTGGGGGTCTGAAATGGACTAATCTAATTCACAATATTCCTTATGGGAACAAATTCGTTCAGTAATGGCACCTGAACATACTTCAGGAATGAAATAATATCGTAAACCGGGGGTCCACTGTATACCAGAAATATTATAAATGGTACAAAGGTGACATTAACACAATATCAAAGATAATTGCCACAAACTCACCATCATTATAGTATGGTCCTTACTTAGCAATGAATTCGTTTACCGACGTGGTCTCAGGCGCACAACTCCATCATTAAGTAAGGAGAAGCTGTATACACAAAGTCCTCGACTTACAAATACGTTGAGAATCTTCTGTACTATGTTTAGTAAAAGGACACAAGTGCAACTAATGTGACATTTTGTTGTGGCAACGTTTCTCTCTCCAGGAGCTTTGTCAAGCTGTTACTGGAGAGTGAAACGTTGCTACAGTAAAATGTCACATCAGTTGCACGTGTCCTTATACCTAACACATTATGGGTAATTCTACCAACATTAATACTTTCATCATTAAAACAAACACAGGAGGTCCCCAACATGTTTGTAACTTGAGGTCTTACTATACCCAGGATGCAATAATAAAAATATATAACTGTCGACTTCTTTCCAGAAAATAATGAACTTCAAACTGGCATCATTACCTCTAACAAAAAACCTATTTAGTCATTATAATGCAATATTTTACTGCTTAGATCATTATGGAATACGAGGACATGTTCGCTCATACATAAAATCTTGCCTGATATTATTATTATGTATTACGAAGGACAGTTAACCCTTTGACTGTTTTGGTCGTATATATACGTCTTGCAAGTCACCGTTTTTGATGTATGTGTACTCATAAATTCTAGCGGCTTCAAATCAAGCAGGAGAAAGCTGGTAGACCTACATGTGAGAGAATGGGTCTGTGTGGTCAGTGTGCACCATATAAAAAAAAATACTTCAGGACGCAGTGCATAACGAGAAAAAAAAACTCCGACCATATTTTTTTAATTAAAATGCTGACTTCGGTCAATTTTCGTGTAGTATTAATGGTTGTATTCTCGATTTCTTGGTCTCATTTGACAGAATAGAAAACATTATAGAAATAGAGGTGATTTTGATTGGTTTTACTATGAAAAGAACCTCGAAATGGAGCTCAAAGTAGGGGAAATGTTTGATTTTTGCCGATGTTCCAAAGTAAACAAATGAGGCCCTCCCCTTTTTATTTTTATTTTTCCCCCTTTGACACATTGCTGGGGGCCCCCCAACCCCTTTTGGCCTCCGCCGCGGGGCCCTCCCTTTTTTGCGAGGCCTCTGCGGCTGTGAGGCCTCATTTTGAAACCCACTGAGTTTTTTCCGACCTCCCCACACTGGGGGCCTCCCTTGGGAACACGGGGGGGCCTCCTTTTGACACACCCTGGGGCCTTTTTTTAAAAAGGAGATTTTTTAAATTTTTCATGCAATAAAAATCAAAGGGAAAAACAAGCCATATTGGAACAATGTCCAATATTCTAAAAACAAGTTAAAAATTTATGATGTTTTTTCAATTTGGCCCCTAGTTAATATAAACCCCAAAAGAAAAAATGGTTGAGAGGGAATACACTGTCATAAGTCTGAGTCGTATATAAGCAAGTTATTTGTGACCGTCCTACTACACGTATTTCTCAAATACAATACAATACATTACAGAAATTCAACAATCAATGGGAAAAATTGGGGTTTTTCAAAGATTTCACAAAATTTTACTAAGAATTTGTTTTTTGGGGTTTTTTTGAATTTTAGAAAAACCCCAACATTTTGAAGGTAAGTAAAGGATACACAATAAAAGAGTTAGTAAATGATAAAATATACAACACTTTATACCTTTTGGTTATATATGGATATTGTCCATAAAGCTACTACTTCACCGAGATAGATAAAAAGAATATGTCATGGGTTTATCGTCTTGGGGTTTTACACTTCTTTGAAATATTCGGGAAAACTTCCACCCCGGACCCGTCCAACCCCCGATGTTTTTTTCCCAACCACGCGGGAAATAAAATACACTCATTAGGATAGTACATATTTTTTAGCCTATTATACTGTATTTTCTGGCATATAAAACACATTGTGTTATGATAAGTCTAACATTAGGCCTACCCTTGACCCTGACCTTGGTATAAAACCCTTGGTACCCGCCTGATTGGTTTTGGAAAAAGCCGCCCTCCTGGATAAAACCTAGCGGTTTATATACTCAGGAAAATCAAGGGCAGGCCAAAATAAATTTAAAATTATAAGGGGTAATAACTTAATACCCCCAGGGACGGGACACTTGAGGGGCATTTTATACGGGACAAATGCGGTGGACCCATACCTGGGATGTTTCCAAGGACCTGCTGTGGATACAAAACTTTTTAAAAAAACACGGGGAAAACCTTTTTTATTAAAATTTTAACTAAAATACACAATAAGGGAGAATTATCAATTTTTCTATAAGAATTTTAAACTTCTCTTAGACTTTAACAACTGCCCCTTCTCTACTTTTGTCTTTGGGATTTTTATTTTTTTGGGGGCGGCGTTGAAGACTTTGGTCTAAAAGCCCCTTCGGCCTTTCCCCCAGCCCGATTCCCCAACTCCCCTCCCTACCCCATCCTCCCATCCCCCCCTTTTTTTTTTCCTCCCCTCCCCCCCTTTCCCTTTTCCCTTTTTTTGTCCTTTGGGTTTTTCCACAGGCCCCTTTATTCTAGGTGGAAGGCCCGACCATCCCATTTTGAGGTTTTTGGCGGGGGGATTTTTCCCTAACGGGTTCCGGATGCCCCATCCTCCCCCGGATCCCGGGGCGGTGTTTTTTTGGGCGGGGATCTCAACCCCCTTCCCACCCCGGGGGTGGTGGCTAAAGGGTATGCTTTGGCGGTACCCGCCCCCCCTTCTTTGTCCCCCGAGTAGCTCGGCGATGTGGTTGCTATCCCAGATTGCTGGCGGCATAAAGGGGTAGGGTAAAAATTTCCATGCTGCACGGAAAAGGGTGAAACCTTTTTGGGCACGGGGGGAATTTCGGGCCCCTTTTTTCATTCCTCCGGGAACTTTCCTCCCGGTCCCCCTTTTTTTTTTTTTTTATTTTTTTTTTCTTCTTTCTTTTTTTAAAAAAAAAAATTTCCAAAAGGCACCCCCTGTCCATGAACCTGGTCCCCCGGGCCCTTCTTGATACCGCCCCCTTCTCCCCCCTTTTTTTGGGACCCTCTTCAGACTTTCCCTCATCCCCTCTGTACCTGTTGGGGTGCTGTTTCCCCCCTTCGGGTCAGGCCTATACCCCCCGACGACCTTGCTTCTCTGCTTCTTCCCCCTCCCCTGGTCGGCTTTTTGTCCGCCCCGTTCCCCCGGACAACTCTTCCCCCCAACCTTAAATTTACCTGCGATGATACTTCCCCACCTTCCCTTCCCGTTTCTTCTCAAAAACATCCCCGTTTCACCCTTTCCACGCCAGTTTGGGCGAACAGTGGACTAAATTCTTCCTTTAAAAACTTCTCACTCCCATTTTTGCAGATGGCAAGGGGCACTCCCCCATTTTTAAAAGATATTTTTTTCATTTTTGGGGAAACGCATCATTCCGCAGAATGCCCCGGCTCGTGAGCTTCTCGTTTTTCCCCAAAATGCCCTCCCCTTAAAAATCTTTCCCCTAATTTCCCCGGGGGGCCGTTTTCTCCCCCATCCCGACAAAAAAATTTAGAAGGGGAAATTTTGAACAGCTGGAACTCAAGATCCCCCCAATCTAAAATAGAATTCGTTTTCCTGCCTGGGGGGGTTACCTAAAAAATTTTTTTAACTTTTGACCCCGGGGAACTCCCTCCTCTTTTTTAAACGGACATGGGTTAAAAGGAAAGGGATCCTACACCACAACAGTGTAAAAATTTCCCATCGCGGGAAAATTGCAGTCTACCCCGGAATCCCCAGTCGTTGCATCCCTTTTTCCCCTTGTCGACCCCTTTTCCCTTAATTTCAAACCACCCCCCCTTTTTACGGCGGCAACAGGGGAAACCGCCTAAAAGAGAAAAAATCCCTTACCCATGGCAATCTCCCCCCAAAGGAAACCCCCGGCTTACCCTTTTTTTCAACCCCCACTTCTGGTATCCCATCTTCACCCCACCTCTGGGGTTACCCCCCCATAATCACCCTTTTCTTCCTTTTTTGGGCCCGCCCAGGGCCCCCTCTTCCCTTTTAGTCTAATCCTCTTCTTAGTTCTTCTTTTGTCTAGTTCGGGACCTCTGGCACCTCTTCCCCCTCGCCCCCTCTTCTCGGGGCAAAAAAGGGCCGGGAAAACCCACCCCCTTCCACCCCCCTCATTTTCCTCCCCGTCTCTGCCTGCTTCCCCTCTCACTGGCTCAACAATTCAAAGGGTTTACCCTCCCCCCTGAAACCTTTCCCCCCCCTCCCCGTTTCTTTTCCCCCAGCCACCTCCCCGGGTTTCCCGTCTCTTCTGTCTCCCCGCTTTTTCCCGTTCCCCCACCTTTCCCCTACCTTTGGACAGTCCAATAATTCCAACTTTCCATCCTCCCTACCTTCCCCAAAATTTCTCCCCGACATTCGAATTCCCAAAAAAACAATCTCTGAATATTGCAGAGACCAAACCATCAATGGGCAGATCCATTCCCCCTTTCTCCTCTGCTCCCCTCTCGCCCCCTTTCTTCACGGCCGTTCCTTGCTTTGAAAATTTTCCACTGCCTCCCGTGGACTTTTCTCCCTTCTAGTCTGGAACCCCTTGGTTTTAAGTATTTTTTTTTATTGCCCTCTTTTCAGTAAATCCGGCCTGGGAATCGGGGGGAGCCAGATGTTACTCCTGTTTGCCTTTTGTTTCTTAAAGGGAAACCCAAAAATTTCACTCTGTTTATTTCTCATCTCGGCTATAATTTATTGATTCTTCAGATCCTTTTCTGTGGGACCTTTTAAAAAATGCCTTTTTCCTCCCTGATATTCCTCCCTCAGCTATTTTTATACTTGCTGCATTCACCAGCCCCTTCCCCCTTTTCATGGTTCTCCCCCCTTTCATATTTTTTTCTGCAATCTATTCGGATTTTCTTTTGTTCGCATTACCCCACGATTCTGTTCTTGGGATTTTTAAACCCCACCTTTCCTCTGGGGAGGTCCCGGGTTCCGGGGAATTTATTTAAGCTTTCTTCCCCCCCTCCATGTTTTAAAAAAGCCCACCCCCTTTTTTCCCGGATTCTCTCTTTGCATCGATCTCTCAGTTTGCTCTTCCTCCCAGATTAGACTTTTTGGGTTTTCCCCGGACACATGACAGTGATATTTAAAAATTTTTTTTTCTTCCCTTCATATTCCCCCCTCTTCCCCAAACCTGGAATTTTCGGGAAATTGGGAACCTTTCCACACCTACGAAAAAATTTCCCTTTTTGCCTCCATCGGGCTTTTCCTTTCCCCTCCTTTCACCGCTTCTCATTCATACCCCAAACCCGGAGATTCTCAAAATCGTCGGTGTCTCCCGCTTTTTCGTGAACGTTTTAAAGCGCATGGGGGGGTACCCCCAAAGAACCAAGCGATTTTGATTTTAAAAGCGCCCATCTCCCGTTCATCCTAAAGCACTTGCTGGGGGTTTGTTCCCCCCCACCTCTGCTTCTTTAGGGGCAGCTGGAAAAATCAAAACTGGTGGAAATTTCTCCCGACCCGCCCCTTTGGGGGTTTCGGTGTTATATGCAAACCCCCTAGATGTTCCTAAATTGGGAAACATCTACCGATTTCAGGGGCTCCATCTATGCCCCTCATTTCTTTCCTAAAATCTGCCAGAGAGTTGCCCCTTATTTTCTTCTCTCAAAAAAGAACATATAATTGCCTTTCACTTAAAAACGGGGGAAAAACCCCTTTAGCTTTTGATCATGGCGTGGGCCCGGCCATTCATATTTCTAAACTTTTATATCAGCCCCCCCAGTCCTTTACGCCTTTAATCTTTTTGGTCCGGAGTTCTTCCCAGCTGTGGGAAATGCCATTTTTCTCCCTTTCCCCAAACCCCCACGGGCGCCCTCCACTTGTCCCATTTCTTCCATCGTTTGCAAAAATAATGGAGCCTGGGAAAAGGCTTTGTTGGGTTTTGGGGCACCAAAGCCCCCTATATGGGTTTTGGGCGTTCTACCATAGACCCCTTATCGCTTGGATCATTTGTTGTAAGTTTTTTTAAAACCCCCCATTATTGCCATATTTTTTTACCGGGAAAATATCTTAGGTATAATATTTTCCGGCCTCCTCCCCCCCGAGGCAACACCATCCTTCCAAGAACTTTTGACAGGCATTTTTCCCTTTGGGTTAATAAATTCTCTCCCGGACTTTATCCAAGCTGAAGGTGTCCCCAGGGGTGTGTTCTGGCACAACACTTTTCTCCTTGCTATTAATGATTTCCCTGTCTTTCCCTCAAATATTTGGTCATCCTTTGGGGTTTATACCCGCTATTCCGGAGGCTATTTACCTCCTTGGGTTTTCTCCAGCATGCAGTCGATGGTTTTCCCAAATTGGGGTTTCCCCCATGGGTTTAAATTTTTCCCCCTAAAACCCAAATCACTTTCACTGGGCGCCTTTATCTCCATCATCCTTTGTACTATGGCTCCCCCAAACCCCCGGGCGTGATCAGTCAAGTTTTTGGGCCCCCCTTTGACGTAGGTTATCCCGGAAACCTCCCCTTACCTCTCTGAAGGCAACTTGTCCGGCTGAACCTTCAAAAACCCTTCTCATCTTTGGGGGCTGATGCGAACCCTCCTTCACCTACATTCCCCCTTTTTTACGAAATTAGGGGACCAGATCATTCAGGGGTCTCCCGCCCCCTCTGGCCTTCATTCTCACCCAAAGGGTTGTTTATGGGGGCTTTTTCCTTCCCCTTAAAGCCCTTATGGAACGTTTTCCCTCCCTTTTCCGAGCCGGTGCCCATTTCCCCTTTTCTATTCGCTCTCATGATCTCCAAACCTTCCTTTTTAGAATGGTCTGATATTATAACATTTTTTTTATTTGTTCCCCCCTGCTTTTCCCCCTTCTCTCTTTCCCATTGCTCTTTTCTTCTCTTCCTCCACCTTTTTTTGCGTGCATCTCCTTTTTCCCCCTGGGGGAAATTCCCGCTTTAGTCTGTTTTTCCCCCTTGCTAAACCCAACTGTCTCGGTGCTTCCCCCCTCTTTTCTTGACCACTTTTTCCCCATTTTCATCCATTGCTGTTAAAAGATGGGTCTAAGTCTTCTTGGGGGTAGGTTGCAGGTGTTTCGGGGACCGGCAAGGGGATTTACTATCTTCACTATTTTTGCTGAATTTTTCCATCCTTAAACATATCCATTTCATCTTCCTTGTCATCATTTTGGTTTCTCGGGGGCCTTGTGCTTTTAAGGGTATACAAAAAATTTATACACCTCCCCCTTGTCCTCCGTTTCAACTTTGTCCCGATCTTTCTAAGCATAAAAATATTGTTTTTTTTTGGGGCCCCGGTATGTTGGCGGGCAATGAACAGGCAGACCGCCGGGTCAGCATCATGACCTACCAGTTTCTTATAGGGTTTCCGTAGGTTTTTGTTAATATCTTCCCCCCCTTCACACCCGTTGGGGAACAACGTTTCCTTCCGCAACAAACCAGTCCATTCCGGTATAGGTTGCCGCCTTTTTTATCACCATTGGGTTGGGGACTACTTCCGCTTGCAAATACCGCTTACTCTGGGTATCTCATGGGGCGCTTGCTCCTCTCTGTGGAATTTCTCCATTTTCAGTCAACATTCTTGGCTGAAGTTAAACAGAAAAACTTTCATTTTTCTTTTCAGGTCACCCTGCCTGGGTGGGATACTGCCAGTGCATTGACGAAGAAAAAGTTGCTATTGCAATAATAATAATAATTATCAATAACAAAAATTCATATAATAATTATAATAATTACAATAATAATAATTATAAATTTTAATAATAAAATGACTAATAAATAATAAAAATAATAAATATAATTAATGATAATGAAAATAATAATGTTAACTTACAGTAGGAATCACAGTTATAAAGAACTGTGAACCATTGGTGTTGGGTCCAGCGTTGGCCATGCTGACAGTATAAGGTCGGTCATGTCGCAGTGATGGGTGAAACTCGTCTTCGAACTCTCCCCCCCATATACTCTCACCTCCAACACCAGTGCCTGCCAAAAACATTCCAGGTTATAAACGCTCAGAATTTTAAGTCAATAGGTGACCGGCGTCTACAGCTGGTTCTCAACTTATGTTGTTTTGACTTTACGATGGTTCAACTTACAATATTTCAACTTTACGATGGTTCAACTTACAATATTTCAACTTTACGATGGTTCAACTTATAATATTTCAACTTTACGATGGTTCAACTTACAATATTTCAACTTTACGATGGTTCAACTTACAATATTTCAACTTTACGATGGTTCAACTTGCAATATTTCAACTTTACAATGGTTCAACTTACAATATTTTGACTTTACGGACTTAGTGCTTCTTTTTGATTATAATAATAATAATTGACTTTACGGTGGTTCAACTTACAATATTTCAACTTTACGATGGTTCAACTTACAATATTTCAACTTTACAATGGTTCAACTTACAATATTTCAACTTTACGATGGTTCAACTTACAATATTTCAACTTTACAATGGTTCAACTTACAATATTTCAACTTTACAATGGTCCAACTTACAATATTTCAACTTTACGATGGTTCAACTTACAATATTTCAACTTTACGATGGTTCAACTTACAATATTTCAACTTTACAATGGTTCAACTTACAATATTTCAACTTTACGATGGTTCAACTTACAATATTTCAACTTTACAATGGTTCAACTTACAATATTTCAACTTTACAATGGTTCAACTTGCAATATTTCAACTTTACAATGGTTCAACTTGCAATATTTCAACTTTACAATGGTCCAACTTACAATATTTCAACTTTACAATGGTCCAACTTGCAATTACTTTGGAGATGAACCTTAAGATAATTACCCAGCATCAGATCCCTAACTTGTATTCATTTACCAACTTTTCAATAATGGTATTTAGTTACAGTAATTATTTGTTTACTGACTTAATCAGTGATAGTAGTTATTTATTAACGCTTATTTGGCATATTCATATTTGACTTAATTTTTTCAACTTACAATGCAGTAGTTCCCCCTTATCCACGGGTGATACTCCACGAACTACCATGGACACCTGAAGCCCTAGATTGTGGCAAACACTATATACAATCCTTTTTATTGATAAATTAATTGATAAATCACACACAATAAGTGAAGAATTAGCACCTTTTCACTTTCTACTCATTATTATTAAGCAAAATCCATGGATACTGGGGTTCTACTTTTTCAACTTACGATGTGTTCGTTGCAAAGTAACCCTATATTAAGTCGAGGACCACCTGTAGTACAGTGGACCCCCGCATAACGATTACCTCCGAATGCGACCAATTATGTAAGTGTATGTAAGTGCGTTTGTACGTGTATGTTTGGGGGTCTGAAATGGACTAATCTACTTCACAATATTCCTTATGGGAACAAATTCGGTCAGTACTGGCACCTGAACATACTTCTGGAGTGAAAAAATATCGTTAACCGGGGGTCCACTGTATTTAGAAAAACCAGGGAACGGGTGGAGTTTGAACCATGGGAAGCAATTCCTGATATTCATAGGCCAATGCGTTGACCACTTAAACCCCACACGTTCCACGGTTTTTCAACTGTTTCGTTACAATTTTACGAGTTATTCAGAAAATGTTCGCTCTGGTGGCCTGGTGGTTAACGCTCTCGCTTCACACGGCGAGGGCCTGGGTTCGATTCCCAGCCAGAGTAGAAACATTGGACGTGTTTCTTTCCACCTGTTGTCTATGTTCCCCATCAGTAAAATGGGTACCTGGGTGTTAGTCGACTGGTGTGGGTCGCATCCTGGGACACTGACCTAAGGAGGCCTGGTCACAGACCGGGCCGCGGGGGCGTTGACCCCCGGAACTCTCTCCAGATAAACTCTCCAGATAAAAATATTATCTTGTGAAAAAAATGAATGAGAAACAATACTGTGTATATGTAAGTCTACTCAAATAGTGTGATTTTTATTATGATAGTGACCGTCTCTCACTGACGTAGTGAGACCCAGGAGAGAGGAAACCCATTCGCCATCACTCATTCAATAGCTATCTTGCCAGGAGTGCAAATACATCACAATCAGAGTTTAAATGACTCTCTGAATTGTAACATCCTCACTCATCCTTCAGAGTGCTGGCACTATACTTCCCACCTCCAGTAGTCCTGCAGAGTATAGGCACTATACTTCCCACCTCCAGGAGTCCTGCAGAGTACAGGCACTATACTTCCCACAACTCATGCTTCAGAGTACAGGCATTATACTTCCTACCACCACCACCACTCATCCTTCAGAGTACAGGCATTGTACTTCCTACCACCACCACTCATCCTTCAGAGTACAGTCACTGTACTTCCTACCACCACCACTCATCCTTCAGAGTACAGGCATTGTACTTCCTACCACCACCACTCATCTTTCAGAGTACAGGCACTATACTTCCCACCACAACTCATCCTTCAGAGTATAGGCACTTTACTTCCTACCACCATCACTAATCCTTCAGAGTACAGGCACTGTACTTCCCACCTCCAGGACTCAAGTCTGGCTAACTGGTTTCCCTGAATCCCTTCCTGTCACTTTATACTCCAACAGCACACCAGCAAGTTACGCAACAAACGTCAAGTCACAAAAATATAAATAATAATGTGGAGACAAGTGGTTTTCATGACTTAACATGCTGTTGGAGTGCGACCAAGGCAACATTTGTGAATGGATTCAGGGAAACTGGTTAGCTGGTCTTGAGTCCTGGAGGTAAGAAGTACAGTGCCTGTACTCTGAAGGATGAGAGGAGATGTGATGCAGTTTTTAACTATAGTATCAGTACACCTCTGGCAAGACAGTCAAGGAATGAACAATGATGAAAATATTTCTTTTTTGGGTCACCCTGCCTCGGTAGGAAACGACCAATGTACAGTGGACCCCCGGTTAACGATATTTTTTCATTCCAGAAGTATGCTCAGGTGCCAGTACTGACCGAATTTGTTCCCATAAGGAATATTGTGAAGTAGGTTAGTCCATTTCAGACCCCCAAACATACACGTACAAACGCACTTACATAAATACACTTACATAATTGGTCGCATTGGGAGGTGATCGTTAAGCGGGGGTCCACTGTATTAATAAAAAATAATGACAGACAAAACAAGTTACTTACCCAATGGATCACCAGTTTGAATCATGAACTGCTTAATAATGCGATGGAACAAGTGGGAATTGTAGTAACCACTTTTGGCATGAACGCAGAAGTTTTCAACAGTCTTGGGACATTCTTTAGGGAAGAGTTTAAGAGATATATCACCCAGGGAAGTGTGGAGGACTGCACTCTCGTACAACCTCTGTCCTCCTGAAAAATATAATGTTACGATAAGCAACCATGTATTGAATGTTGTTGTTTTGGAGTCAATCGTCTGTCCTGTCTCTGTTCAGTGTGGGAGGTCGCTGATTTTGTTGGGTTTGTTCTGGGTAAAAAAAGACACGTGTGCTGCTACGTATAACTTATGAAACTGTATGTGTGTATATGTAAATGTATATGTGTGTACATGTACCTGAATGATCTTAGTGATGAAGACACCATGATGGGAAGTGTTGCTCACGGCTCTATAAAATGTTGTATATTTACGCTATGATTGGCCATTTTACTGAAGGTCATTTATGAAGGGTTAAATGAAAATACTCAAAAATAAGTACAATAGTGTCCTGGTATCCGTGGGTTACCTGGAGTTTACCTGGAGAGAGTTCCAGAGTTCAATGCCCCTGTGGCCAGGTCTATGACCAGGCCTCATGGTGGATCAGGGCCTGATCAACCAGGCTGTTACTGCAGGGTGATACCTTCCAAGAACTACCATGTATGCCAGAAACTCTGGATAGTAGCAATTGTTTTTGGGTTACGAACACAGCTATGATAAAGTATAATTGATAAATTAAACACAATAAGTGGAGAATTATCACTTTTTCACTGATGGAAAGAACTTGACAACTTCTCTTAGACTTTGAACAACTGTCACCATCACTATTGTCCTTTGTCCCCATTATTATTAAGCAAAATTAAGGCTTATTTTCAGGCCAGGGTAAATCATGGATAACTGTATCCATGGATACTGGAGTTCTACTGTATATGTAATAAAGTTAATAAAGTTTACTTTATGTTACTGTAAATTGATAAGGATTAATTATTTTTTGGAGACTCAGGAATTTTTTTAAATATTCTATTGACGTCAAAGCTAAGCTTTTACACACACAACTTGCACATAGGAGAAACAAACTTATGATGATGTTTTGGTCCAATTTGGATCACTAACTAGCAATTAGGTAATGGAGCAAAATGTTGGTATACGTTCCATACTTTTACATGCGGTTAATTTGCATAATGCTGCAGTTGTGACACTGCAATTCTGTGTTCTAACCTCCTTGTTCCGTCGCAGCGATAATGTCCTCCTTGGACGGCTTCTCGTTAAAAACATCGCGGTCGGTGTCGACAGTCTTAGTGTCTGTGGCGTCGCGACGCGTGAAGAGATAAAAGCGATTCTTACGGAAGGCCGTAGCCACTAGTGTGGGGTCAGCTTGTGCCGAGTCCAAGGCTGGGTTTTCCGAGGCTTCCATCTCCATGGTAAGGGCCCCCTTGTTTTTCTTAACCTTGCCCTGAACAAATTTAAAAAAGGCCAAATGTTAAGGAAATTTTTTATCATATAGTGAATCTTACATGTAACAAGATACGTATATGGAACCTTAATGCAGTCTTCTTATAAACTGATATCTTACTGGTCTATATATAACAGTGTTATTAACTTCACTTGCAATACATTGCAAGAATTGCAAGTCAGATTACAGTATTGCACAAATTACTGATAAAAAGTCAAATTTCAACAAGGTAGCATCCTCATAGGTTGATAAACAAAAATTCTTACCTGGAAGAGAGCAAGATTCAAGAGGCGCAGGTTTTCAGGTTTACCGATTGTCCTCACTAGTCGATTGTTGTAAAGATTGACAATCTTGACCCCCAGCATGGTGGCGTACAAGAGGAAGTAGCCACTTTCATCGTACAGCAAGTTGCAAACGGCAAGTGCTCCACCTTTCTCCACGTCACGTTCAAGTGCTAACCTGGAATATAACAGCACATTACACTTACCACTTAAGGGTCAACATGACACATGATAACCATAACATGTCAGTCTTGGCACCTTGATCACTTCTAACACAGACTAACATGACAGTACTCTTTGTTGACATGTCGTTTTAAAGCAATTTGTGGGTGTTTACTGTCAAGGTTTTTACACAAAACCTACACTAATAAACTTACACAATTACACAAAATATATACAATAGCTGCTAATTATTATGGATAATAATGTGAAATTTGAGCATTAGTTATCCAGAGGACACTAAGAAGCAACTGTACTGGGATACTGCGACCACTACCTGGCTTATTGGCTTACTAACACCAATTCCTGGCTTGCTAACACCCACTACCTAGCTTGCTAACACCCACTACCTAGCTTGCTAACACCCACTACATGGCTTAATAACACCCACTACATGGCTTAATAACACCCATTGACTTACTGGCTTACTAACACCCACTGACTTACTGGCTTACTAACACCCACTGACAAACTGGCTTACTAACACCCACTGACTGGCTTGCTAACACCCACTACCTGGCATGCTAACACCCACTACCTGGCTTGCTAACACCCACTACCTGGCTTGCTAACACCTACTACCTGGCTTGCTAACACCCACTACCTGGCTTGCTAACACCTACTACCTTGCTTGCTAACACAAAGCAGATTCTCACCCTTATGGTCATATGATCAATAATTTTTAACAAGCCACACAAAAAAAATGCATAAAATTAACTGCCTACAAAAAGTAACAGGCCTACAAGATACCTCTGCCAAACTTAACTGACACTAGGAAAAGTTATAGGCCTACAAGATACCTTCTGCCAAACTTAACTGACACTAGGAAAAGTTATAGGCCTACAAGATACCTTCTGCCAAACTTAACTGACACTAGGAAAAGTTATAGGCCTACAAGATACCTTCTACCAAACTCCATGTTGGGAATCTGTTGCTTGCGTTGTTGCAGTTCTGTGTAGTGTTGCAAGCTCTCGTCGAACACCCGCGTCAGTTTTCCAGTGAGGAATTTAAACACCCGTACCTGAAATGTGAAATACAAATCTATATAAATTTGTAGAGCTGCCACCTCCATCTTTGAAGCACCTGCCTAGCATGGTCCAGTAGGTGACTTGGACCTGCCTAGCATGGTCCAATAAGTGATTTGGACCTACCTAGCATGGTCCAGTAAGTGACTTGGACCTACCTAGCATGAGCCAGTAGGCCTCCTGCAATGCTCCTCTCTTATGTTTAACCTGCCTAGGATGGTCCAGTAGGCCTCCTGCAGTGCTCCTGTCTTATATTTTACCTAACAGGACTTAAGAAAATGTAATGAAGATAGACTAGGCTTGTTGACTTGATTCTCCAGATTCCCAGTATTAATAGTGATTCCAGTGTCCACCAGACATTCCAGTGTCCACCGGATGTTCCAGTGTCCACCGGACATTCCAGTGTCCACTGGACATTAACTTACCTTTCTATAATTCACAGTTAAGATATATCACAAAGTAATGGTTTAACAATAAAATAATCAACTAACCTTTTTATCAGCACCAAGAGTGGCAAATTGTAGTCCATTAGGAGAGATGGCCATACATCTGGGAAAAGTCTTGTGTTTAACAAATTCAAAGAGGTCAGTATCTAACTTGGATGTAAAGTTGACACATGTTGGTGTCTGGAAGTCATTCTTGGTGCCACACCAGTACTCTATCATGCCGACCTCGTCAGCAGACACAACAACATCAAACACAGCGTTGTACTGTAAGATAAAGTTCCCACCTATATGGATACAACTTTTTCAAAATGGAATCATCCAAGTTTGTAAAAAACATGTATAATACAAGTTTATTTCAATATGATATACAGTGGACCCCTGCATAACGATCACCTCCGAATGCGACCAATTATGTAAGTGTATTTATGTAAGTGCGTTTGTACGTGAATGTTTGGGGGTCTGAAATGGACTAATCTACTTCATAATATTCCTTATGGGAACAAATTCTGTCAGTACTGGCACCTGGACATACTTCTGGATTGAAAAAATATTGTTAACCGGGGGTCCACTGTACTGTTAATGCTCCATTAGGTTAGGTAAGGTTCGTCAAGAAACATGACAAGTGTTTCCTGACGTGGGTCTTAGTCAGATGATGACCTGCCATTGGAGCTTTTGGTCATCTGACAGAGGTCTTCCGCTGGCTTACTGGTCCACCCCTTTAAAAATTATGGTCAAAGTTATAACCATTTGTAGTTCAATTAATGCTCCATGATACACGATACATTGTTAATGATACATGATGCCAATATAGAAATACAGCCAGTTGTATGAATCTTAATATAGCCAGCTGGTACAGTTGTTAATGCACTGGCCTTGAGTTTTACCTCTCGCTGGCCATGAGTTTGAACCCCACTCGTTCCATGGTTTGTTTGCAACTGTGTTTGTATGATTTTGAGAGTTATTTGACTTAATTTAAAACTGCTGATAGATGAAGAAAACTGGTTAGCCGGGAAGTACAGTACCTGTACTTTGAAGGATGAGTGAGGATGTTACAGTTCTGGAGGTGGAAGTACAGTACCTGTACTCTGAAGGATGAGCAAGGATATATTACAATTTTAAACTATAGTATCAACACACCTCTGCAAAACAGTAATGGATTGAATGATGATAAATGGACTTCTTCTGTTTCAGGTGACCCGACCTTGGTGGGAAATGACGCAAGAAATAATACAACCTACCTTGATGATGGTAACAGGTTTGGTATGTATGGAGTGCAAGGTATGGAGAGGTACATTGGTACCATGACCATCAAAGATGTATATGGTGGGTGTTGCAGCGTCCGATACGGCCAGCGTGTGTTGTGGGTCAGACAGTGGATGTATCCATTCACTGGTGTTGGGCACGAACTCTAACTTGATCATGTTGATCATGTCTGAAGTCAAAAACATCATTATCTTGTAGACAACTGACATGAGTATGTTGATTATGTCTGTCACATTAAAAACATGATTATCTTTGAGATAACTGGTTCACAGAACCCACAATATGATAATTTAGACACTAATGTTGCAAGTGTTGCAAGCAAGTGTTGCACAAGTGTCTAAGTTATCATGGATATCTTAACATAGCAGTTGAATGTGGATCAGAATTAAGCAACATTCAACTCTTTGGTTGCATCCTTGCAAGAGTAGAAATAAGAGACCACAATTCTTGAAAGAAGAACAGTGTTATCTTGCAATTATTGCAAGAAGAATGTTAAGAACTTTCACTTCTTGCAAGAAGAACAGCAAGAACTTGCAGTTATTGCAAGAGTAGCAATAAGAGGTTGCAAATCTTGCAAGAAAAACAAGTGTATTGCATATACTGCACAGCTAAACTGACAGTAATGTTCATGCAACAAGTGTATTGCACAACTAAACTGACAATAATTCAGACTAATCCCAAAGTTCACTTTTTTGGGAAAAAATTATTCCTTACCAAAATTTTCCACATCAAAGACTTTGAGAGACTTGTCATTGGATATAGAGACCAGCCTGGTGCCTGCAGTGTTGCAAGCAAGATGTTGCACATTGCCCAAGTGTGCACGGAAGTGTTTGACAAATTCCACCCCTTCCTCTTCCTTCTTCCAGAACTTTATATTACCATCACAACTTCCAGTGATGATAAAGTCTGTCCTGCAATGATGATAAAGTTGAAATATTGTAAGTTGAACCATCGTAAAGTTGAAATATTGTAAGTTGAACCATCATGAAGTTGAAATATTGTAAGTTGAACCATCGTGAAGTTGAAATATTGTAAGTTGAACCATCGTGAAGTTGAAATATTGTAAGTTGAACCATCGTGAAGTTGAAATATTGTAAGTTGAACCATCGTGAAGTTGAAATATTGTAAGTTGAACCATCATGAAGTTGAAATATTGTAAGTTGAACCATCATGAAGTTGAAATATTGTAAGTTGAACCATCGTAAAGTTGAAATATTGTAAGTTGAACCATTGTAAAGTTGAAATATTGTAAGTTGAACCATCGTAAAGTTGAAATATTGTAAGTTGAACCATCGTAAAGTTGAAATATTGTAAGTTGAACCATCGTAAAGTTGAAATATTGTAAGTTGAACCATCGTAAAGTTGAAATATTGTAAGTTGAACCATCGTAAAGTTGAAATATTGTAAGTTGAACCATCGTAAAGTTGAAATATTGTAAGTTGAACCATCGTAAAGTTGAAATATTGTAAGTTGAACCATCGTAAAGTTGAAATATTGTAAGTTGAACCATCGTAAAGTTGAAATATTGTAAGTTGAACCATCGTAAAGTTGAAATATTGTAAGTTGAACCATCATGAAGTTGAAATATTGTAAGTTGAACCATCATGAAGTTGAAATATTGTAAGTTGAACCATCATGAAGTTGAAATATTGTAAGTTGAACCATCATGAAGTTGAAATATTGTAAGTTGAACCATCATAAAGTTGAAATATTGTAAGTTGAACCATCATGAAGTTGAAATATTGTAAGTTGAACCATCGTAAAGTTGAAATATTGTAAGTTGAACCATCATGAAGTTGAAATATTGTAAGTTGAACCATCATAAAGTTGAAATATTGTAAGTTGAACCATCGTAAAGTTGAAATATTGTAAGTTGAACCATCATGAAGTTGAAATATTGTAAACCAAGGAGCACCTGCAGTTAACAGTTACTAAAATATAGTGAAGAAAGGCAGCGGCACGTGCTACATCTCTGGTATTGTACGTACTTGGTAACTACAACATGAGTGACGGTGTCGCGATGCATGTAGCTCTTCTCATAGTACTCAGCACATGGTAAGTGATCTAAGTACATTTGCTCGTGCTCCAGGACTGTTCAAGAAAAAGAAAGCATTAAACAAAACCACAATGAATGATAATAATAATAATAATAATAATAATAATAATAATAATAATAATAATAAGACAGTAGAACGCCAGTATCCGTGCATTCGGTTTCCATGATGGCTTCGGTTATCCCTGGTTTACCCTGGCCTGAAAATAAGCCTTAATTTTGTTTAATAATAATGGGTACAGAGCATGAAAGTAGTGATGGTGACAGTTGTTCAAAGTGTAAGATAAGCTGTGAGGTTCTTCCTATTAGTGAAAAAGTGGTAATTCTCCACTTATTGTGCATAATTTATCAATTATACTTTATTATAGCTATGTATGTATGTAAACCAAAAACAACTTGTATATAATGTTCACTACTATCAATGGTTTCTGGGAAACATGGTAGTTCTTGGAACATACCACCCACAGATACCAGGACTACATTACCGCCTCTCGTTAACTCTACACTACTTATCCCTCAATACTTTAAATAAAATAATTAAGAATAAGATATTAAATAAAATAACAGGGACAGTAAATATACTATTTCAAACATTTATTATTACTAAATCCTTGTACAGTAATATAATTGGGAACACGAGAACAGGAATGGATTAGGGATAAATGGGAATTGTACACAAGTGAGACGAGGGTTACAATTTAACTGATGAAATATAATACATGTATTTACTTATAAGTTCAGTGTACAGTTCACCACAGGAACGAAGTCAGACTCTAGCCACAGGTCCCAAGATCTACACAGCACGAACACTGCTCCAAGCTGGAACTCTGCTTAGAGTCTCCCCCAGAGACTTTCCAGCCCTCTTTCAGAGCTCTGCACACAGGCCAGAGCTCTGCCCCAAGTCCCCAGAGAGCCCTTTGCACACAGGCAAGGCTCTTCCCCAAGTCATTGCCCAGAGCTCTGCACATATGCCAGAGTTCTGCCCAAATCTCCTCTCCAGCTCTTTCCTTGGGCTTACATCTTGCTTCCTGCAGCCCCCCTTAACTCCCAGCTTTGGGGTTCATCCCCCATGAGGCTTACACCACATGTACTTTTCACAAAGGAATGGCTTCTCGAGCCATGAGCACTGAGATGTCTAGTGCATGGAGTCTTCCTACATTTCTAACGCTTCCCTGCCATGGCAAGGGGCGTGACAATTTACACTGGTTGGTTAGGTCTACCTTTGACCTCACAAGCACAGTTGACCTATATCACATCTGTGTGTTGAGTCGAGTTGTGTCTGAGCTGTGTTGTAGCTATCAAGGAGCAGTCTGAGAGAAGGGTTTATATGGGAGTTCAGTGTTCTATATACAGTAGTGCAGCGGCGGCTCGTGTGGGGGTGCTGCAGTTCTGCGGCGGCTCGTGTGGGGGTGCTGCAGTTCTGCGGCGGCTCGTGTGGGGGTGCTGCAGTTCTGTGGCAGCTCGTGTGGGGGTGCTGCAGTTCTGCGGCGGCTCGTGTGGGGGTGCTGCAGTTCTGCGGCGGCTCGTGTGGGGGTGCTGCAGTTCTGCGGCGGCTCGTGTGGGGGTGCTGCAGTTCTGCGGCGGCTCGTGTGGGGGTGCTGCAGTTCTGCGGCGGCTCGTGTGGGGGTGCTGCAGTTCTGCGGCGGCTCGTGTGGGGGTGCTGCAGTTCTGCGGCGGCTCGTGTGGGGGTGCTGCAGTTCTGCGGCGGCTCGTGTGGGGGTGCTGCAGTTCTGCAGCACCCCCACACGAGCCGCTGCTGCAGTAGTGTCCTGGTATCCATAGGTAATATCTACCAAGAACTACCATGGATACACAAAACCCCAGATAGTAGCGAATCCTATATATACATTATCTGTTTCTAGTTTACATACATAACTGATTTTGCAATTAGAGGGGCCATTATTAAGAAAAATTAAGGCTTATTTTTCAGGTCATTATTAACAAAAATTAAGGTTTATTTTTCAGGTCATTACTAAGAAAAATTAAGTTTTTTGGGGCCATTATAAACCAAAATTAAATGTTTCAGTCCAGGGCAAACCCTGGATAACCGAACAGTCGCAGAAACATTACCGACGTATACCGAGGTTCTACGGTATATAATAGGAACGGTAATATTAGAGCACAACAGAAATAAGCTTATAACAATTTTTCAGTACAAGTTGGACCAATAGATAAAAATTGTTAACATTTTATGATTTAATATTGAGTAGAATTTATTTTCAATAAACTAAAAATTTCCAAAAAATATATTACTGTCAACATGAATTTTTTTTATATCAAAAATCAATGGACCAGACTGGTCTGGGACCCAGGAGCTAGACCACTAGTGTTGTACAAGCAATACTGACCTTTAAGGTAAAGTTGGTCTGGGACCCAGGAGCTAGACCACTAGTGTTGTACAAGCAATAATGACCTTTAAGGTAAAGTTGGTCTGGGACCCAGGAGCTAGACCACTAGTGTTGTACAAGCAATAATGACCTTTAAGGTAAAGTTGGTCTAGGACCCAGGAGCTAGACCACTAGTGTTGTACAAGCAATACTGACCTTTAAGGTAAAGTTGGTCTGGGACCCAGGAGCTAGACCACTAGTGTTGTACAAGCAATACTGACCTTTAAGGTAAAGTTGGTCTGGGACCCAGGAGCTAGACCACTAGCAAGCAATACTGACCTTTAAGGTAAAGTTGGTCTGGGACCCAGGAGCTAGACCACTAGCAAGCAATACTGACCTTTAAGGTAAAGTTGGTCTGGGACCCAGGAGCTAGACCACTAGCAAGCAATACTGACCTTTAAGGTAAAGTTGGTCTGGGACCCAGGAGCTAGACCACTAGCAAGCAATACTGACCTTTAAGGTAAAGTTGGTCTGGGACCCAGGAGCTAGACCACTAGCAAGCAATACTGACCTTTAAGGTAAAGTTGGTCTGGGACCCAGGAGCTAGACCACTAGCAAGCAATACTGACCTTTAAGGTAAAGTTGGTCTGGGACCCAGGAGCTAGACCACTAGCAAGCAATACTGACCTTTAAGGTAAAGTTGGTCTGGGACCCAGGAGCTAGACCACTAGCAAGCAATACTGACCTTTAAGGTAAAGTTGGTCTGGGACCCAGGAGCTAGACCACTAGCAAGCAATACTGACCTTTAAGGTAAAGTTGGTCTGGGACCCAGGAACTAGACCACTAGCAAGCAATACTGACCTTTAAGGTAAAGTTGGTCTGGGACCCAGGAGCTAGACCACTAGCAAGCAATACTGACCTTTAAGGTAAAGTTGGTCTGGGACCCAGGAGCTAGACCACTAGCAAGCAATACTGACCTTTAAGGTAAAGTTGGTCTGGGACCCAGGAGCTAGACCACTAGCAAGCAATACTGACCTTTAAGGTAAAGTTGGTCTGGGACCCAGGAGCTAGACCACTAGTGTTGTACAAGCAATACTGACCTTTAAGGTAAAGTTGGTCTGGGACCCAGGAGCTAGACCACTAGCAAGCAATACTGACCTTTAAGGTAAAGTTGGTCTGGGACCCAGGAGCTAGACCACTAGCAAGCAATACTGACCTTTAAGGTAAAGTTGGTCTGGGACCCAGGAGCTAGACCACTAGCAAGCAATACTGACCTTTAATCTTCTTGTTAATAAGGTATAAAGTCGCTTCATCAGGTCTGGGACCGATCCATTCCTCCTCTTCACTATTTTCTTCTTCTTCTTTTAATTTACGTTTATTATCGTTATTATTCATTGTTGTTATTATTGTTGTGGTTTATAGGGCCACTGACAGCTGACACCGTCAGCCAGGCAGCTGTGTGTTTTATAGGGCAGCTGAGAACTGACACCGTCAGCCAGGCTGCTGTGTGTTTTATAGGGCAGCCGAGAACTGACACTGTCAGCCAGGCAGCTGTGTGTTTTATAGGGCAGCTGAGAACTGACACCGTCAGCCAGGCAGCTGTGTGTTTTATAGGGCAGCTGAGAACTGACACCGTCAGCCAGGCAGCTGTGTGTTTTATAGGGCAGCTGAGAACTGACACCGTCAGCCAGGCAGCTGTGTGTTTTATAGGGCAGCTGAGAACTGACACTGTCAGCCAGGCAGCTGTGTGTTTTATAGGGCAGCTGAGAACTGACACTGTCAGCCAGGCTGCTGTGTGTTTTATAGGGCAGCTCTGTGTGTTTTATAGGGCAGCTGAGAACTGACACCGTCAGCCAGGCAGCTGTGTGTTTTATAGGGCAGCTGAGAACTGACACTGTCAGCCAGGCAGCTGTGTGTTTTATAGGGCAGCTGAGAACTGACACCGTCAGCCAGGCAGCTGTGTGTTTTATAGGGCAGCTGAGAACTGACACCGTCAGCCAGGCAGCTGTGTGTTTTATAGGGCAGCTGAGAACTGACACCGTCAGCCAGGCAGCTGTGTGTTTTATAGGGCAGCTGAGAACTGACACTGTCAGCCAGGCAGCTGTGTGTTTTATAGGGCAGCTGAGAACTGACACCGTCAGCCAGGCAGCTGTGTGTTTTATAGGGAAGCTGAGAACTGACACTGTCAGCCAGGCAGCTGTGTGTTTTATAGGGCAGCTGAGAACTGACACTGTCAGCCAGGCAGCTGTGTGTTTTATAGGGCAGCTGAGAACTGGCACCGTCAGCCAGGCAGCTGTGTGTTTTATAGGGCAGCTGAGAACTGACACTGTCAGCCAGGCAGCTGTGTGTTTTATAGGGCAGCTGAGAACTGACACCGTCAGCCAGGCAGCTGTGTGTTTTATAGGGCAGCTGAGAACTGACACTGTCAGCCAGGCAGCTGTGTGTTTTATAGGGCAGCTGAGAACTGACACCGTCAGCCAGGCAGCTGTGTGTTTTATAGGGCAGCTGAGAACTGACACTGTCAGCCAGGCAGCTGTGTGTTTTATAGGGCAGCTGAGAACTGACACTGTCAGCCAGGCAGCTGTGTGTTTTATAGGGCAGCTGAGAACTGACACTGTCAGCCAGGCAGCTGTGTGTTTTATAGGGCAGCTGAGAACTGACACCGTCAGCCAGGCAGCTGTTTGTTTTATAGGGCAGCTGAGAACTGGCACCGTCAGCCAGGCAGCTGTGTGTTTTATAGGGCAGCTGAGAACTGACACTGTCAGCCAGGCAGCTGTGTGTTTTATAGGGCAGCTGAGAACTGACACGGTCAGCCAGGCAGCTGTGTGTTTTATAGGGCAGCTGAGAACTGACACTGTCAGCCAGGCAGCTGTGTGTTTTATAGGGCAGCTGAGAACTGACACTGTCAGCCAGGCAGCTGTGTGTTTTATAGGGCAGCTGAGAACTGACACTGTCAGCCAGGCAGCTGTGTGTTTTATAAGGCAGCTGAGAACTGACACCGTCAGCCAGGCAGCTGTTTGTTTTATAGGGCAGCTGAGAACTGGCACCGTCAGCCAGGCAGCTGTGTGTTTTATAGGGCAGCTGAGAACTGACACTGTCAGCCAGGCAGCTGTGTGTTTTATAGGGCAGCTGAGAACTGACACTGTCAGCCAGGCAGCTGTGTGTTTTATAGGGCAGCTGAGAACTGACACCGTCAATCCAATCCAATATACTCTCAGGTAAGACCCGTACGGGTGAAAGGGGGAGAGGTGGACAGGGGAAGAATAGTGGGTGAGAGGATGTTTTAAGTTGTAGGAAAAGAGCCAGGGCTTAACCCAGCTGCGTAGCATTATGGGGCTTGGTTGAGGGTCTGGTTCTGGGCTTGGTTGAGCATCGGCAATGGCGCAGCGAAGGACTGGACTTGGTCCGGCAATGGTCCAGCAATGGAGGCAAAGGCGCAGTGGGGGGCGGCGCCACGCCATCGCAGGTCATTCTGTTGTCTGCCTCTAGGTATGCAAGTGGCGGGGGAGAGGAAGGTCTGAGGTTGGCAGGAAAGGAAAAAAGACGTCGTTAAAGGTCCACACCTGCAGAGGGCAGGAAAGAGTTTAGAGGGAAGATTTATGTGTAAAGAGGGAGTGGGTCAGGGTTGTAGAGAGATTGGAAATGGTTTAGAGTGTTTTCAGGTCGCCTGATTATTTCGTCTAAGAAGGTTGTCCAGGTGTCTTGGTGAGTTTCGAGTCGGTCAATTTGTCTGTCACTGAGTTTCTTCCAGAATACGTTCAATGCCGGAGTGCCAGTCCTGATGTGGAGAGACTCGCTGGTGGCAAAGTCGTCCCACCTCGTTCCTAGCACCCACCGCAGAGCACGATTCTGGATTCGTTGTAGTTTTAGGATGTTCGTTTTGGCAGCGAGTGACAAGCCGAGAGGTGTATAAGAGAGAAGGGGACGGATGAGAGCCTTATATAGATGGAGTTTGGTGTGTGGGTTTGCGCCTCTGAGCTTGTACAGTCGCCCTAGGGCAGAACTGGCCAAGGTTCTTTTAACATTTATGTGGGTGTGTAGTCTGAGTCTGGCGTCTAGGTTTACACCTAAGACTGTGGTGCTGTGAGTTCTGGGGATGGGTGTTCGTGTGGTGGTGGTTCTGAGGTAGACAGGTAGGGGCGGCCGTCCTTTGGGGAAGAAGTAGGTGATTTTGGATTTGGCGGCATTTGTTTTGATTCGCCACAGGATCTCCCATGCACTTATCCTGTCCACCTCACGTTGAGTTCTGAGTGAGAGGTATCTGTTGCGTTCGTGTGTGGTGAGTTGTGTGATGTCGTCAGCGTATGCCAGTGTGAGTGTGTTGTGGTGTGCAGGGTCGGGGATGTCATTTATGTAAAGGATGTACAAGGTGGGGGAGAGGACAGAGCCTTGGGGAACTCCAGCGTGCAGGGTGAAGTGGTCAGAGAGACAGTTCCTGAATTTTATTCTCATCATGCGGCCATCAAGGAAGTTGCTGAGTAACTTTTTGACATTCAGGGGAAGGTCAAAATGATTACACAACTTGTACTTCAGCCCCGAGTGCCAGACCGTGTCGAAGGCTTTCTCCACGTCCTTAGCAACTAGGGCCGTTGCACAGCCTTGGGCCTCATTTATTCGAATGTAATTCAGGATAATGTTGAGAGCTGCCTGCGTAGAGTGGTGTTGGCGGAAGCCAAATTGTCGGTCAGTTAGTAGGTGGTTTGTCTCTAGGTGCGTCCTTAGTCTGTGATTTATAAGTCTTTCAAATGTCTTCCCAAGCGTCTCCAGTAGACTGATGGGTCTGTAGTTTCTTGGGTCAGTCGGGTCTTTGCCAGGTTTTGGGATGAGTGTGGCTATGGCAAATTTAAATAAGGAGGGGAAGTATCCGGAGGCGAGGCAGGCATTGTAGAGGTCTGTGAGTGCTGAGATGACAGAGTCCGGTAGGTGTCGAAGTATGTGGTTGGATAGTCCTGAAGCTCCTGGGGCTCTGGGAGGAAGCTTCAGGATTAAGGCTTTGACTGAAGGGTGGGGGAAAGGGGTGTTTAGAATGTGGGTGGAGGTGAGAGAGGAGAGTTGTATAATAGGGTCAGGTTGTGTCATGTGTCTGTGTGTGGATATCCAGTGTTCTAAGGCTTGAGTGTGTTGTTGTGCAGCAGGGTCAGGCGGGTGGGGGTGGAAGATGTTTTCCCATATGTCCTTGAAGGCTCGTGCTGCTTGTGTAGGGTCTGTGATGTTTATGTTGTTGTGTGTGATGTGCTGGAAATGTGTTGTTTTTGGGACTCCAGTGACTCTCCGGATAAAGGTCCAGAACTCCCTGGGGTCCTGTATGCGGTGTTTTTCAGCAGCCTGGACGAGGGCCAGCCAGTGTTTAGCGTGGTCCTCATCCAGGCTGCGGATGATGTTGTTCCGCAGGAAGGTGAGGTCTCTGCTGACAAAGGCAGATCTGTGGTGGTTGGAGGCAAAACGATGTCTGTAGTAGAGGAGAAGGCGTTTTGTTCTCTCAGAAGGGCGGAAGGAGTATCTGACAGTGTGACATTTCTTTGGTATAGAGTGATCAGCAGCTTGTGTAATAGAGTCCTGGATGAGAGCAATCTGAGTGTCGATGTCTGAGGTGGGTCTGTTGTCAAAGTTATACGTGAGATTGGTGTTGTTTAGGTGTTGTTTGAAGGAGTCCCAGTTGGCTCTGGAGAATGAGGGACTTGGTCTGGAAGGAATGAGGATAGGGTTAGAGGAAATATGGAGGGTGATGGGGATGTGGTCTGAGCCTGAAAGGGGGCCTGGTGTGATGTAGTGGTGAAGGTAGAGGCTGGCTCTGTTTGTGATGATAATGTCAGGCTTGCCCTGGCCTCGTGGGCCGAAGAAAGTGTTGAAGTGTGGGCCAAGGTGTATCAGGTGTTTAAGTGTGATTAGTCGCTGCAGCTGGTTTCCATGAGTGTTGGTGTATGTGTCGTGAAAGTCTTTGTGTTTGGCGTTGAGATCAGCAAGAAGATAGACAGGAATATTTGTGTGATTAAAGAGAAGGGAGAGATCAGGAATGTTGATGTTGGAGTTGGGTCTGGCATGTGTGTTTTATAGGGCAGCTGAGAACTGACACTGTCAGCCAGGCTGCTGTGTGTTTTATAGGGCAGCTGAGAACTGACACCGTCAGCCAGGCAGCTGTGTGTTTTATAGGGCAGCTGAGAACTGACACCGTCAGCCAGGCTGCTGTGTGTTTTATAGGGCAGCTGAGAACTGACACTGTCAGCCAGGCTGCTGTGTGTTTTATAGGGCAGCTGAGAACTGACACCGTCAGCCAGGCAGCTGTGTGTTTTATAGGGCAGCTGAGAACTGACACCGTCAGCCAGGCTGCTGTGTGTTTTATAGGGCAGCTGAGAACTGACAGTCAGCCAGGCAGCTGTGTGTTTTATAGGGCAGCTGAGAACTGACACCGTCAGCCAGGCAGCTGTGTGTTTTACCTGGAGTTTACCTGGAGAGAGTTTCGGGGGTCAACGCCCCCGCGGCCCGGTCTGTGACCAGGCCTCCTGGTGGATCAGCGCCTGATCAACCAGGCTGTTGCTGCTGGCTGCACGCAAACCAACGTACGAGCCACAGCCCGGCTGATCAGGAACTGACTTTAGGTGCTTGTCCAGTGCCAGCTTGAAGACTGCCAGGGGTCTGTTGGTAATCCCCCTTATGTGTGCTGGGAGGCAGTTGAACAGTCTCGGGCCCCTGACACTTATTGTATGGTCTCTTAACGTGCTAGTGACACCCCTGCTTTTCATTGGGGGGATGGTGCATCGTCTGCCAAGTCTTTTGCTTTCGTAGTGAGTGATTTTCGTGTGCAAGTTCGGTACTAGTCCCTCTAGGATTTTCCAGGTGTATATAATCATGTATCTCTCCCTCCTGCGTTCCAGGGAATACAGGTTTAGAAACCTCAAGCGCTCCCAGTAATTGAGGTGTTTTATCTCCGTTATGCGCGCCGTGAAAGTTCTCTGTACATTTTCTAGGTCGGCAATTTCACCTGCCTTGAAAGGTGCTGTTAGAGTGCAGCAATATTCCAGCCTAGATAGAACAAGTGACCTGAAGAGTGTCATCATGGGCTTGGCCTCCCTAGTTTTGAAGGTTCTCATTATCCATCCTGTCATTTTTCTAGCAGATGCGATTGATACAATGTTATGGTCCTTGAAGGTGAGATCCTCCGACATAATCACTCCAAGGTCTTTGACGTTGGTGTTTCGCTCTATTTTGTGGCCAGAATTTGTTTTGTACTCTGATGAAGATTTAATTTCCTCATGTTTACCATATCTGAGTAATTGAAATTTCTCATCGTTGAACTTCATATTGTTTTCTGCAGCCCACTGAAAGATTTGGTTGATGTCCGCCTGGAGCCTTGCAGTGTCTGCAATGGAAGACACTGTCATGCAGATTCGGGTGTCATCTGCAAAGGAAGACACGGTGCTGTGGCTGACATCCTTGTCTATGTCGGATATGAGGATGAGGAACAAGATGGGAGCTAGTACTGTGCCTTGTGGAGCAGAGCTTTTCACCGTAGCTGCCTCGGACTTTACTCTGTTGACGACTACTCTCTGTGTTCTGTTAGTGAGGAAATTATAGATCCATCGACCGACTTTTCCTGTTATTCCTTTAGCGCGCATTTTGTGCGCTATTACGCCATGGTCACACTTGTCGAAGGCTTTTGCAAAGTCTGTATATATTACATCTGCATTCTTTTTGTCTTCTAGTGCATTTAGGACCTTGTCGTAGTGATCCAGTAGTTGAGACAGACAGGAGCGACCTGTTCTAAACCCATGTTGCCCTGGGTTGTGTAACTGATGGGTTTCTAGATGGGTGGTGATCTTGCTTCTTAGGACCCTTTCAAAGATTTTTATGATATGGGATGTTAGTGCTATTGGTCTGTAGTTCTTTGCTGTTGCTTTACTGCCCCCTTTGTGGAGTGGGGCTATGTCTGTTGTTTTTAGTAACTGTGGGACGACCCCCGTGTCCATGCTCCCTCTCCATAGGATGGAAAAGGCTCGTGATAGGGGCTTCTTGCAGTTCTTGATGAACACAGAGTTCCATGAGTCTGGCCCTGGGGCAGAGTGCATGGGCATGTCATTTATCGCCTGTTCGAAGTCATTTGGCGTCAGGATAACATCGGATAGGCTTGTGTTAATCAAATTTTGTGGCTCTCTCATAAAAAATTCATTTTGATCTTCGACTCTCAGTCTGGTTAGCGGCTTGCTAAAAACTGAGTCATGTTGGGACTTGAGTAGCTCACTCATTTCCTTGTTGTCATCTGTGTAGGACCCATCTTGTTTAAGTAGGGGCCCAATACTGGACGTTGTTCTCGATTTTGATTTGGCATAGGAGAAGAAATACTTTGGGTTTCTTTCGATTTCATTTATGGCTTTTAGTTCTTCCCGCGATTCCTGACTCCTAAAGGATTCTTTTAGCTTAAGTTCGATGCTTGCTATTTCTCTGACCAGTGTCTCCCTGCGCATTTCAGATATATTGACCTCTTTTAGCCGCTCTGTTATTCTTTTCCGTCGCCTGTAAAGGGAGCGCCTGTCTCTTTCTATTTTACATCTACTCCTCCTTTTTCTTAGAGGAATAAGCCTTGTGCATACATCGAGTGCCACCGAGTTAATCTGTTCTAGGCATAAGTTTGGGTCTGTGTTGCTTAGTATATCTTCCCAGCTTATATCGGTTAGGACTTGGTTTACTTGGTCCCACTTTATGTTTTTGTTATTGAAGTTGAATTTGGTGAATGCTCCCTCGTGACTAGTCTCATTTTGTCGGTCTGGGGCTCCACGCATACATGTCTGAACCTCAATTATGTTGTGATCTGAGTATATTGTTTTTGATATGGTGACATTTCTTATCAGATCATCATTGTTAGTGAAGATGAGGTCTAGTGTATTCTCCAGTCTAGTAGGCTCTATTATTTGCTGGTTTAAATTGAATTTTGTGCAGAGATTTAAAAGCTCGTGTGAGTGTGAGTTTTCATCAGAGCTGCCTCCTGGTGTTATTACTGCAACAATATTATTTGCTATATTCCTCCATTTTAGGTGCCTTAAGTTGAAATCCCCCAGGAGCAAGATGTTGGGTGCAGGAGCTGGAAGATTTTCCAGACAGTGGTCAATTTTTAACAGCTGTTCCTGGAATTGCTGGGATGTTGCATCCGGAGGCTTGTAGACTACCACAATGACTAGGTTTTGGTTCTCGACCTTTACTGCTAAAACTTCCACTACGTCATTTGAGGCATTAAGCAGTTCTGTGCAAACAAGTGACTCTGCAATGTACAGGCCAACCCCCCCCTTTTGCCTGTTCACTCTGTCACATCTGTATAGGTTGTAACCTGGGATCCATATTTCGTTGTCCAAGTGATCCTTTATGTGGGTCTCAGTGAAAGCCGCGAACATTGCCTTTGCCTCTGCAAGCAGTCCACGGATGAAAGGTATTTTGTTGTTTGTTGCTGGCTTTAGACCCTGTATATTTGCAAAGAAGAATGTTATCGGACTGGTGGTATTGTTGGTACTGGGGGAGGATTTTTTTTCCGGCATTAGTATCTGTATCTGTTGGTTTGGAGTGGAGGCCATCGACTGTGGTTCCACTCCAGGAATGACTGGATTTGGTGTACGATTTCTGCCATTTCCTGCCAGTTTTTTTCCCTTCCTGGCACTAAAAAACCTCTCCCTCTTGAGTGGCTGTGGCTACCCAGGTTTTCCCATGGCCTGGATGTTTTGTATCTTTTTGTCCCCTTTAGATGGTATGCCTGGCAATTTAAGTTATAGCACAGTCTTTCCTGTACTGAAGAGGTACACATTTCAGGGTGAAAAAGCTTACAGGAAGGGAGTTTGCATTTTCCTGTTGTCATATGGGCATGACATTTTCTAGGGTGGTCATAGTTGCATGTCCCATCTGTTTTTCCAGATTTCCCATGCCAGCAGATACCAAGTGCATAGTATGTGCACAGGCTTGGTTTCCGTTTGCCTTGGGTTTCTGTGACTGTATTCCCTGTTGGTGCATGTTTCCCTGTCTTACTCCTATCCTCCCTAGCACCAACAATGGAGCTCCCACCAGTTGTTTTTGGTAATTTATCCTCACTATTGCTATTGGAGTCCTCTTGTTTGCTATTTCCTGCGGTATTTCTAGTTTGCAATATTGGTTTTATCTTATCTTTGACTACACTTGTTTCCCTACTATGGCTCCTGTCCTCTATGAGGTCATTTATATGTATTCCTTCCTGCGTATAATTCCCGACTACCTGGACAAAATCTCCAGCTTCACCATTACTGTCTCCCAGGACAGTATCTCCAGCTTCACCATTTCTGTCTCCCAGGACAGCACCTCCAGCTTCACCATTACTGTCTCCCAGGACAGCACTATCAGCCCCACATTTACTGACTACCAGGACATCACCTCCAGCCTTACAGTTTGTGACTACATGGCCAGTTTCAAGGGCAGTACCATTCAGCCCAGACTTTTTATGTTCCCATCTGTTGTAGAAAGCTTCCAGGTTTTCTATGAAAGCAGCTTTGATGTTATCCTCTTTTAATACTCTTGTGATTTTAGTCCACAGATTTTCCTCATTTGGGCATACCCAAAAACACTTCTCTGTTTTAATACTGCTTGTAGCTAGTTCTGGGATATCTGCACAAGGAGCGTGACACCAATTTCCACAAAAATGACAATTTATCCATGTGGAAGCCCGTTTGTTTGACTGACCACAGACTACACACAGCTTCATAATGATTTGAATGGTTGATTTACTGCAATTCTACTAGCAACCTCTTGAATATTATATTAATAACCTTAAATGAAGCTCTAGCTATTTGTATTTCTGTTTCTAACTCTTTTTGTATATTGGACAGCTTACCGTCACGTTCCTGATTTTTAATGTTTGTGTTTATAAGGGCGCCTACAAACCCATCCGTTTACAGTCTGCTTTATTGTCCAACGAAACTGTTTGAAACCAGTCCCGGGTTCGGACCAGTCAAGGGTTCGGACCAGTCAAGGGTTCGGACCAGTCAAGGGTTCGGACCAGTCGATCTGCTCTGATCAGTGGGTCACTTATTTAAAACATACTGGTCGGTGATTTGAGCTAACACATGAAGGATCTACTGGAAATTATCTACCCGAGTAATATGTGATTTGACTGATACAAAAGTATAACTTGCGTGTTGAAGAGCCGGTGATATCTGGCAGCTCCTACAATGACGTACAGTCGACCTCTTTGTTTATCAATCGCTGTATCTGGCTTTTCTATTTTTGTTTTTTCCGTCTCCACCACAATAAATGCTATATTATCACTATAGTTGACTGGTGCAAATTCAGGAAGTTAGCACCATCTTTCATGAACTTAGCACCATCATTCAAGAACTTAGCACCATCATTCATGAACTTAGCACCATCATTCAGGAAGTTAGCACCATCTTTCATGAACTTAGCACCATCATTCAGGAAGTTAGCACCATCATTCATGAACTTAGCACCATCATTCATGAACTTAGCACCATCATTCATGAACTTAGCACCATCTTTCATGAACTTAGCACCATCATTCAGGAAGTTAGCACCATCTGGTGGAGTTTCATTACCGGCCCCAGGACGGCCGGGTTCAATACGGCGGACGTTGTCAGTGGACCTTATAAACCACAACTTTACCTCGTATTTAAAATTATAAGAATTCAGTTTAGAGCTTTAGACAACATATTAAAGCATCGAGCAACATATTTAAGCTTCTAGCAACATATTTAAGCTTCTAGCAACATATTTAAGCTTCTAGCAACATGTTTAAGCTTCTGACAACATGTTTAAGCTTCAAGCAATGTATTAAAGCTTCAAAAATACAATTAAAAAGCTGTAAACAAGATATTTAAAGCTGGGAACAGGTAATCCAGTTGTGTTTGACATTTTTGGGTTATCTTGGAACGCAGGTCACACTGGGTCACAACTAGCAGCAGCAGGTCACACTGGGTCACAACTAGCAGCAGCAGGTCACACTGGGTCACAACTAGCAGCAGCAGGTCACACTGCATTAGTAGGCAGCAGGTCACACTGGGTCACAACTAGCAGCAGCAGGTCACACTTGGTCACAACAGCAGCAGGTCACACTTGGTCAACTAGCAGCAGCAGGACACACTGGGTCACAACTAGCAGCGGCAGGTCACACTGCATTAATAGGCAGCAGGTCACACTGCATTAGTAGGCAGCAGGTCACACTGGGTCACAACCAGCAGCAGCAGGTCACACTGGGTCACAACCAGCAGCAGCAGGTCACACTGGGTCACAACCAGCAGCAGCAGGTCACACTGCATTAACTAGTAGGCAGCAGGTCACAACCAGCAGCAGCAGGTCACACTGGGTCACAACTAGCAGCAGTAGGTCACTGCATTAGTAGGCAGCAGGTCACACTGCATTAATAGGCAGGTCACACTGCATTAATAGGCAGGTCACACTGCATTAATAGGCAGCAGGTCACACTGCATTAATAGGCAGCAGGTCACACTGCATTAGTAGGCAACAGGTCACAACCAGCAGCAGCAGGTCACACTGGGTAACACCTAGCAGCAGGTCACACTGGGTCACACCT
This sequence comes from Cherax quadricarinatus, assembly GCF_038502225.1. Lineage (NCBI taxonomy): Eukaryota > Metazoa > Arthropoda > Malacostraca > Decapoda > Parastacidae > Cherax > Cherax quadricarinatus. The sequence continues at coordinate 4,062,791 of NC_091388.1, read as the reverse complement.
AGCAGCAGGTCACACTGGGTCGCACCTAGCAGTAGCAGGTCACACTGGGGTCACACCTAGCAGGAGCAGGTCCCACTGGGGTCACACCTAGCAGCAGCAGGTCACAGTCACACCTAGCAGCAGCAGGTCACACTGGGGTCACACCTAGCAGCAGCAGGTCACACTGGGTCACACCTAGCAGCAGCAGGTCACACTGGGTCACACCTAGCAGCAGCAGGTCACACTGGGGTCACACCTAGCAGCAGCAGGTCACACTGGGGTCACACCTAGCAACAGCAGGTCACACTGGGGTCACACCTAGCAGCAGCAGGTCACACCTAGCAGCAGCAGGTCACACTGGGTCACAACTAGCAGCAGCAGGTCACACTGGGTCACAACTAGCAGCAGCAGGTCACACTGGGTCACACCTAGCAGCAGCAGGTCACACTGGGTCACACCTAGCAGCAGCAGGTCACACTGGGTCACACCTAGCAGCAGCAGGTCACACTGGGTCACACCTAGCAGCAGCAGGTCACACTGGGTCACACCTAGCAGCAGCAGGTCACACTGGGTCACTAGCAGCAGCAGGTCACACTGGGTCACTAGCAGCAGCAGGTCACACTGGGTCACTAGCAGCAGCAGGTCACACTGGGTCACTAGCAGCAGCAGGTCACACTGGGGTCACACCTAGCAGCAGCAGGTCACACTGGGGTCACACCTAGCAGCAGCAGGTCACACGGGGGTCACACCTAGCAGCAGCAGGTCACACTGGGTCACACCTAGCAGCAGCAGGTCACACTGGGTCACACCTAGCAAGCAGCAACAGGTCACACTGGGTCAGTCACACTAGCAAGCAGCAGCAGGTCACACTGGGTCACAACTAGCAGCAGCAGGTCACACTGGGATCACAACTAGCAGCAGCAGGTCACACTGGGGTCACACTGGCAAGCAGCAGCAGGTCACACTGGGGTCACAGCTAGCAGCAGCAGGTCACACTAGCAGCAGCAGTCACACCTAGCAGCAGCAGGTCACACTGGGTCACAACTAGCAGCAGCAGGTCACACTGGGTCACACCTAGCAGCAGCAGGTCACACTGGGTCACACCTAGCAGCAGCAGGTCACACTGGGTCACACCTAGCAGCAGCAGGTCACACCTAGCAGCAGGAGGTCACACTGGGTCACAAGTAGCAAACTGCGCATAAGGGGCTTTCCATGGAATGTACTTCACAACAAAATAGACTGTACTCCTGAGATAGACTGTACTCCTGAGATAGACTGTACTCCTGAGATAGACTGTTCTCCTGAGATAGACTGTACTCCTGAGATAGACTGTTCTCCTGAGATAGACTGTACTCCTGAGATAGACTGTACTCCTGAGATAGACTGTACTCCTGAGATAGACTGTACTCCTGAGATAGACTGTACTCCTGAGATAGACTGTACTCCTGAGATAGACTGTACTCCTGAGATAGACTGTACTCCTGAGATAGACTGTACTCCTGAGATAGACTGTTCTCCTGAGATAGACTGTACTCCTGAGATAGACTGTACTCCTGAGATAGACTGTACTCCTGAGATAGACTGTACTCCTGAGATAGACTGTACTCCTGAGATAGACTGTACTCCTGAGATAGACTGTACTCCTGAGATAGACTGTACTCCTGAGATAGACTGTACTCCTGAGATAGACTGTACTCCTGAGATAGACTGTACTCCTGAGATAGACTGTACTCCTGAGATAGACTGTACTCCTGAGATAGACTGTACTCCTGAGATAGACTACTCCTGAGATAGACTGTACTCCTGAGATAGACTGTACTCCTGAGATAGACTGTTCTCCTGAGATAGACTGTACTCCTGAGATACTGTACTCCTGGGATAGACTGTACTCCTGAGATAGACTGTACTCCTGAGATAGACTGTACTCCTGAGATAGACTGTACTCCTGAGATAGACTGTACTCCTGAGATAGACTGTACTCCTGAGATAGACTGTACTCCTGAGATAGACTGTACTCCTGAGATAGACTGTACTCCTGAGATAGACTGTTCTCCTGAGATAGACTGTACTCCTGAGATAGACTGTACTCCTGAGATAGACTGTACTCCTGAGATAGACTGTACTCCTGAGATAGACTGTTCTCCTGAGATAGACTGTACTCCTGAGATAGACTGTACTCCTGAGATAGACTGTACTCCTGAGATAGACTGTACTCCTGAGATAGACTGTACTCCGGAGATAGACTGTACTCCGGAGATAGACTGTACTCCGGAGATAGACTGTACTCCGGAGATAGACTGTACTCCGGAGATAGACTGTACTCCGGAGATAGACTGTACTCCGGAGATAGACTGTACTCCGGAGATAGACTGTACTCCGGAGATAGACTGTACTCCGGAGATAGACTGTACTCCGGAGATAGACTGTACTCCGGAGATAGACTGTACTCCGGAGATAGACTGTACTCCGGAGATAGACTGTACTCCGGAGATAGACTGTACTCCGGAGATAGACTGTACTCCGGAGATAGACTGTACTCCGGAGATAGACTGTACTCCGGAGATAGACTGTACTCCGGAGATAGACTGTACTCCGGAGATAGACTGTACTCCGGAGATAGACTGTACTCCGGAGATAGACTGTACTCCGGAGATAGACTGTACTCCGGAGATAGACTGTACTCCGGAGATAGACTGTACTCCGGAGATAGACTGTACTCCGGAGATAGACTGTACTCCGGAGATAGACTGTACTCCGGAGATAGACTGTACTCCGGAGATAGACTGTACTCCGGAGATAGACTGTACTCCGGAGATAGACTGTACTTCTGAGATAGACTGTACTCCTGAGATAGACTGTACTCCTGAGATAGACTGTACTCCTGAGATAGACTGTACTCCTGAGATAGACTGTACTCCTGAGATAGACTGTACTCCTGAGATAGACTGTTCTCCTGAGATAGACTGTACTCCTGAGATAGACTGTACTCCTGAGATAGACTGTACTCCTGAGATAGACTGTACTCCTGAGATAGACTGTACTCCTGAGATAGACTGTACTCCTGAGATAGACTGTACTCCTGAGATAGACTGTACTCCTGAGATAGACTGTACTCCTGAGATAGACTGTACTCCTGAGATAGACTGTACTCCTGAGATGGACTGTACTCCTGAGATGGACTGTACTCCTGAGATGGACTGTACTCCTGAGATGGACTGTACTCCTGAGATGGACTGTACTCCTGAGATGGACTGTACTCCTGAGATGGACTGTACTCTGGAGATGGACTGTACTCTGGAGATGGACTGTACTCTGGAGATGGACTGTACTCTGGAGATGGACTGTACTCCGGAGATGGACTGTACTCCTGAGATGGACTGTACTCCTGAGATGGACTGTACTCCTGAGATGGACTGTACTCCTGAGATGGACTGTACTCCTGAGATGGACTGTACTCCTGAGATGGACTGTACTCCTGAGATGGACTGTACTCCTGAGATAGACTGTACTCCCCAGAGCAAGCTCTACACCCTGTATTCCTTTCAAATTATTTTATCATTATTATTGTTTTAGGTATCATTAATTTCATTATTATTAATAAACATTTTATTTTCAGTTGAAATTGGGTAATATGAGTGTAGCAAGCAAAACTAGTCTCTATGATTATTATTTCACGTTAGTTAACACTCGTGTTATATCTATGATCTTATTTATAATAAGACAGTTATCAGCTGTGGTAAGCTCCTCAGAACCTTAGGGTTCCACGAGAGGTTGCAAGGGGTTCCCCAAAACCCTGAGGTTCCATGAGAGGTCGCAAGGGATTCCCCAGAACCCTAGGGTGCCATGAGAGGTTGCAAGGGGTTCCCCAGAACCCTAAGGTTCCACGAGAGGTTGCAACCGGTTCCCAGATAAATAGTGATAAGTAGAAAAGATAGTCACACAGATAGTGAGAACCTTATAATGCCAGCATGTAAAACTATAGAGGGTGAAATGCTGGGACAAGATGCAGTATAAGAAATTGAAAATATTCCACTTTCAAACAGTACAATAAATTAGTGTGAAAATTAGACATGCAATATCAGAGGACATCTATATCTTGTCGGTATTGTATACCATTCTTGTACACAAGTCGATGTGTTGATGGCATATCATGTGACGCTGAGAGGTTTTGTGAGACAAACTGAAAAATAGTTTTTCTATCCAGGTTGATGAGTCAGCAGATGTTACCAGTAACTGTCCCGTAGTTTTTGTAAGATTTGTTAATGAGGGTAAAATTCAAGAATACAGTGGACCCCCGGTTAACGATATTTTTTCATTCCAGAAGTATGTTCAGGTGCCAGTACTGACCGAATTTGTTCCCATAAGGAATATTGTGAAGTAGATTAGTCCATTTCAGACCCCCAAACATACACGTACAAACGCACTTACATAAATACACTTACATAATTGGTCGCATTGGGAGGCGATCGTTAAGCGGGGGTCCACTGTACTTCTGTTGAAAAGAACTGCCTGGGACAAGCAAAGGAATAGATATACTATTCAATATTTTGTCCTGTCTGGAAACAAGGGTTCTCTGCTGGAAGAATTGTGTTGGCATCTGTACTGATGGTGCCCCATCAACGGTTGCCTCTATCAGAGGTTTGGTTTATCTTGTAAAAAAGAAAATGCTGATGTTGTCTCAACACACAGCTTTCTTCACAGAGAGGCGCTGATGTTGTCTCAACACACAGCTTTCTTCACAGAGAGGTGCTGATGTTGTCTCAACACACAGCTTTCTTCACAGAGAGGTGCTGATGTCTCAACACACAGCTTTCTTCACAGAGAGGCGCTGATGTTGTCTCAACACACAGCTTTCTTCACAGAGAGGTGCTGATGTTGTCTCAACACACAGCTTTCTTCACAGAGAGGTACTGATGTTGTCTCAACACACAGCTTTCTTCACAGAGAGGTGCTGATGTTGTCTCAACACACAGCTTTCTTCACAGAGAGGTGCTGATGTTGTCTCAACACACAGCTTTCTTCACAGAGAGGTGCTGATGTTGTCTCAACACACAGCTTTCTTCACAGAGAGGTGCTGATGTTGTCTCAACACACAGCTTTCTTCACAGAGAGGTGCTGATGTTGTCTCAACACACAGCTTTCTTCACAGAGAGGTGCTGATGTTGTCTCAACACACAGCTTTCTTCACAGAGAGGTGCTGATGTTGTCTCAACACACAGCTTTCTTCACAGAGAGGTGCTGATGTTGTCTCAACACACAGCTTTCTTCACAGAGAGGTGCTGATGTTGTCTCAACACACAGCTTTCTTCACAGAGAGGTGCTGATGTTGTCTCAACACACAGCTTTCTTCACAGAGAGGTGCTGATGTTGTCTCAACACACAGCTTTCTTCACAGAGAGGCGCTGATGTTGTCTCAACACACAGCTTTCTTCACAGAGAGGTACTGATGTTGTCTCAACACATGGCTTTCTTCACAGAGAGGCGCTGATGTTGTCTCAACACACAGCTTTCTTCACAGAGAGGTGCTGATGTTGTCTCAACACACAGCTTTCTTCACAGAGAGGTACTGATGTTGTCTCAACACACAGCTTTCTTCACAGAGAGGCGCTGATGTTGTCTCAACACACAGCTTTCTTCACAGAGAGGTGCTGATGTTGTCTCAACACACAGCTTTCTTCACAGAGAGGTGCTGATGTTGTCTCAACACACAGCTTTCTTCACAGAGAGGCGCTGATGTTGTCTCAACACACAGCTTTCTTCACAGAGAGGTACTGATGTTGTCTCAACACACAGCTTTCTTCACAGAGAGGCGCTGATGTTGTCTCAACACACAGCTTTCTTCACAGAGAGGTACTGATGTTGTCTCAACACACAGCTTTCTTCACAGAGAGGTGCTGATGTTGTCTCAACACACAGCTTTCTTCACAGAGAGGTGCTGATGTTGTCTCAACACACAGCTTTCTTCACAGAGAGGTGCTGATGTTGTCTCAACACACAGCTTTCTTCACAGAGAGGTACTGATGTTGTCTCAACACACAGCTTTCTTCACAGAGAGGTACTGATGTTGTCTCAACACACAGCTTTCTTCACAGAGAGGTACTGATGTTGTCTCAACACAGCTTTCTTCACAGAGAGGTACTGATGTTGTCTCAACACATGGCTTTCTTCACAGAGAGGTACTGATGTTGTCTCAACACACAGCTTTCTTCACAGAGAGGTACTGATGTTGTCTCAACACAGCTTTCTTCACAGAGAGGTACTGATGTTGTCTCAACACACAGCTTTCTTCACAGAGAGGTACTGATGTTGTCTCAACACAGCTTTCTTCACAGAGAGGTACTGATGTTGTCTCAACACACAGCTTTCTTCACAGAGAGGTGCTGATGTTGTCTCAACACACAGCTTTCTTCACAGAGAGGTACTGATGTTGTCTCAACACAGCTTTCTTCACAGAGAGGTACTGATGTTGTCTCAACACAGCTTTCTTCACAGAGAGGTACTGATGTTGTCTCAACACACAGCTTTCTTCACAGAGAGGTGCTGATGTTGTCTCAACACACAGCTTTCTTCACAGAGAGGTACTGATGTTGTCTCAACACACAGCTTTCTTCACAGAGAGGTACTGATGTTGTCTCAACACACAGCTTTCTTCACAGAGAGGTACTGATGTTGTCTCAACACACAGCTTTCTTCACAGAGAGGTGCTGATGTTGTCTCAACACACAGCTTTCTTCACAGAGAGGTGCTGATGTTGTCTCAACACACAGCTTTCTTCACAGAGAGGTGCTGATGTTGTCTCAACACATGGCTTTCTTCACAGAGAGGTACTGATGTTGTCTCAACACACAGCTTTCTTCACAGAGAGGTACTGATGTTGTCTCAACACACAGCTTTCTTCACAGAGAGGTGCTGATGTTGTCTCAACACACAGCTTTCTTCACAGAGAGGTGCTGATGTTGTCTCAACACATGACTTTCTTCACAGAGAGGTACTGATGTTGTCTCAACACATGGCTTTCTTCACAGAGAGGTGCTGATGTTGTCTCAACACATGGCTTTCTTCACAGAGAGGTACTGATGTTGTCTCAACACACAGCTTTCTTCACAGAGAGGTGCTGATGTTGTCTCAACACACAGCTTTCTTCACAGAGAGGTGCTGATGTTGTCTCAACACACAGCTTTCTTCACAGAGAGGTGCTGATGTTGTCTCAACACACAGCTTTCTTCACAGAGAGGTGCTGATGTTGTCTCAACACATGGCTTTCTTCACAGAGAGGTACTGATGTTGTCTCAACACACAGCTTTCTTCACAGAGAGGTGCTGATGTTGTCTCAACACACAGCTTTCTTCACAGAGAGGTGCTGATGTTGTCTCAACACACAGCTTTCTTCACAGAGAGGTGCTGATGTTGTCTCAACACATGACTTTCTTCACAGAGAGGTGCTGATGTTGTCTCAACACACAGCTTTCTTCACAGAGAGGTGCTGATGTTGTCTCAACACATGACTTTCTTCACAGAGAGGTGCTGATGTTGTCTCAACACACAGCTTTCTTCACAGAGAGGTGCTGATGTTGTCTCAACACACAGCTTTCTTCACAGAGAGGTGCTGATGTTGTCTCAACACACAGCTTTCTTCACAGAGAGGTGCTGATGTTGTCTCAACACACAGCTTTCTTCACAGAGAGGCGCTGATGTTGTCTCAACACACAGCTTTCTTCACAGAGAGGTGCTGATGTTGTCTCAACACATGACTTTCTTCACAGAGAGGTGCTGATGTTGTCTCAACACATGGCTTTCTTCACAGAGAGGCACTAATGTTGTCTCAACACATGACTTTCTTCACAGAGAGGCACTGATGTTGTCTCAACACATGACTTTCTTCACAGAGAGGCACTGATGTTGTCTCAACACATGGCTTTCTTCACAGAGAGGCACTGATGTTGTCTCAACACATGGCTTTCTTCACAGAGAGGCACTGATGTTGTCTCAACACATGGCTTTCTTCACAGAGAGGCACTGATGTTGTCTCAACACATGACTTTCTTCACAGAGAGGCGCTGATGTTGTCTCAACACACGGCTTTCTTCACAGAGAGGCGCTGATGTTGTCTCAACACATGGCTTTCTTCACAGAGAGGCGCTGATGTTGTCTCAACACACGGCTTTCTTCACAGAGAGGCGCTGATTTTAAAATTTCTTGGAGATGAATTGAAAAGAGTTTTGGATGATGCTACAGAAATGGTTAACATTATTAAACAAAGACCAGCTCACTCCAGAATGTTGTGCGAAAATCTGGACAAAGAACACATAAATCTCTTGCTACATACAGTAATTTGGTGGCTGAGTAGAGGCAGAGTTCTAAATAGTGTGTTTGAGCTGGAAGATAAATTGCAGGAATACTTTTAAGAAAACAGTAAGCAAGATTTTGCCAAGTACTTTGAAGATGAAATGGTTGCCGAGGCTAGCCTACTTTGCAGACATTTTTCATCACACGAGTCAGCTGAACAAGTCCCTGCAAGGACCTGCAGAAAATTTATTGGCCAAGTGACATGATTCTTGGATTTAAAAAAACATTGAATCTTTGGAAAAGTCATGTTGTAGAAGTAAATCTTGAGACGTTTCAACTACTGCTGGGACTTAAAAGTGAAGAAGAATATCAGCAATTTCAAGTCTTGTTGAAACTCGCCTGGAAGAACTGTGGGTGAAAACCGAACATTATTTTCCCGTCCTTTCAAGACAAATGTATGACTGGGTGAGAGATCCAGACTCTAAATCTAGTGCTCATCCTGAGAACTTGACTTTAAGAGAAGAGGATGAACTTTGTGAGTTGCAGTCTGATCGTATACTTATGAGATTTACTGACCTATCCCTGGATACGTTCTGGATTCTGTGACAGAAGAGTATCCTGCCATGCATAGGAAAGTGTTATATATAATGCTGCAGTTTTCAACCTCATACACGTGTGAGCAAACTTTTTCTCATGTAACGAGCATCAAGAGCAGAGAGACAGAAATCGTCTTCTTTCGGTTGAAGATGAAATCTGTGTTTATCTAAAGTTTAACCCCAAATTAAGTATTTGTGTACGACAAGACAACCACAGGTTTCACATTAGAGGAACAAATTTCATTATCTAAATTGGCCTCAAAAATAAACATTTCCTTGGCCCATATATGTATTCGTTCATATAACATTTTGTCTTGATTTATCTTACGCCTTTTCAACACTATCAATAAACGACTAAGTTACTGTAGTAGTTATTACCTGTTTTTGTTCTGTTTGTGTGTTATATACGATATTGGTTATTTGTTTATTTTTTTGTTTACAGATATGGTTAATTTTTTGTAATACCCTACCTTTGATGAGTTTCAAAAGTCTTCGTACTCCTGGAGTCTGGCCATGGGCCAGGCTCCTCTGGTGCTAGCCTGGTCAACCAGTTATCAAAAAAAATACAGCCTCACTCACTTAGTGACGTATTCATTTAGCGACGACTTGGACTTACGACGGGCTGTCTGACCAGTATGCATACATATACACCTACCTTCCGATTTACGACCTGCTTGACTTACGGCCACTCGGCTTACGACCGTGTTTTTTATGCCAAATTTCTGGGAAATAAACAAGTATTTGTGTTGTACACAGTGTTTATCCTAAACCTTACAGTATAAAATACAGTACTAACAACATAAAAAGTAAAGTAAAACATGAAATACCAAAATAAAACAATAAAATAAAGTCATTACAAAAATGTTTTGTTGATATTCAGTAGTAAAGTTCGACTTACAACCATTTCGACTTACGACCGGTTTCTCGGAACCGAACTCGGTCGTAAGTCGGATGGTAGGTGTATAATGTATATTAGAGCTGATTTCTTCTATTTATTTATTTATTTATTTATTTATTTATTATAAATTTGTGCACACATACAGAGGTACAAAAAAATACAGATAAGAGCAGTATGCCAAAGCCACTTATACTATGCATAGCATTACGGGCTGGCTTAAAATTAACTTAAGATTAATTAAGCAATGATGAAGTCAGTGATAAAACATTAATGTAAACAGATTACTATAAAGCACAAGTGAGTATTACAAAGACAGGTCATATGAAGGATTCTGTTAGGTAGTGTATTTAAAAAATAATAAAGTTAGATTGGGTTTTAGGTTTAACATTTATGTGATATAATTGTGAGAAACATTTAAGATATACAATTTATAAGGTTCAGTTATTCAGTATTTATTTGGTTTTGGGTGAGTAAGTGATCTTTGAGTAGAGACTTGAATTTATAAACAGGTAGTGTTTCTTTTATATTTACAGGTAATGAATTCCAGATTTTAGGGCCTTTTATGTGCATTGAGTTTTTGCATAGTGTGAGATGAACACGAGGAACATCAAAGAGTGATCTGTGCCTTGTGTTATGGTCATGTGTTCTGTTGAGGTTGGCAAGGAGATGTTTGAGGGGAGGGTTAATATCAGAGTTAAGTGTTCTATGTATGTAATAGGTGCAGTAATAAGTATGGATGTTTTGTATGGTGAGTAGGTTTAGTGTATTGAATATTGGTGGAGTGTGCTGCCTGTAGTGAGAATTTGTTATCATTCTAACTGCAGCCTTTTGTTGGGTAATTAGTGGTCTGAGATGGTTAACTGTTGTTGAGCCCCATGCACAAATTCCATAGGTGAGATAGGGGTAAATAAGAGAGTGATATAGGGCCAGGAGGGCTGACTGTGGAACATAGTACCGTATCTTCGATAGTATGCCTACAGTCTTGGAAATTTTCTTAGAAATTTGTTGTATATGTGTATGAAATTTGAGTCTATTATCAAGGTGGATTCCTAAGAATTTTCCCTCTGTTAGCTTTGTGATAGGTGATCCGTTTATCATTATGTTAAGAGGGACATCTGTAGCTCTGTTACCAAACTGAATGAAGTAGGTTTTGTCAATGTTTAGTGTAAGTTTGTTAGTCCTCATCCAGGTAGATATTTTCTGTAATTCGGTATTTACAGTATTGGCTAGTGTGACTGGGCTCGGGTGAGAGAAGACGTATGTAGTGTCATCTGCAAATAGTGTGGGTTTGAGTAATTGCGAAGCATTTGGAAGGTCATTTATGTATAGGAGAAAGAGAAGAGGGCCAAGGACACTTCCCTGTGGGACACCAACTGTAATTGGTTGCGCAGAAGAGTTTGCCCCATTTGCGTACACATATTGGCTTCTGTTGCTGAGGTATGACTTGAGGTAATTGAGGGAGTGCCCTCTTATACCATAGTGTGACAATTTTACGTGGAGCAAGTCATGGTCAACTGTATCAAAAGCTTTACGTAAGTCAATGAAGATCCCCAGTGGGACTTCTTTTTTCTCTATTGCAGTGTATATATGTTCTAGCATGTGTATAATAGCATCATTAGTATTTTTATTAGGCCTGAATCCAAATTGGCAGGGGTTGAGTATGTTTTGGGAGATAAGGTAGGAGTAGATTCGTTTATGAATTAGTTTTTCAAAGATTTTTGAGAGAGGGTGTAAGTTGGATATTGGCCTATAGTTATTCAACTCTGTTTGGTCTCCTCCTTTGTGGATCGGGGTGACCCTTGCTATTTTGAGTACTGTAGGGAAGGTGGAGGATTCAATGGATTTGTTAAAGAGTGTTGCAATGATTGGAGATAGCACTTGTGACACTTTTTTATATATAAAGGGTGGTAAGGTACTTAAATCTCCTGCCTTGTTTTTTAGTGCATTGATAATAAGGGAGACTTCGTATGGGTTAGTCGGAGCTAGGAACAGTGTGTTCGGGTAGTTGCCGGTGAGGTAGTTATTTGGTGGGGTATCTGAGCTTGGGATTTTATGGGCAAGGTTTTGTCCTATAGTGGAGAAGAAATCATTGAGTCTGTTTGCTGTTTCTGTTGGTGGGAGTTGGGGTTCATCTGATTTTGCTAATTTTATTTCGCTATTTCGTGATATCTTTTTTGTTCCCAGAATTTCAGATAGTGTTTTCCAGGTCTTTTTTATATCACCTCGTAAGTTGGATAATCTGTTCTCATAATACAATTTTTTTGCCCTTCTTATCAGGCTGGTTAGGATTGACGAGTAACGTTTTGTTTGGTCTCTGGTTATGTGACCCATTCTGTACTGTTTTTCATATTGGTGTTTTGTATTTATGGATTTGAGAATGCTGGGTGTTAGCCAGGGACTGTTCAGTCTCTTTGCTGTCATCTGTTTAGTTTTTTTAGGGCAGTGCTTGTTATAGAGGTATTGGGTCTTTTTTAGAAAATTATTAATACATTCGTCAATATCTGTATAGATTTCTAGCTCAGTGTGCCAATCAATGTTTGCTAATGCTGTTGCGAAGTTATTAATGGCTGCCTCATTGTGAAGTCTGAAGGTGACTTTAGTAGTGTCTTGGGGTAGTTTACCAAGAGTTGTTATGAGGAAAGTAGGGTAGTGGTCTGTGGTATTATCTGTAATTATGCCTGATTTTAAAGGGGATATGGTGTTGGTCCAGATGTGGTCAAGTAGGGAAACACTAGTCTCTGTAACTCTTGTAGGTTTTGTTACTGTTGGTAGTAACATACAGTTACTCATTGTGTTTGTGAATTCAGTAACGTGTGGGTCCTGGTCTTGCAGGAGATTTATATTGAAGTCACCTGAGAGTAGTAAGTGATCTTTGTTCATGCGTGCATCAGTTATCATACTTCCTAGATTTTGACTAAATTGGCTAATGTTTGACTGTGGAACTCTGTAGATGTTTATCAATGTGAGAGGTTTTTGTAGGTATTTGGATTTGAATTTAGCTATTATATATTCCCCATGTTCATCCCTTGTGCAAGTATTAGTGATACATTCTAGTTGGTCTGAGTAGTATATGGCTGTGCCACCCCCTTGTTGGTCTGGCCTACAGTTGTGTATGGCTGTGTAACCAGGAATGGCATAGACATCTGTACTATCAGGCTTTAGCCAGGTTTCAGTTAGTGTAATGATGGACATATTGGCATGTAAGGAATTTAGTAATGCTATGAGGTCATCGTAATGCTTGCTTAAAGATCTGATATTGTAGTTAAAGATAGTTATGTTGTTGTTGGCACTGAGAAGTGCCTTTGATTGTTCTGCAGTGTAGTAATTACAGTAACTGTTTGATTCATTTAAGTCATTAAATAAGAGGTTGGTATCAGGATCAATGCTTGTAATCATAAGATTTGTAGTGAATCTATAGTTAGAATTAAGTATAAAACAAAGTAAATAGTCTTAAGCTAAAAAATAGCACCTGAATTATTTAACAAATGTAAAATAATGAGCTAAGGGACTAATACAAATAAAGTGATGATCATATAATAGTGCTTGGGAATATGATAGTAGGTAGTACTATAAAGGTAATTTTTTAAAGTTATAATTATAGTTTAAAATTATAATAAAAAGGGACTAATATAGGTTGTGAATAAATGAGCTTTGGAATATAATGGCAAGATTGTGAGCTTATTCTACTTTAGCACCTGAGAATAGCACCTTGATTATTTTAACAGTTGTGGATATATAAACTAGGATAGTTATATAAAGCTAAAATAAAGGAGAAAATATAAAAGGGACTAAAATTAAGTAATGGTAAGCAAAGTTAAATGGACAGATGGTAGGAATTATAATATAAACTTATAATATAAAAATACAATTTGAAATGGTACTTGCAATTGCACTAGAGTCTGGTATGGGTTGTTGACAAGATCAAGGTTATAACTATAGATTTAAATTGACAAAATAAAATTCACAATTAAAGTACAAAAGAATAATAGTAAAAAATCACAATGGTAATGTCTTGGTTATAATATGATAGTAAGATGGTAGACAGGTACCCAGGTACACAGGTACAAAGGATAATACAAAGGTTGGGGTTGAATATAAAAACTTGAAAATTTGGCAACAAAATGTTATGGGAAGTATAAAATAATGTTTAATGTACAAAAGTAAAATTGACTGGTAGTAAATATGGTGTTTAATAAAATTTTAGTAAGTAATAATGATTACAAAAAAGTGAAATAGTAATGTTTATTTCATTCAATATTGCACTGGTAGTTATACTTGAGGTTATATGGCAGTACAAGGTAATTAAGAGTAATCTAGGATAGTAAATGTGGTATTAAAACAGGTAAAGGTAATTAGTCAAGTAATGGTTATTAAATGTCAAAAATGTTAAGAGTAAATTGAAATTTTAGTAAAAATGATATTTATTAATTTTAGTAAGTAATATCAATTGTAGTATTTAAAAAAAATATGAGGTAGTAATATGGACAGAGAAAGTATCAATTCAGCTAATGTTCAAGCGAACAATAGTAAATAAGAAAATCACATAAGGTGATTTATGCTTACTAGTAAAATCACAAAATGAGGTAGTTGATTATTTAAATACTAAGAGATTGTACAATGAAATTTGAACAATAATGGAGCAAAACATACACTACACTACGTAGACTTTTAAGTTGGACATTGTTTAGTTATTCTCTGTAAGATTAGTATCCCTGAGAAATCGTGATAGATCATTCTCGTTCGTGATTGTGTACAGTTGACCTACATTTGTTTTCCTAACTAGAATTTTCCCATCCCGTGTGAAGCATTGGTGTATTGTGTCATTATTCTCCCGCTTAAGTTTTCTGACTCTATACAGGAGGTTCTGACGTTTTTTGGTAAGACACTCGTTTATGTATACCTCTTTCTTTACTTTAATAGATGCAATAATTAAGTCTTTTTTCCTATCATGTGAGTTGAATCTAAGCATAACACTTTTTCTACCATGGGATCCTAGTAATCTGGCTTCTTTTATTTCAGACTCTGGTACAATAACACTTGTTTGGTCCTTTATGATCTGCAGAGTAATTTCTTTACTGTTTGTTTGGTTCATATCACTGGGAAAAAGTGGACTGTTAACTATTACTGCGTCCGATAGTTTTTCTTGCTCAGTTTTATCTTCTTGGAGAGCAAAGTAGTCACTGAACTGGTTATCTAAGTTGTTCTTCCATTGTTTTACTGCTTCTTCAACCTTTGTATTAAGAGATATTATTTGTTGGGTATGGCTATCTATGACTGTTTGGATGGTCTTGTCACAGTTAGTCATTCCAGGTGTTGATAACTTTTGTTCAAGACTGAGGATTTTGTTCTCGAGTTGTGTCATCCTGGTGTCTTGTTTTGTTAGCGTCTCTCGAAGATTCATATTTTCAATAACTAAGTTGGAGATGCATGACTTTAGGGTATCTGGATCGTTGGTCATACCTGAGAGACTACTAGGTAGGTTGAATCCGGGGAAGAGAGGGGAGGATGGGCTGGTGGCAGCCATGTTTGTTGTTATTGTTGTGGTGTCGTGTGGTGTTGTACAGTAAACTACTGTATAAACATTTAAAAATATACCAGAAATGTTATAAATGGTGCAAATGTGACATTAAAACAATATCAAAGATGGCTGACGCAAACCCACTACCATTGTAGTATGCTCGTCACTTAGCTACGACATCATTTACCAACGTGGTCTAAGGAATGGAACTCTGGCGTTAAGTGAGGAGAGGCTGTATTCTGTTTTCCTGATGAACTTTAAGTTTATAAAAGAGAAAGAAAGATAATATATAATAATTTTTATGTAAGGGTCCCTTGAGACATGAAAATTATTTCCAGGGTTACGTAAGGGTAAAAAGGTTGGGAAACGCTGCTCTAAAGTATCGTCCATTTCTTTATAAACAATGTATGATGTTGAAATGAAATTACATGAAATTACATGAAATTACATGAAAGTATCGCCTCATAACACGTCTTTACAAAGTTATTCTGTTGACTTTTCACAAATTATTTCTGAAAACACTTTCAGTCTCAACCAAGTGTTTAATGCTGATAAGATCAAGTTGGAGTGTGAGCAGGGTAATATTTTGTGAAGGGATTCGGGGAAATCGGTTAGCCGGACTTGAGTCCTGGAGGTGGGAAGTACGGTGCTTGCACTTTAAAGGTTGATTGCTTCGAGCGTTGTTTCATTCCTGCAGTGAAACTGTATCTGGCTGCAAATATTGTTGCATTCACCATAATTTTTAAAGGGGTAAGCCAACGGAAGGCCTTGTTCAGATGACCATAAGCTCCAATGACGGGTCATCATCTGACTTAGACCAGCGCCAGGAAACACTCGTCCTGTTTCCTGACAAACTTTACCTAACCTTGTTACATTCTACTCCCTCCTCATTGTTAATAATTCCTGTACTGTATTCATCCTCTCACCAAACTTAAAATAATAATAATATATCTTTATTTCTACAAGCACATATACAAGGTATACAGGCCTAGCTGACATCAATGACATACTACTATATAGAAAGCTGCTTGTTATGTAGAGTATTTCAGGCAAATTAGGTCAGTTTTGTCCCAGGATGCGACCCACACCAGTTGACTAACACCCGCGTACCCATTTTATACTGATGAGTGAACATGGACAGCAGGTGTCTTAAGGAAATACATCCTAATGTTTTCCAGCCATACCAGGGATTCGATCTCCGGACCTCAGTGTGTGAGTTGAGTCAGTAGTCTGTAGACCCAAATGTGCAGGCTGTTATTACCACCAAGTACAGTACAGTGGACCCCCGATTTATGATCAGCTCCCAATGCGACCAATTATGTAAGTGTATTTATGTAAGTGCGTTTGTATGTGTATGTTTGGGGGTCTGAAATGGAGTAATCTAATTCACAATATTCCTTATGGGAACAAATTCAGTCAGTACTGGCACCTGAACATACTTCTGGAATGAAATGATATCGTAAACCGTGGATCCACTGGATCTTGGATACAGTCACTGGATCATAAAAAATTAGATATCCACATCAACACAAGAACAGTAGCCATTTAAGGCCAGTTGGTCACATCAACCCCACGGCTCTGTGCACTTGGTCACATCAACCCCCCGGCTCTGTGCACTTCCATTTCAAGTCAACATCTTGAATGTAAGATAAAATATATTAATATACCTTGTAAAATCTTAAAAAAATTGTGTTGTATTCTCTGAAAATTAATTTTTTTTTTTTTACAGTATATTATACACTTCACACGTGTATAATATACTGTAAAAAAATAGTAAGATATCAGAAAATCTACACCTTATTTTTAATAAGGTGTAGATTTTCTGATATCTTACTATATTTAATTTAAAAATGGCACCACTACTGTATTCAAATAAATTTAAGTGAATGCATCTTCTTGCATACCTTCTCTCTCTCTCTTCATAGGGCTGCATTAATGGCCATTAAACTTAATACAGTGTGACTTTGTCAATGGTCCAAGTCGGACCGAAACATCGTCGTAAGCTTCTCTCTTTTATGTGCGGGTTATTTGTGTATCGTTCCAGTCACGGTATTGTGCCTTTTTTTGTTATTTATTCTTAATACAAGGTATTGCAGTTACCTTCTCTTTAGATTAAACTTTATTACTTTGCATTACCAGGCACTGTGTGAACCCATGTGCTTTTATTGCTTCCCTAGGAATACAATAATTAACCTGTCCAAGGAAGTGGAATAGTCAGTGAGGGGGCTTGTGATCCAAGGAACTGGACCAGTGAGGGGCAAGTGAACCAAGGAACTGGACCAGTCAGTGAGAGGGCTTGTGATCTAAGGAACTGGACCAGTCAGTGAGGGGGCTTGTGATCCAAGGAACTGGACCAGTGAGGGGCAAATGAACCTAGGAACTGGACCAATCAGTGAGGGAGCTTGTGATCTAAGGAACTGGACCAGTGAGGGGCAAGTGAACCAAAGAACTGGACCAGTGAGGGGCAAGTGAACCAAAGAACTGGACCAGTCAGTGAGGGGGCTTGTGATCCAAGGAACTGGACCAGTGAGGGGCAAATGAACCTAGGAACTGGACCAGCCGTATGCTGTCAGTGGCCCTGAAACCCAACAGAAGAAGAACTGGACCAGTCAGTGAGGGGGCTTATGATCCAAGGAACTGGACCAGTGAGGGGCAAATGAACCAAGGAACTGGACCAGTCAGTGAGGGCTCATGATCCAAGGAACTGGACCAGTGAGGGGTGAGTGAACTAAGGAACTGGACCAGCAGTGAGGGCACATGATCCAAGGAACTGGACCAGTGAGGGGCAAGTGAACCAAGGAACTGGACCAGCAGTGAGGGCACATGATCCAAGGAACTGGACCAGTGAGGGGCGAGTAAACTAAGGAACTGGACCAGCCAGTGAGGGGCTTGTAATCCAAGGAACTGGACCAGCTTTTCCCTGGATAAAACCCCACTTCTTCCAGTACCCCAGACATTTTAAGACCACTATGGATTTAACACATCTCTACGTTAACCCTTAAACTGTCCAAACAGATCTACATTCACATGCATAGTGCTCCAAAAGTAGATCCATGGTTTTTTTACATATTTTCAGATATAACAAAAAAAAAAAAAAACATAGATCAAAGATTTTTTTACACATTTTCAAATGTAAAACAAACAAAAAAAAAAAGTCTACGTTTTTTTATATACAGTGGACCCCCGCATAACGATCACCTCCGAATGCGACCAATTATGTAAGTGTATTTATGTAAGTGCGTTTGTACGTGTATGTTTGGGGGTCTGAAATGGACTAATCTACTTCACAATATTCCTTATGGGAACAAATTCTGTCAGTACTGCACCTGAACATACTTCTGGAGTGAAAAAATATCGTTAACCGGGGGTCCACTGTACTTTCAAATGTTGAAAAAACGTAGATCTACGTTTGGACAGTTTAAGGGTTAATACAGCCTCTCCTCACTTAACGACGGAGTTCCGTGCCTAAGACCAAGTCGGTAAATGAATTCATCGCTAAGCAAGGAGCATAGTATGTATAATGGTAGTGGGTTTGTGTCAGCCATCTTTGATATTGTTTTAATGTCACCTCTGAGCCATTTATGACATTTTTTGTATATTTTTAAATTTTTATACAGTGTACTGTACATATATAGTAATAAACAGAATAGAAGAAATCAGCTCTAATATACATTATTTAGGTATGCATACTGGACAGAAACCCTAATGTAAGTCCGAGTCATTGGTAAACGAGTACATCTCTAAGTGAGGAGAGGCTGTAATAATAACGATCATATACTCAATGAGTGGGTATATAACAGACATATTCTATCCTCTATATGTTTATTTCCAAACTTGAAAATTTACAAAGTTGTAGATTATTTGACAAATAATCACACTACCTCTACCACTACAGGTGGTTCTCGACTTACGATGGGATTACATTCTGACAAATCCATCCTAAGTTGAAGTTGAAAATATCCTAATTCATAAAATCCTAATTAAAAAATATTCTAAGTCGAATATGATATGCTATATAAATAATGTCACTGAATAAGTCAATAGACAAATGATTACTGTAACTAAATACTAATACTGAATAGTAAAAAAATTTATAAAAGTTAGACATGCCACCTTCATGTTGGGTAATTATCTTAAGTTTCATCTCCAAAGTACGTAATTGCTTTTGCAATATCAAAAATTTGAAATATAAGTTGAACCATCATAAGTTGAGAAGCACCTGAACTACTGTTCCTGTTCCCATCCCCCTCTTGTAAATACACTGGCTCCCTTCCCTTCGTACTTTTGTGTGATTAGTTAATGATCCAAGTCAGACCAAAACATCATCAAAAGCTTTACTCTCCTATGTGCGGGTTATTTGTGTATTGTTCCAGTCACGGTATTGTGCCTTTTTATTCTTTATTACTGTTTGGGATTGTAGAGGTTACAGGAACTAGCCACTAGAACGAACACCAACACTGCATTATCAACTGCTGTCTTCCTTATTAAAATCATCATGATACAGGTGTAGAATTACAGATCTAATTATCCATTACTGTATACAGTAGTTACAGTTTAATACACAATCACAACATCAAAAACATGCCGCCTGACTTTGTGATGTGACGAAGAATTAGACATCTGTACAACATCTGGGCATCTTTATTTGCAGATGTTTTGCCATCCAGTGGCTTTATTAATACAATACAAAGATATAATGGGAAGACTGTAGAACTACAGTGGACCCTCGCCTAACGAACACATCGCATAATGTTAAATTCGCCTAACGATACATTTTAACGCTAACACTTTGCCTCGGCTAACGCTAAAAAACTCGCCTAACGATATTCGTTCTCGGGTACCAATTAATATTGTTAGGCGAGGGTCCACTGTAGTATATACAAATGACAAGGTAATCAGTCCCTTCAGCCCTGGAGTTGATGAATTATTATTATTATAATAATTATAAAGAAGCGCTAAACCACAAGGATGGAGCTGGTGAAGAGTACCATAGTCTTGAAGAATGTGAAGCACAGACAGGAAGATTTATGTACCATAGTCTTGAAGAATGTGAAGCACAGACAGGAAGACTGCTTATATGCTGGTGTCAGATGAGGGAGGTGCAGCAGACGAAAGTATTGTCAATGGTAGCCAGGATTTCCCAGTGGAAATAGATCATACCCAAGTCATAAGCCAGTAAACAAGAAGGTTGTGGAGATGTCCTCTTTATCAAGATTCAATGATGCTGCTGTATATAACAAGTTGTATGAAAGGTATACAATACCAGTATATAATCGCCAATCTTCCTGCCTGTAATTCACTCAAGACTAAGGTGCTCTTCACCAAACTCCGAGGCTGAGGGACTGATTACCTCATCTTTTGGATACAGTTCTAGTATTCCTGCTATGTCCTTAAACTTGTGCTGATAAAGCCACTGGATGGCAAAACATCTACAAATAAAGATACCCAGATGCTGTACATGCAACTAACCCTTTATCTTGTTGGTATTATACCACTCGAGTACAGTGGACCCCCGCTTAACAATCACCTCCCAATGCGACCAATTATGTAAGTGTATTTATGTAAGTGCGTTTGTACGTGTATGTTTGGGGGTCTGAAATGGACTAATCTACTTCACAATATTCCTTATGGGAACAAATTCGGTCAGTACTGACACCTGAACATACATACTTCTGGAATGAAAAAATATCGTTAACCGGGGGTCCACTGTATTGGAAATATACACACTTGAGCAGTATAATGTGATCTTTTATTGACAATGTTGCATCCACTGTGTGGGCGAAATGTTGTTAATAAAGGATCACATTATACTGCTGAAGTGTTTATATTTCCATTGTGTTGGTATTTTCTCCCACTTATTTCCACCATTCACGTATTTGTGGTATGTATGATCCGAGGGGGGCAAACAAAATTTAAATAAACAGGCTATCATCTTTGAGCCACGCTAATTTTCTTGGCTTAAGGGTCACATGAAATGTGACGTTCTTAGCTAACAGAAATTTGAATAAAAGAAGTCGCATAGAATTAGTGAGTACAGGAATATAAATACAGTGAACCCCTGCTTTACCAATGTGACCAATTATGTAAGTGTTTTTATGTAAGTGCGTTTGTACGTGTATGTTTGGGGGTCTGAAATGGACTAATCTAATTCACAATATTCCTTATGGGAACAAATTCAGTCAGTACTGGCACCTGAACATGCTTCTGGAATGAAATAATATCGTAAACCGGGGGTCCACTGTACATTCAGAATAAGCATCTTAACAAACAAGGTAATGAACACATTTTACTCAACAAATTACCTTTTAGACTAATTAAAAAAATAAACTTTTTTTTGTATCACATCGGCTGTTTCCCACCAAGGCCGGGTGACCCAAAAAGAAAGAAAAACCCAAAAATTAAGAAAAAACTTTCATCGCCATTCAACACTTTCACTGTCACTCGTACATAATCACTGTCTTCGCAGAGGCGCTCAGATACGACAGTTTAGACATCCCTCCAAACTGCCGTATCCTAAAAGATAAACATATACGTATATAAAAAAATAATCAATGAATTTTTTATATAAATGAAGGGAAAAAAAAGGTTTAAAAACTATGGAAGATTTCTTAAATAGTAAATTACTTTTAAATGCTATATTATTGAAAATATTAGTGAAAGAAAATAAAAAAATAACGTAAAACTGAAAGCCAGGAAAATAAGCGTTATTATTACTTGATAAAAACTTTTTATAAGTGAAAGATAAAAAATGGATCACATGCACTGCAAATAATAATAATAAATCTTAATCAAAACTCACACTTGAATCCCCATTGCATTTATGAATTTAATGTTCTTAATCAGTAATTTTTACATCAACAATATTGCTCTCGCAATAACATACAAAAGCAAAAAAACTGCGCAAAATTTCTAATTATTCGTCTAACATAAAATACAAAAATCTATGATAGCGGAAAGTTTTCTCCAGAGTTACCAATTACAAGAAACCGGTAATTTACACATCTAAGATAGCATATATATAGACAATATATACAGCCTTGCATTACACAATACAGTGTCTACAAAAATATTGATGCAACTACAAAGATCAACATCTTAAAACGTAATAACAAACAATTTTTGATTCCATGGAAGTAACTTATTATATGTAATATCACGACACTATCAGCTAGCCAAGACTGGAAGACAGCACAACACACAACACCACTACTCTGCACAGCAATATCAGATCACTTACCAACAACAATGTACACAACTATTTTATATGTATAGAAACAGCACCAATTTTAAAAAATGGACCTGCTAAGTTTGGGCCAGTAGGCCTGCTGCAGTGCTCCTTCTTAAATGGGTGTGACTTGGATTTTCCTAGCATGGGCCAGTAAGCCTGCCACAGTGTGCCTTAAGTGGGTATGCCTTGGACCTGCTTTGCATAGGCCAGTAGGCCTGCGACAGTGCTCCTTCTTAAGTGGGTGTGACTTGGACTAGCCTAGCATGGGCCAGTAGGCCTGCTGCAGTGCTCCTTACTTCTTAAGTGGGTGTGACATGGACCTGCCTAGCATGGGTCAGTAGGCAATACCACAGTGCTCCTTCCTTAAGTGGGTATGCCTTGGACCTGCATAACATGGGTCAGTAGGCCTGCTGCAGTGCTCCCTCTTTATGTTTTTATTTCTACAATCACCTGTGAGTTAGTGTTATATTGTGTGGAAGATGAACTTCAGGGTTGGGATACTGAGGACTTTCAATAACTCCTACACCAAATTTGAGTTCCAAAAAGTCTCGAACATTGTTTGGCGCTGAAGCCATGACTCCGGCAAAATTTACCGAAGCAAGAGGCCGCAAGAAATGCTCGGGAAAATCTATATCCTGGCGGTGGCCTGTGTTCCAAGCACCACCTCGAGTCATAGTACCACCACGTGGGGTGAAGGGGAACACATCAACATGCAAGTGGTTAGCGGTGCTGTAGTGCACTCTGAAATACCCTCCTTCAGATGCTCTTTGCCACACAAAACCTTCAGTATCTTCCAGGGTCTGCCAACGTGCAGCTTTAAGTTGCGGACAACGATCAACATCTTGCGAGTAAATACCAACATCGACATCATAATCCCAGGGTATAATATCTCCAATGCGAACAGCACCTAACAAGGAGCCTCCCTCGAGCCACCACCGTGCTCGACAAGCTCTCAGTGTCTGGAAGACATGTCGAGCTGTGGCTCTTAAACCTTCTAGACAACATGGCGGTGTCCAGCGTCCTAGGTAGAGGTAGTCCGGTGTATCGTCCACCACAGTGGGAAAACAACGAGGAGTTGTACGAGTGCATCCATACCAGAGTACATTGCCACCTGTGCTCACCACTTTTTTAACACCCAATGCAGAATAAAGAGAACGCTTTCGTTCCTCCTCATATGTCTCGCACTTCCACTTCAGGTGATCAGTGGCATAAAGCTGCCGACCTTCTCCAAGCAGACCACCTCGACTAACGTGGACTTTCCAAGTGCGTGCGGCACCCTGAATGCCAATACTGAGGGTCACAGGGCGTGCCAGAGGATGAGTCAGCTGCACAAGACTGCTAGCTTGCATTAGCAATGCTGCACGTCCGCTGACTGCGTCACAAGCTTCACTCTGAGGGGCAGGAGCTATTGTCAGTGTCCAAGCTTGAATGTCGAGAGTATAGCGGTGGCATGTTAGAGCTGAACCGCCTACACCCACAGCAACAACCTGTGAATCTCCGGTATTTAACAAATGTATCAGATCCACTAACTGTGCAGGTGATGAACATCTGGCGCCATCTGGCAACAGTAAAACATATTTCGCATTGGCTAAAAAACTCTGAATATTAGGACGATGCCGGAGTAAACCTGGAGTCAGAACCACTGATGCAATTTGCCGTGGTAAGTGCAAAGGAGGGTAAACAGTTTCATCACTCACCACTAGTACCTTACACGCATTCCCACACGCACTCAACACAGATTCAACGGTTTCACGAACATCATTATCAAAACTTTCAAACTCTCTTATTATCACAACCAAATCTTCGAGTGGATTCTTGATAACCGGAGACGTTTCCGCTTTGACTTCCTCTTTAAGTGACAATCTGTGGCCAATATGACGTACAACCACAATGGAAATAAATAATATAAAAAACAGAAGAACACTACGTGCCTTCCTCACGCCCACCATACTGACTTTACTGCCTTGTCATCATTGTATACAACAAAATTAAGCAACTACTCAACACAGTATATTATAATAAATATTTGTCGTGCAGCACCAGTTATAATAATTCATAACAACAATTAGTCACATACTGGAAGTCCTTTAACTTTTAATGCTATAAGTGTTTATATTGTCCAATATAGTCACATTCTTTATCAAGCATCATAGTATATCCAAAATTAAATGCTGTATATATTCACAGATTGATTACACCTAATAAACAAAATTATAAGATAATCAACTCAATTTATTGCATTGTCAATTATTAGAAGAAATAATACATACTTGGATTCAACATCCAATTTGCTATAAATTTTCGGGAGAACACTGTCATTTAACAAACTCTCCATAATAAAATATTACTTGTATTCACGTACATCTCATGTAATTTACATAATAGTGTACTATATTAGGCACCCAATTCTGAGCCATATATGGATAATAAAAAGTTGGGATAATCATGGTTTAAAATGAAGGAAGTGGATTCAGGGCTGTAAGATTCTTCACCACCAGAGTGCATCATATGTGTAATCCTTCTCTTTTTTAATTCCAAAGACATAATTAAATTCCACACACACACCAGTTAGTAATGGCACAGACATGTTTTCCAAATACAGGAAATATAATTTTAATTTTAACATTCAGTAATTAAATACCATATAACTTCTCATATCACTTATATGGATAGCACACATTTTTTTTTTTTTTTGCGTTATTTGTCCGATGTGCTTCTAGAATAGGGAGGCTTCCAGACGTGGATCATTGGGGTAGCAGCAACGTGTATCTTCTGCTTCCCCGCACAGCATGCAACTCATCTCGTAATATTGATAGTCATCTTCGACCCAGAAGCGGTGAGCGTGGGTAGCTATCACATGATTACAATTCCCACAAACATCTGTAAATATGAAGAATACAATAACACAATACCGTGATTGGAACAATGAAAAAATAACCTGCAAGTGGAAGAATAAAACCTGTAACAATGTTTTGGTCCAATTTGGAGCACTAACTAATTAATGGTCCAAATCGGATCGAAGCGCTGTCATAGGTTTTAGTCTCCTATGTGTGGCTTATCTGAAAATATGAATACATGTATATTAATATGTACAGTATAGAATGAGCTGTTGGAGTGTGAGCGAGGTAATATTTTGCGAGGGGATTCAGGGACAGCTGTTAGCCAGACTTGAGTCCTGGAAATGTAAAGTACAATGCCTGCACTTTAAAGGAGGGGTTTGGGATATTGGCGGTTTGGAGGGACTTCTAAACCGTTGTCTCTGTCCACCTCTGCAAAGACAGCGATTATGTACGAGTAAGGTGAAAGTGTTGAATGATGATGAAAGTATTTTCTTTCTGGGGATTTTCTCTCTTTTTGGGTCACCCTGCCTCGGTGGGTGACAACCGATGTGTTAACAAAAAAAAAAAAAAAAAAACATACCACGGCCGGGGATAGCCTGCAGTATGATTTGTTTGCAATCGTGTCATTACAATTTCGTGAGTCATATACAGTATAGTGTCTACTATAAGATCACAGTAAAGAGGTGATATAATTTGCAGAACAACCACTGTCAAAAAAAATAGTGAAATTCCAAGCACTTTCATGATTTCTCACATCATCAAGGAACAGTTACTTGATAATGTGAGAAATCATGAAAGTGTTTGGAATTTCACTATTTTTTTCACAATGGTTGTTCTGCAGTATAGTATATGCATATCTAATAATCAATGTATTTGTAACTACCATTTTTTTATTGCAGAGGAAAAGAGGTTAGGTTTACGGTGTTTCATCAGCAATTACAATATTTTAAAATATAATTAACTACTTTCAATAAAAGGTTTGATGAACCACTCTGACAATAACCTGTCAGTAAAGGTTCGATGAACCACTCTGACAATAACCTGTCAGTAAAGGTTCCGTGAACCACTCTGACAATAACCTGTCAGTAAAGGTTCGATGAACCACTCTGATAATAACCTGTCAGTAAAGGTTCGATGAACCACTCTGATAATAACCTGTCAGTAAAGGTTCGATGAACCACTCTGATAATAACCTGTCAGTAAAGGTTCGATGAACCACTCTGATAATAACCTGTCAGTAAAGGTTCGATGAACCACTCTGACAATAACCTGTCAGTAAAGGTTCGATGAACCACTCTGATAATAACCTGTCAGTAAAGGTTCGATGAACCACTCTGATAATAACCTGTCAGTAAAGGTTCGATGAACCACTCTGACAATAACCTGTCAGTAAAGGTTCGATGAACCACTCTGACAATAACCTGTCAGTAAAGGTTCGATGAACCACTCTGACAATAACCTGTCAGTAAAGGTTCGATGAACCACTCTGATAATAACCTGTCAGTAAAGGTTCGATGAACCACTCTGATAATAACCTGTCAGTAAAGGTTCGATGAACCACTCTGATAATAACCTGTCAGTAAAGGTTCGATGAACCACTCTGATAATAACCTGTCAGTAAAGGTTCGATGAACCACTCTGATAATAACCTGTCAGTAAAGGTTCCGTGAACCACTCTGATAATAACCTGTCAGTAAAGGTTCCGTGAACCACTCTGACAATAACCTGTCAGTAAAGGTTCCGTGAACCACTCTGACAATAACCTGTCAGTAAAGGTTCCGTGAACCACTCTGACAATAACCTGTCAGTAAAGGTTCCGTGAACCACTCTGACAATAACCTGTCAGTAAAGGTTCCGTGAACCACTCTGACAATAACCTGTCAGTAAAGGTTCCGTGAACCACTCTGACAATAACCTGTCAGTAAAGGTTCGATGAACCACTCTGACAATAACCTGTCAGTAAAGGTTCGATGAACCACACTGACAATAACCTGTCAGTAAAGGTTCGATGAACCACTCTGACAATAACCTGTCAGTAAAGGTTCGATGAACCACTCTGACAATAACCTGTCAGTAAAGGTTCGATGAACCACTCTGACAATAACCTGTCAGTAAAGGTTCGATGAACCACTCTGATAATAACCTGTCAGTAAAGGTTCGATGAACCACTCTGATAATAACCTGTCAGTAAAGGTTCCGTGAACCACTCTGATAATAACCTGTCAGTAAAGGTTCCGTGAACCACTCTGACAATAACCTGTCAGTAAAGGTTCCGTGAACCACTCTGACAATAACCTGTCAGTAAAGGTTCCATGAACCACTCTGACAATAACCTGTCAGTAAAGGTTCCGTGAACCACTCTGACAATAACCTGTCAGTAAAGGTTCCGTGAACCACTCTGACAATAACCTGTCAGTAAAGGTTCGATGAACCACTCTGACAATAACATGTCAGTAAAGGTTCGATGAACCACTCTGACAATAACCTGTCAGTAAAGGTTCGATGAACCACTCTGACAATAACCTGTCAGTAAAGGTTCCATGAACCACTCTGACAATAACATGTCAATAAAGGTTCCGTGAACCACTCTGACAATAACCTGTCAGTAAAGGTTCCGTGAACCACTCTGACAATAACCTGTCAGTAACCCTCTTGCTGCATCAGCAGTGGACACTCACCACTTTTGAACCAGATATTCTTAGTTTCCTTCTCTTTTATTGTTTGTGTTGTCAGTTGTAAGTAATATTTAGTTAATAAGTACCACACATGTGCAACAGTTATGTAACTTTATTCTGAAATGATTCCCCTACAGAGTAAGCTTGAAGAATTGAGACACTTATGCAACACATGGGAATCTTTATTGAAGAAACGTTTCGCCACACAGTGGCTTCATCAGTCCAATACAAAGTAGAAATGGGTAAGGAGAGGAGGAGTTTGAGGTAATCAGTCCCTCAACCTGGAATCGATGTGTTTAGTCCATCACTCTTGTAGGAAGTGCAGCATAGGGCCAGAGAGGTGGCTTATAAGCTTCTTTAGTCAAGTACACAGGAAGCAGTAGAGATGTGAAGACGATGTAATCAGTCCCTCACCCTTAAGGACGTACTTTTGAGGTGGTCATTCCTTCGGCACTTTTTTTTTTGACAGCTTTAAGCTTAATTTGCAAAATATTGGTCCCTATCAGTTCAGATAATTTCTGAAATTGCCACTGAATATTGTATAAGGTGACCTAAACTGTTATTGCTGTATAACAATAGCAAGGTGACCTAAACTGTTATTGCTGTATAACAATAGCAAGGTGACCTAAACTGTTATTGCTGTATAACAATAGCAAGGTGACCTAAACTGTTATTGCTGTATAACAATAGCAAGGTGACCTAAACTGTTATTGCTGTATAACAATAGCAAGTGAAAAATGGCTGGTTATTATAACACTGATCAAGCCAAAAATCATGCCTTATTTTAAGGCTAATTTTCTCCCTTAACCCTTTGACTGTTTACGTCGTATAAATACGTCTTATGCGCCACTGTTTCTGACGTATATATACTCAATAATTCTAGTGGCTTCAAATCAAGCGGAAGAAAGCTGGCAGGCCCACATGTGAGAGAATGGGTCTGTGTGGTCAGTGTGCACCACATAAAAAAAATCCTGCAGCACACAGTGTGTAATGAGAAAAAAAAAAAATCTGATCGTTTTTTTGGATTAAAGCGCCGACTTTGAGGTGTATTTTCGTATAGTATTTATCGATGTATTTGCGTTTTCATGGTCTTAGGTGATAAAATGGAAAACATATTACAGAAATAGAGATGATTTTCATTACTTTGACGATGAAAACGACCTTGAAACTGAGCTCAAAGTAGCGGAAATGTTCGATTTTTACCAATGTTCAGGAGTAAACAAATCACACCACACGTCCAATACACACCAACTGGGGAGTCTAATATTCTTACACTAGTGCACTGATATTATTTATACCATTTTTACAATAATGCAGTAGTCTGCATAACAGTAAATTTTGTATTTTTTTGTATGAATAAAAAATCAAAATAGAAAGCAATAGTAATATAAAAGGGGCCTAGAGACATGACTAATGAACAGAGGATATGTTATTTTAGTGCCAAGAATGTCTACCTTGTTTATTCTGGACCCTATTTTGAAATTGGCATCTTTTTTAGTTTGCATGAAATTGGCCAAATTGCCAATTTCTGACCACCATATTGGGTAGTCCAAATTGGTAAATGGGAGGTTTCTTGTACTCAACTGATAGATAAAATGGAGTTCTAAAGAAATAGCTATGAGTTTGGTCAACTGGAACAACAGAATTGGCTGAAAATAGGGCTCAAAGTCGGCGAAATCGCCGATACGCATATGTCGCCGAGACCGCTAACTTCGCGGGAGCGTAATTCCATGAGTTTTCGACCAAATTTCGAACTTTTGGTGTCATTACCACCGGGAAAAGATTCTCTATCATTTCATAAGAAAAAATAATTTTTTTTTTTTCAAAAATTTATCTACATAGAATGAGTTTCAGAAAGGGGCCTGCAACAGTCAAAGGGTTAAAGGGCAAAATGACTATTAAGAAAATAGATATCTTGTAGTTTAGAATCTACTTTTTCTAGTGAAGATTTTTAAGAAAATCATTCATGCTACTTTTTTGTTATTGGTCTTCAAAAATGGCCTAAAATTAACCGTGATGTATGTGAGGGCATTTTTAGGTACCATTATTACAGGAATTAAAAACGTCTGGAGTCTGGTATTTTATAATCGTGATGATATCCACTTCGGTAGCTGGCTACAATAAATAATACTACAATAATGTTTTCCTTGAGAGATACAGGCAGCTGAATTCAAGGTACAATTTTAAGTGACAGATTTATTTGCCTACTTTGGCTTCATACTCTGAAAAATGTAAAAGCGTATAAGTTATAGGACTGCAGTTTTTTTAAATCAGCTCCAAAAGTTGTATAGGCATAATACAGGAAGTTTTCAACTTACAAACATGTTAGGGACCTGAATTATGTATAATATTCATAATACGGACTTGATTCCTGGGGCTGAGAAGTACAGTGCCGGCACTCTGAAGGAGCGGTGTTAATGTTGCAGTTTTATAACTGTAGTGTAAGTGTGCCTCTGGCAAGAGTGATGGAGTGAATGATGATTAAATTTTTTCTTTTTCGGACCACCCTACATTGGTGGGAAACGGCCGATGTGTTAATAATAAAAAAAAATCATAATACATGAAGTCTTCAACTTATGAACACGTTGGGGACCTTCTGTATTGTGAATAATAATGACATAATAATATACATAATAATGATATAATACACAATACTGAAGATCTCGAATGCGTTCGTAATTTAAGGACTTACTGTATAAGGCCCAATTTAGGGCAAATCCTTGTATGATAAAAAAGCTTAACCTTCAACATATTTCACATTCACACTTCCCATCGAAAATACATTTAAAAATCTACTATTAATAAAAATATTCAAAGTACAAGGTGTAGTGAATAAAGGCAAACTTTGCATAACTATGGTCTTGACTGCATAAACAATTAAATGTCCACCGTCTATAAACATTGTATCATGTCTCTCTATAAACATTGTATCATGTCTATAAACATTGTATCATGTTTCTATAAACATTGTATCATGTCTCTATAAACATTGTATCATGTCTCTATAAACATTGTATCATGTCTCTCTATAAACATTGTATCATGTCTCTATAAACATTGTATCATGTCTCTCTATAAACATTGTATCATGTCTCTATAAACATTGTATCATGTCTCTCTATAAACATTGTATCATGTCTCTCTATAAACATTGTATCATGTCTCTCTATAAACATTGTATCATGTCTCTCTATAAACATTGTATCATGTCTCTCTATAAACATTGTATCATGTCTCTCTATAAACATTGTATCATGCAGAAATAAATCCTCATATGGTGAAAAAAATATACTCTGTATATTCTTACACCTTCATGCAATAGTCTTTTCTCAGAGAATAAACTGAAGAGAGAGAAATAATCAGCAGACAAACTTACAATAAACTGGAGAGAAACAGTCAGCAGACAAACTTGCAATAAACTGGAGAGAAACAGTCAGCAGACAAACTTGCAATAAACTGGAGAGAAACAGTCAGCAGACAAACTTGCAATAAACTGGAGAGAAACAGTCAGCAGACAAACTTGCAATAAACTGGAGAGAAACAGTCAGCAGACAAACTTGCAATAAACTGGAGAGAAACAGTCAGCAGACAAACTTGCAATAAACTGGAGAGAAACAGTCAGCAGACAAACTTACAATAAACTGGAGAGAAACAGTCAGCAGACAAACTTACAATAAACTGGAGAGAAAAGCAGACACTTACAATAAACTGGAGAGAAACAGTCAGCAGACACAATAAACTGGAGAGAAACAGTCAGCAGACACAATAAACTGGAGAGAAACAGTCAGCAGACACAATAAACTGGAGAGAAACAGTCAGCAGACACTTACAATAAACTGGAGAGAAACAGCCAGCAGACAAACTTACAATAAACTGGAGAGAAACAGTCAGCAGACAAACTTACGGTCATATTCTGTAACTTCCTGTGGAGAATCCTGTGTAGTTGAAGTCGTTGAGTTGATGACACCGAGTGTATCTTTGTGGCCACACCCGCGACACTCTCGCAGGTTTGCCAGGTACGTTCCTGTGTCCAGACACACTGTACCCTGCAAGTAAACTCCTCATTATTTTTCAAAGTTGAGCACTGAACCCATAAGCAATTAGTTATTGTTATTATGGTTTTAAGTTTGCACAAAATGCTCTGTGTAAATATGGACTTTCTACATGCAGATTTAAATGTCACCCATCCCTGTACATGTGGTATATCATTGTTAAATAAAGTGTTATTATTAATATTATTACTATTATATTATTATTATTTTATTATTATTCTATATTATTATTATTATTATTACCATTATGCTACAGCCTCTTCTCACTTAAAGACGGAATTGCATTCCTAAGACCACGTCAGTAAACGAATTCGTCGTTAAGTGAGGAGCATACTATAACAGTAGTGGGTTTGTGTCAACCATCTTTGATATGTTTTAATGTCACCTTTGCATCATTTATAACATTTCTGGTACAAGAATAAATCCTTTCAGATCACAAGAATCTTCATGGTACCCCATTTTTGGATCCTGCAAGCATTTTCAGGCTTTCTCCACTGATGATAAAACTGGGTACCAAATATTTAATAAAGCTATAAAAGGGAACTGTTGGTATATTTTTAAATGTTTATACAGTAGTGTACTGAATATTGTAATAAGCAGAATATGTAGAGGAAATCAGCTCTAGTATACATTATTTAGGCATGCATACTCGTCCGAAAGCCCGTCGTAAGTCCGAGGAGTCGGTAAATAAGTACGTTGCTAAATGAGGAGAGGCTGTATGCCCATACAGTTAAACCTCGGTTGCTGATTGCATTACTTGTGAAACAAATTGGTTTTCGGATGATGTGTTTAAGAAAACAAAAATGTCCTGGTTTTCGTACGTTCTCTCAGTTGTTGACGGACAAGTTTTTTGTATGTACAGAATGGGACACAGCGGCTGAGGACACATTCTCACGGAATATGTACTGGACAATGAGTCGACAGCGTGGGTATGAGTCAATATAGCCACTAACTAGCATGTTGTAAATATCTCTTGGGCTTTTCTTGTGCATCCTGTGATTTTTTTGTTATTTTTGCAGTTTTGGTGCAGTTTTTTTATTGCAAGATAAGCCATGATGGGTCCTAAGAGTCAGTGAACCAGAAAAAAGTGTTAATGGTGAAAAGAGATAAAGGAGAGAAACAACATTAGGTCTCCTCTGACAGGTAAGAGGCAGTTAAATTTTCATTTACAGTGGACGCCCGGTTTACGATATTATTTCATTCCAGAAGTATGTTCAGGTGCCAGTACTGACCGAATTTGTTCCCATAAGGAATATTGTGAAGTAGATTAGTCCATTTCAGACCCCCAAACATACACGTACAAACGCACTTACATAAATACACTTACATAATTGGTCGCATTCGGAGCTGATCGTAAACCGGGGGTCCACTGTACTCTACAGTATTTCATTAAACTTTCATTTAGTATTCATTTTTACAGTTTCCCTGTTCTGTATAATTTTATACATTGTTTTATGTAGTAGTTAGTACATTCATATCATCATTTGAGGTCTGGAACGGATTAATTCTATTTACATTAATCTGTACGGGAAAAATTCCTTCAACTGTCATCGATTTTAGTTGTTGAATCGACATCTGTAATGAACTAAATTCGAAAACCAAAGTTCCACTGTATAAAAATATTCCACAATTGAAAAATATTCAGAATCCGCTTCCAGTCCCAAACATTTCATATAAAGGATTCTCAACTGTATACAATTAAGGTGACTTATATACTACAACATACTATATAGAAATACCCTTTTTTGTGCATGGTGTTTCTGGCAGCCTTAAAACCAAATTATTACAAATATATGAGAATATAAATACACCTACCATCCGACTTACGACCGAGTTCGGTTCCGAGAAACCGGTTGTAAGTCGAACTTTACTACTGAATATCAACAAAACATTTTTGTAATGACTTAATTTTATTGTTTTATTTTGATATTTCATGTTTTACTTTACATTTTATGCTGTTAGTACTGTATTTTATACTGTAAGGTTTAGGATAAACACTCTGTACAACACAAATACTTGTTTATTTCCCAGAAATTTGGCATAAAAAACACTGTCGTAAGTCGAGTGGTCGTAAGTCGAGCAGGTCGTAAGTCGGATGGTAGGTGTACATAGTTTTTAAAATACAAG
This sequence comes from Cherax quadricarinatus, assembly GCF_038502225.1. Classification (NCBI taxonomy): domain Eukaryota; kingdom Metazoa; phylum Arthropoda; class Malacostraca; order Decapoda; family Parastacidae; genus Cherax; species Cherax quadricarinatus. The sequence goes on along the minus strand of NC_091388.1, from coordinate 4,028,592 downwards.
CAGGCCCCATTTACTCTGCTTCACTGATGCAGCGCTTGTCAGTTTCACTGATGCAGCGCTTGTCAGTTTCACTGATGCAGCGCTTGTCAGTTTCACTGATGCAGCGCTTGTCAGTTTCACTGATGCAGCGCTTGTCAGTTTCACTGATGCAGCGCTTGTCAGTTTCACTGATGCAGCGCTTGTCAGTTTCACTGATGCAGCGCTTGTCAGTTTCACTGATGCAGCGCTTGTCAGTTTCACTGATGCAGCGCTTGTCAGTTTCACTGATGCAGCGCTTGTCAGTTTCACTGATGCAGCGCTTGTCAGTTTCACTGATGCAGCGCTTGTCAGTTTCACTGATGCAGCGCTTGTCAGTTTCACTGATGCAGCGCTTGTCAGTTTCACTGATGCAGCGCTTGTCAGTTTCACTGATGCAGCGCTTGTCAGTTACGTATACCCAGTCTTTATTTATTTCGACTTCCTACACTAAATATATTCACCATTGACTATAAGCTATGCATGAAAATATTTGAAGGTAAAGTAATTTGTGTGTATTGTATATGCATTTTTAAGCCTAGCTCTATTGCTTACCTAATATATAGCAGTGTAAACATGTTACCTGGCTGTTATAGAGTGGAAAAAGGAGTTTCACTTTACAGCAATGTTTTGCTTTACAGCAGTAGCCCAGACCCTAACTTGCTGTATAAGTGGGGCCCTCCTGTATTTAACCCGTAAACGGTCCAAACGTATATATACGTTTTTTCAACATTTGAAAGTACAGTGGAACCTCAAAAATCGAACTGCTCCCAACTCAACCAATTATGTAAGTGTATTTTTGTAAGTGCTTTTATAAGTGTATTTTTGAGGGTCTTAAATGGACTAATCTAATTTACATTATTCCTGATGGGAATAAATTCGTTCGGTAGTGGCACTCAAACAGCCTTCTGGACCAAAGAAAGTTCGATTTTTGAGGTTCCACTGTATGTAAAAAAAAGTAGATCTTCTTTTTGTTTTTTTACACTTGAAAATGTGTAAAAAAAACTTTGATTTACTTGTTTTTTTTGTTACATTTGAAAATATGTAAAAAAAACGTAGATCTACTTTTGTAGCGCTACACACGTGAACGTAGATCTGTTTGGACCGTTTACGAGTTAATGTTTAAATTTCGATATTGGTACTGCATACTCGTACTCACCCTGTCTGGATATTCTTCTTTAACACAATCTTGACACATCCTCACGTCTTACATAGTTATATCAAGTTGTATTATCTGAAAAGCGATATTAATGAATATAATGGTTTTTTAAAAAGTGCGAGGTGTCATCCAAAGATAACACGTTAGTCATCACTGGAACCCTAGCTGTCTCATTCAGAAGAATAAACACCTCAAAATACACGATGATCCGTAAGATTTGCTGCGATTTTTAACCCAGAGGGTTAGTCACCCCTTATTATTATATTATAATCATGGGGGAGCACTAAAGCTGTAGGGATTATACAGCACATGTGGGGGGTGGAGGTTAGCCATCCAGGATAACCCAAGGAAGTCAGTGCGTCGTCAAGGACTGTCTGTCTTATTTCCATTGTGGTCCTTTAATCTTGTCACCCAGAATGCCACCCACACCAGGTGGCTAAGACCCAGGTACCTAATAACTGCTAGGTGAACAGGGGCAGCAGGTGTAAGGTTACTAATACCCATGTACCTACTTGCTGCTAGGTGAACATGGACAGCAAGTGTAAGGTAACTAACACCCAGGTACCTACTTACTGCTAGGTGAACAGTGACAGCAGGTGTAAGGTGACGAACACCCAGGTACCTACTTACTGCGAGGTGAACATTATTATAACCAAAACCAAGCACTTAACCCACTAGAATCATGTGAGGTGAACAGGGACAGTAAGTATAAGGAAACATGACCATCATTTTCACCCGTGCCGGAGATCAAACCATGGACACCAAGAATGTGAGCTGAATGTGCTATCAATCACAAGGTGGATTTAATTAGATTACGTTTATTACTATCTACTAAAAAAATCTCAAATAAAAATTCAGTTAAATATTGTATAATTCAAATTATAATCATTAGTGTACCTGTTATTGTAAGCTGATTTTTTCCTATTTAATGTACATGAAGGATCCCATATCCGCAGAGGATGTGTTCCAAGCACCTGTCGCGGATTCCGAAACCGCGGATAGCAGCGAACCTTATACAGTGGACCCCTGGATAACGATATTATTTCAATCCAGAAGTCTGTTTGGGTGCCGTTATAGACCGAATTTGTTCCCATAAGAGATATTGTGAATTAGATTAGTCCGTTTCAGACCCCCAAAAATACACCTACAAAAGCACTTACAAAAATACACTTACATAATTGGTCGAGTTGGGAGCTGATCGTTATGCGGGGGTCCACTGTATATAAGTCCTATACATACTGTATTTCGTGGCTTATAAGACCTGTTTTAGTTTCAGTGGCTTGGCGTCAGACGTAACTGGGAGAGCTACAGCCCAACCCACAACACAAACTTATACCTCCCATCAATGATCTTCGGTTTATAGGACGCAGGCTGGTTTTTGGAGACATTTTATGGGAAAAAAATGGGTCTTATAAGCCGCAAAATATGGCACCTATTGTAAAGTTTAATTGATAAATTCCGCACAATAAGTGTAACATGTCATAGTGGTGTAACATGTCACAGTGGTGTAACATGTTACAGTGTAGTAACACGTCACAGTTGTGTAACAGGTCACAGTGTTGTAACAAACATCACAGTGTAGTAACACACGTCACAGTAGTGTAACACGTCACAGTGTTGTAACATGTCACAGTGTTGTAACACATGTCACAGCGTATTAATGCACATCACAGTGTAACATGTCACAGTGATGTAACACATGTCACAGTAGTGTAACACATGTCACAGTAGTGTAACACACATCACAGAAGTGTAACACATCACAGTGGTGTAAAATGTCAGTGGTGCAACACGTCACAGTGGTGTAACACACGTCACAGTAGTGTAAAACACATCAGTGGTATAACACGTCACAGTGGTGTAACATATGTCACAGCAGTGTAACACACGTCACAGTGGTGTAACACGTCACAGTAGTAACACATCAGTGTAACATGTAGTGTAGTAACACACGTCATTGTAACACGCCACAGTGGTGTAACTCACGTCACAGTGTTGTAACATATGTCAGTGTTGTAACATGTCATAGTGTTGTAACACCTCACAGTAGTGTAACATGTCACAGTAGTAACACGTCACAGTAGTGTAACACGTCACATTGTAGTAACACGTAATTGTAACACGTCACAGTGTAGTAACGCGTCACAGTAGTGTAACACACGTCACTGTAGTAACACGCCAGTGTTGTAACACGTCACAGTGTTGTAACACACGTCACAGTGTTGTAACATATGTCAGTGTTGTAACACGTCACAGTAGTGTAACACACGTCACAGTGTAATAACACGACACAGTAGTGTAACACACGTCACAGTGTTGTAACACATCACAGCGTTGTAACACATCACAGTAGTGTAATACACGTTAGTGCTGTAGCAAACGTCACATTGTAACACGTCACAGCGTTGTAACACGTCACAGTAGTGTAACACGTCACAGTAGTGTAACACGTCACAGTGTTGTAACAGGTCACAGTGTTGTAACACGTCACAGTGTTGTAACACGTCACAGTAGTGTAACACGTCACAGTGTAGCAACACGTCAGTGTAGTAACACGCGTCACAGTGTAACACGTCACATTGTTGTAACACACATCAGTGTAGTAACACGTCACAGTAGTGTAACGTCACAGTAGTGGTAACACGTCACAGTGTACTAACACGTCAGTGTTGTAACACACGTCACAGTGTTGTAACACGTCACAGTAGTGGTAACACGTCAGTGTTGTAACACGTCACAGTGTTGTAACACGTCACGGTGTTGTAACACGTCACAGTAGTGTAACACGTCACAGTGTAGTAACACGTCACATTGTAGTAACACACGTCACAGTGTTGTACCACACCTCACAGTGTAGTAACACACGTCACAGTAGTGCAACGTCAGTGTAGTAACACGTCACAGTGTTGTAACACACGTCAGTGTTGTAACTCGTCACAGTGTAGTAACACGTCACAGTGTAACACGTCACAGCGTTGTAACACGTCACAGCGTTGTAACACGTCACAGTGTTGTAACACGTCACATTGTAGTAACACACGTAACAGTGTTGTAACACGTCACAATGTAGTAACACATCACAGTGTAGTAACACGTCACAGTGTAGTAACACGTCACATTGTAGTAACACATCACAGTGTAGTAACACATCACAGTGTAGTAACACATCACAGTGTAGTAACACGTCACAATGTAGTAACACATCACAGTGTAGTAACACATCACAGTGTAGTAACACGTCACAGTGTAGTAACACACGTCAGTGTAGTAACACGTCACATTGTAACACACGTCACAGTGTAGTAACACACGTCACAGTGTAGTAACACGTCACAGTGTAGTAACACACGTCACATTGTAGTAACACGTCACAGTGTAGTAACACACGCCACAGTGTAGTAACACGTCACAATAGTGTAACACGTCACAGTGTAGTAACACGTCACATTGTAACATGTCAGTGTAACACGTCACAGTGTAGTAACACACGTCACATTTTAGTAACACGTCAGTGTAGTAACACACGTCACAGTAGTGTAACACGCCACAGTGTAGTAACACGTCACAGTAGTGTAACACGTCACAGTGTAGTAACACGTCACAGTGTAGTAACACACGTCACATTGTAGTAACACACATCACAGTGTAGTAACACACGTCACAGTGTAGTAACACACGCCACAGTGTAATAACACACATCACAGTGTAGTAACACACATCACAGTGTAGTAACACACGTCACAGTGTAGTAATGCACATCACAGTGTAGTAACACACGTCACAGTAGTGTAACACACATCACAGTGTAGTAACACACGTCACAGTGTAGTAACACACATCACAGTGTAGTAACACACATCACAGTGTAGTAACACACATCACAGTGTAGTAACACACATCACAGTGTAGTAACACGTCACAGTAGTGTAAGACACATCACAGTGTAGTAACAAACATCACAGTGTAGTAACACGTCACAGTGTAGTAACACACATCACAGTGTAGTAACTCACATCACAGTAGTGTAACACACATCACAGTGTAGTAACACATCACAGTGTAGTAACACACATCACAGTAGTGTAACACATATCACAGTGTAGTAACACACGTCACAGTGTAGTAACACACATCAGTGTAGTAACACACGTCACAGTGTAGTAACACACATCACAGTGTAGTAACACACATCACAGTGTAGTAACACGTCACAGTGTAGTAACACACATCACAGTGTAGTAACACGTCACAGTAGTGTAACACGTCACAGTGTAGTAACACGTCACATTGCAGTAACACAGATCACAGTGTAGTAACACAGATCACAGTGTAGTAACACACATCACAGTGTAGTAACACACATCACAGTGTAGTAACACACGTCACAGTGTAGTAACACACAGTGTAGGAACACACGTCACAGTGTAGTAACACACATCACAGTGTAGTAACACACGTCACAGTGTAGTAACACACATCACACTGTAGTAACACACATCACAGTGTAGTAACACACGTCACAGTGTAGTAACACACATCACAGTGTAGTAACACACATCACAGTGTAGTAACACATCACAGTGTAGTAACACACGTCACAGTGTAGTAACACATCACAGTGTAGTAACACACGTCACAGTGTAGTAACACACATCACAGTGTAGTAACACACATCACAGTGTAGTAACACACATCACAGTGTAGTAACACACATCACAGTGTAGTAACGTCACAGTGTAGTAACACATCACAGTGTAGTAACACATCACAGTGTAGTAACACACGTCAGTGTAGTAACACACGTCACAGTGTAGTAACACACATCACAGTGTAGTAACACACATCACAGTGTAGTAACACACGTCACAGTGTAGTAACACATCACAGTGTAGTAACACATCACAGTGTAGTAACACAGATCACAGTAACACACGTCACAGTGTAGTAACACACATCACAGTGTAGTAACACACATCACAGTGTAGTAACACACATCAGTGTAGTAACACACATCACAGTGTAGTAACACACATCACAGTGTAGTAACACACGTCACAGTGTAGTAAGACACGTCACAGTGTAGTAACACACGTCACATTGTAGTAACACACATCACAGTGTAGTAACACACATCACAGTGTAGTAACACAGATCACAGTGTAGTAACACACATCACAGTGTAGTAACACACATCACAGTGTAGTAACACACATCACAGTGTAGTAACACACATCACAGTGTAGTAACACACATCACAGTAGTAACACACATCACAGTAGTAACACACATCACAGTGTAGTAACACAGATCACAGTGTAGTAACACACATCACAGTAGTGTAACACACATCACAGTGTAGTAACACACATCACAGTGTAGTAACACACATCACAGTGTAGTAACACACATCACAGTGTAGTAACACACGTCACAGTGTAGTAACACGTCACAGTGTAGTAACACACGTCACAGTGTAGTAACACACATCACAGTGTAATAACACATCACAGTGTAGTAACACACGTCACAGTGTAGTAACACACTTCACAGTGTAGTAACACACATCACAGCGTAGTAACACGTCACAGTGTAGTAAGACACGTCACAGTGTAGTAACACACGTCACAGTGTAGTAACACACATCAGTGTAGTAACACACATCACAGTGTAGTAACACACGTCACAGTGTAGTAACACACATCACAGTGTAGTAACACACATCACAGTGTAGTAACACACGTCACAGTGTAGTAACACACATCACAGTGTAGTAACACACATCACAGTGTAGTAACACACGTCACAGTGTAGTAACACACGTCACAGTGTAGTAACACACATCACAGTGTAGTAACACAGATCACAGTGTAGTAACACAGATCACAGTGTAGTAACACATCACAGTGTAGTAACACATCACAGTGTAGTAACACACGTCACAATGTAGTAACACACATCACAGTGTGGTAACACACATCTCAGTGTAGTAACACACATCACAGTGTAGTAACACGTCACAGTGTAGTAACACATCACAGTGTAGTAACACATCACAGTGTAGTAACACACATCACAGTGTAGTAACACACATCACAGTGTAGTAACACACATCACAGTGTAGTAACACACATCACAGTGTAGTAACACGTCACAGTAGTGTAAGACACATCACAGTGTAGTAACAAACATCACAGTGTAGTAACACGTCACAGTGTAGTAACACACATCACAGTGTAGTAACTCACATCACAGTAGTGTAACACACATCACAGTGTAGTAACACACATCACAGTGTAGTAACACACATCACAGTAGTGTAACACATATCACAGTGTAGTAACACACGTCACAGTGTAGTAACACACATCAGTGTAGTAACACACATCACAGTGTAGTAACACACGTCACAGTGTAGTAACACATCACAGTGTAGTAACACATCACAGTGTAGTAACACACGTCACAGTGTAGTAACACACATCACAGTGTAGTAACACACATCACAGTGTAGTAACACACGTCACAGTGTAGTAACACATCACAGTGTAGTAACACATCACAGTGTAGTAACACACATCACAGTAACACACGTCACAGTGTAGTAACACACATCACAGTGTAGTAACACACATCACAGTGTAGTAACACACATCAGTGTAGTAACACACATCACAGTGTAGTAACACACATCACAGTGTAGTAACACACGTCACAGTGTAGTAAGACACGTCACAGTGTAGTAACACACGTCACATTGTAGTAACACACATCACAGTGTAGTAACACACATCACAGTGTAGTAACACAGATCACAGTGTAGTAACACACATCACAGTGTAGTAACACACATCACAGTGTAGTAACACACATCACAGTGTAGTAACACACATCACAGTAGTAACACACATCACAGTAGTAACACACATCACAGTGTAGTAACACAGATCACAGTGTAGTAACACACATCACAGTAGTGTAACACACATCACAGTGTAGTAACACACATCACAGTGTAGTAACACACATCACAGTGTAGTAACACACATCACAGTGTAGTAACACACATCACAGTGTAGTAACACACGTCACAGTGTAGTAACACGTCACAGTGTAGTAACACACGTCACAGTGTAGTAACACACATCACAGTGTAATAACACATCACAGTGTAGTAACACACGTCACAGTGTAGTAACACACTTCACAGTGTAGTAACACACATCACAGCGTAGTAACACGTCACAGTGTAGTAAGACACGTCACAGTGTAGTAACACACGTCACAGTGTAGTAACACACATCAGTGTAGTAACACACATCACAGTGTAGTAACACACGTCACAGTGTAGTAACACACATCACAGTGTAGTAACACACATCACAGTGTAGTAACACACGTCACAGTGTAGTAACACACATCACAGTGTAGTAACACACATCACAGTGTAGTAACACACGTCACAGTGTAGTAACACACGTCACAGTGTAGTAACACAGATCACAGTGTAGTAACACACATCACAGTGTAGTAACACAGATCACAGTGTAGTAACACATCACAGTGTAGTAACACATCACAGTGTAGTAACACACGTCACAGTGTAGTAACACACATCACAGTGTGGTAACACACATCTCAGTGTAGTAACACACATCACAGTGTAGTAACACGTCACAGTGTAGTAACACATCACAGTGTAGTAACACATCACAGTGTAGTAACACACGTCACAGTGTAGTAACACACCACAGTGTAGTAACACACGTCACAGTGTAGTAACACATCACAGTGTAGTATCACACTTCAGTGTGGTAACACACATCACAGTGTAGTAACACACATCACAGTGTAGTAACACACATCACAGTGTAGTAACACACGTCACAGTGTAGTAACACACATCACAGTGTAGTAACACACATCACAGTGTAGCAACACACATCACAGTGTAGTAACACACATCACAGTGTAGTAACACACGTCACAGTGTAGTAACACACATCACAGTGTAGTAACACACGTCACAGTGTAGTAACACATCACAGTGTAGTAACACACATCACAGTGTAGTAACACACGTCACAGTGTAGTAACACACATCACAGTGTAGTAACACACATCACAGTGTAGTAACACATCACAGTGTAGTAACACACATCACAGTGTAGTAACACACATCACAGTGTAGCAACACACATCACAGTGTAGTAACACACATCACAGTGTAGTAACACACGTCACAGTGTAGTAACACACATCACAGTGTAGTAACACACGTCACAGTGTAGTAACACACATCACAGTGTAGTAACACACATCACAGTGTAGTAACACACATCACAGTGTAGTAACACACATCACAGTGTAGTAACACACATCACAGTGTAGTAACACACGTCACAGTGTAGTAACACACGTCACAGTGTAGTAACACACGTCACAGTAGTGTAACACGTCACAGGAGACACACCGTAACACAATAACAGTAGCACAACAACACTCACAGTGTTGCCATAACCCAAGTAAAGTAGCGGAACTCTCCAGTATGTAGCGGAAATATACACACATACATACATATATACATATATATATATATATATATATATATATATATATATATATATATATATATAATATATATATATATATATATATATATATATATATATATATATATATATATATATGTCGTGCCGAATAGGTAAAATTGGTAAATTAGCGAGAACTTATTTAAAATTCAATACTTTATAAAAAGAATTAAAATCGGGTGTAATCGGCGCCTATGTATGTTGTATCTAAAGGACCCCAGTGGAAATAAGTCACTGTGTCTGACTTTATTGTGTTATCCCAGGTTGTCTACACACATACTGCTATGTATGATAATTCTATGTAACTGTATTTCTGTATTCCTGAATAAACTTACTTACTAATCGGCAATAATTGGGAACCATGATATTAATATCGTAGGTATCTGGAAGTGTTCAGATCCATGTTAATTTAGCTGGAATAGAGGTGATAAGGAAGGTAATATTGGACACGGTGTTTGGCCGGGATTTGTTCATTGGACCACAATGGAACTAAGCCACTCTGATTTTACTGTGTTATCCCAGGTTGTCTACACATATACTGCTATGTATGATAATCTATGTAACTGTATTTATGTATACCTGAATAAACTTACTAACAATAATCCTCGCCCCCTGGAATATGGTATCTCATCAATTAGGTAAAATATTTAATATTGGCCAATATACAGAATATCTGCCTTCTAAGGGAGGCTTAAGGATAAGCAAGATAATTTGGTAAGTGAATTTATTTATGTACACTTTTGGTATTCTGTCGAAGATCAAAATGAATTTTTTATGAGAGAGCCACAAAATTTGATTAACACAAGCCTATCCGATGTTATCCTGACGCCAAATGACTTCGAACAGGCGATAAATGACATGTCCATGCACTCTACCCCAGGGCCAGACTCATGGAACTCTGTTCATCAAGAACTGCAAGAAGCCTCTATCACGAGCCTTTTCCATCCTATGGAGAGGGAGCATGGACACGGGGGTCGTCCCACAGTTACTAAAAACAACAGACATAGCCCCACTCCACAAAGGGGGCAGTAAAGCAACAGCAAAGAACTACAGACCAATAGCACTAACATCCCATATCATAAAAATCTTTGAAAGGGTCCTAAGAAGCAAGATCACCACCCATCTAGAAACCCATCAGTTACACAACCCAGGGCAACATGGGTTTAGAACAGGTCGCTCCTGTCTGTCTCAACTACTGGATCACTACGACAAGGTCCTAAATGCACTAGAAGATAAAAAGAATGCAGATGTAATATATACAGACTTTGCAAAAGCCTTCGACAAGTGTGACCATGGCGTAATAGCGCACAAAATGCGTGCTAAAGGAATAACATGAAAAGTCGGTCGATGGATCTATAATTTCCTCACTAACAGAACACTGAGAGTAGTCGTCAACAGAGTAAAGTCCGAGGCAGCTACGGTGAAAAGCTCTGTTCCACAAGGCACAGTACTCGCTCCCATCTTGTTCCTCATCCTCATATCCGACATAGACAAGGATGTCAGCCACAGCACCGTGTCTTCCTTTGCAGATGACACCCGAATCTGCATGACAGTGTCTTCCATTGCAGACACTGCAAGGCTCCAGGCGGACATCAACCAAATCTTTCAGTGGGCTGCAGAAAACAATATGAAGTTCAACGATGAGAAATTTCAATTACTCAGATATGGTAAACATGAGGAAATTAAATCTTCATCAGAGTACAAAACAAATTCTGGCCACAAAATAGAGCGAAACACCAACGTCAAAGACCTGGGAGTGATCATGTCGGAGGATCTCACCTTCAAGGACCATAACATTGTATCAATCGCATCTGCTAGAAAAATGACAGGATGGATAATGAGAACCTTCAAAACTAGGGAGGCTAAGCCCATGATGACACTCTTCAGGTCACTTGTTCTATCTAGGCTGGAATATTGCTGCACACTAACAGCACCTTTCAAGGCAGGTGAAATTGCTGACCTAGAAAATGTACAGAGAACCTTCACGGCGCGCATAACGGAGATAAAACACCTCAATTACTGGGAGCGCTTGAGGTTCCTGAACCTGTATTCCCTGGAACGCAGGAGGGAGAGATACATGATTATATACACCTGGAAAATCCTAGAGGGACTAGTACCGAACTTGCACACGAAAATCACTCACTACGAAAGCAAAAGACTTGGCAGACGATGCAACATCCCCCCAATGAAAAGCAGGGGTGTCACTAGCACGTTAAGAGACCATACAATAAGTGTCAGGGGCCCGAGACTGTTCAACTGCCTCCCAGCATACATGAGGGGGATTACCAACAGACCCCTGGCAGTCTTCAAGCTGGCACTGGACAAGCACCTAAAGTCGGTTCCTGACCAGCCGGGCTGTGGCTCGTACGTTGGTTTGCGTGCAGCCAGCAGCAACAGCCTGGTTGATCAGGCTCTGATCCACCAGGAGGCCTGGTCACAGACCGGGCCGCGGGGGCGTTGACCCCCGGAACTCTCTCCAGGTAAACTCCAGGTAAACATGTAATAAATTGTGAACCACCCAACTTCTTAATGTCAAGTCAGTAAATCAGATTTATACAGTCCACAGCCTAATTTACTGGTGTTACTGGTTTAATTTCTCTTAATTCTGGAATTATATGTTCCAAAGAAAAGGTCTAGATTGTGTGAGTGAGGGCAGGTGGGTAGGTGGGCATGGAAGGAAGGACAGTGAAACGCCCCACTGTTGCTAAAGTCCTACCTGTCTCCCAGGTATAACTAGTATAACAGTAAGTGTAATGTCTGTTTTAGTTGTGCTGAGAGTTTTAAACTGTGTGTGTGTGTAATAATTCAGGATTGTACCTGTAACCCTCACATATATAATTTCTCACGACATGATAGAAGTACAGACATGTATGTGCAGGACTCCAGACCAATATGAAGTGATCAGTGAACCATGTCCTACATGTGAAGATATCCTAAACAACACTGATTCGAACCTCTGCCTATAAAGAATTAACTTTGTGGCACTTGAGGTCTGCTCAAGGCACATTCCTTTAAGGTAAAGGAAGAGAAGATGTAAACTAGAAAGAGAGAGACGTTCCCCATGCAGGCAAAGGTGAAGAGTCACAGAACTGCTGAGAGGGGCCGGTATATCTGAAATATGAAGGGAGGAAATGGTCAGAGAAATAGCAAATATCGAACTCAAGCTTAAGGTATCATACGGGAGACACGAAATTCAGGAAGAAGCCGTTAATAAAACTGGAAAACTGAAGCAAAATACTTTTCTTCTGTCAAATCTAAGGCAAAAGCATGTAAACAGTACACCATTATGACAAGGATAAAAAACAAAATACGTGATAAAAGAATAACAGGAAAAGTTGGTAGATGGATCTATAACTTTCTAAAACAAATAGAAAACAAATAATAAGCAGAGTAAAGCCTGAGGCAGATCCAGTGAAAAGCTCTGTTCCACAAGGCACAGTACTGGATCCCATCCTGTCCTTCATATTTGACATAGAGATGTGAGCCACAGCACTGTGTCGTCTTCCTTTCGGATTACACCCAGATTTGCATGGCAGTGTTATTTATTTATTTAGAAATTTAGCATACAAACAGAGGTACAAAAAATACAGGTAAGAGCAGCATGCCAAAGCCACTTATATGCATAGCATTACGGGCTGGCTTAAAATTAACTTAAGATTAACTAAGCAATGATGAAATCAGTGATAAAACATTATTGTAAACAGATAATTATAAAATACAAATGAGTATTACAAAGACAGGTCATATGGTTGCTTGCATTGCTGTTCATTCAGTAGAATGGAGTATTCTGTTAGGTAGTGTATTTATCCATCAAAGAAACTGCAATTATTATTATTATAATCAAGGGGGAAGAGCTAAACCCGGAGGATTATACAGCACCTGGGAGGGGGGGGATGTGGAAGTCATTCAGGCTTAATTCGGGGAACTGGAGCACAGATACTTGTGCAGATATCAACCAAATCTTTAAATGGGCCGCAGAAAACAATGTGAAGTTCAGTGAAGAGAAATTTCATTTATTCTGATATGGAAACCTTGAGGAAATTAAAACTGTGTCAGAGTATAAAACAAATTCAAACCACACAACAGAGCGAGAAAATAATGTGAAGGACCTGGGAGTGATAATGCTAGAGGATCTCACTTTCAAAGACCACAACAATGTCTCTACCACATCTGCTAGAAAAATGATAGGATGGATAATGAGAACCTTCAAAACTAGAGATGCCAAGCCCATGATGATTCTCTTCAAATCGCTTGTTCTCTCTAGGCTGGAACATTGTCGTACAGTATTGGCCCCCTTCAAGGCTGGCGACATTGCAGACCTGGAGAGTGTACAAAGAACTTTCACAGCACACATAATTATGATAACGCATAAATTACTGGGAACGGTTGAACTTCCTTGATTTGTATTCCCTGGAACGCTGGCGACAAATATACACTTGGAAAAACCTAGACGGACTAGTCTCAAATTTGCGCACAAATTCCTACGAGACTGGGCACGAGATGCAATATACCTCCAATGAAAAGCAGGGGCGCCACGAGTACACTGAGAGACAACACTATAAGTGTCCGGGGCCCAAGACTGTTCATCTGCCTCCCAGCATACGTAAAGGGGATTACCAATAGACCCCTGGCTGTCTTCAAGTCCCCTGGTTCTCCTCAAGACCCCGGACTGTCTTCAAGATCCCTGGCTGTCTTCAATTCCCCTGGTTGTCTTCAAGACCCCTGGTTGTCTTCAAGACCCCTGGTTGTCTTCAAGACTCCTGGTTGTCTTCAAAACCCCTGACTGTCTTCAAGACCCCTGGTTGTCTTCAAGACCCCTGGTTGTCTTCAAAACCCCTGACTGTCTTCAAGACCCCTGGTTGTCTTCAAAACCCCTGACTGTCTTCAAGACCCCTGGTTGTCTTCAAAACCCCTGACTGTCTTCAAGACCCCTGGTTGTCTTCAAGATCCCTGGTTGTCTTCAAGACCCCTGGTTGTCTTCAAGACCCCTGGTTGTCTTCAAGACCCCTGGTTGTCTTCAAGACCCCTGGTTGTCTTCAAGACCTCTGGTTGTCTTCAAGACCCCTGGTTGTCTTCAAGACCCCTGGTTGTCTTCAAGACCTCTGGTTGTCTTCAAGACCCCTGGTTGTCTTCAAGACCCCTGGTTGTCTTCAAGACCCCTGGTTGTCTTCAAGACCTCTGGTTGTCTTCAAGACCACTGGTTGTCTTCAAGACCCCTGGTTGTCTTCAAGACCTCTGGTTGTCTTCAAGACCCCTGGTTGTCTTCAAGACCCCTGGTTGTCTTCAAGACCTCTGGTTGTCTTCAAGACCCCTGGTTGTCTTCAAGACCTCTGGTTGTCTTCAAGACCCCTGGTTGTCTTCAAGACCTCTGGTTGTCTTCAAGACCCCTGGTTGTCTTCAAGACCCCTGGTTGTCTTCAAGACCCCTGGTTGTCTTCAAGACCCCTGGTTGTCTTCAAGAAGACGCTGGACAGGCACTTATAGTACCTGACCAGCCGGGCTGTGGTTCCTACTGCGGCCAGCAGTAACAGCCTGGTTAATCAGACCCTGGTCCACAATAAGGCCTGGTTTCCGACCGAGTCACGGGGGGCGTTGACCCCCAAAACCCTCTCCAGGTATTTTGTTTAGTGTTTAAGTATTTGGAAGAAATCAGAACAAATCCTGAAGATAATTACGAAATATAACCGAATCCGATACAAATATGATAAGGCAAGAATAAGAGGAAACAAAGAGCGAATACCGGCACGTGTCCATCGACTCGGATAAATCACAGGGATGTTAGGAAGTATTTCTTCAGCTGTAGAGTTGTCAGGTAGTGGAATAGTCTGGAGAGTGATGTAGTGGAGGCAGGATCCATACATAGGTTTAAGAATAGGCGTGACAAAGCTCATGGAGCAGGGAGAGAATGGACCTAGTAGCCACCAGCCAAGAGGCGGGTCCAGGAGCTGTAAATCAACCCCTGTAAGCACATATAGGTGGATACAAGAGGCTAGTTCCTGACCGAGTCGTGGAGCAGTGACTGTCTAGTGAACCGGCTAGTGTGTGCGCGTTGCCGGATATATTTTCCATCGTCAATTCTAAACTCTTGTACCCATCCTCCCAAGCATCCCTGACACTCCATATATACCCCTACACCTGCGTATATACCCTACACCTGCGTGTATACCAAAGTTATTGAAATATCATAGGGAACTGACAGCAAAAAGGAATATAGAGTGGAGGAGAGAGTCTTGTCTGGCTCAGTGGGACATTGATCCCAGAGAGCACCCCTGAGGCCCCTAGTGTCAGGTACACTATACTCTCAATGTTACCAGGTAGACTACTCTCTGTTTACCATGTAGACTATACTCACAATTGTTTACCAGGTAGACTACACTCACAACTGTTTATACGGTAGACTACTCTCTCAAACTCTCTCTGATGTTGTAGTAGCCTGACTTAGGCTTGGTTACAAGTACTTCTGAGAGTTTGGCAGACACAGACTGACTGATAGTGTAGTAGCCTGACTTAGGCTTGGTTACAAGTACTTCTGACAGTTTGGCAGACACAGACTGACTGATAGTGTAGTAGCCTGACTTAGGCTTGGTTACAAGTACTTCTGACAGTTTGGCAGACACTGACTGTGATAGTGTAGTAGCCTGACTTAGGCTTGGTTACACGTACTTCTGACAGTTTGGCAGACACAGACTGACTGATAGTGTAGTAGCCTGACTTAGGCTTGGTTACAAGTACTTCTGACAGTTTGGCAGACACAGACTGACTGATAGTGTAGTAGCCTGACTTAGGCTTGGTTACAAGTACTTCTGACAGTTTGGCAGACACTGACTGATAGTGTAGTAGCCTGACTTAGGCTTGGTTACACGTACTTCTGACAGTTTGGCAGACACAGACTGACTGATAGTGTAGTAGCCTGACTTAGGCTTGGTTACAAGTACTTCTGACAGTTTGGCAGACACTGACTGATAGTGTAGTAGCCTGACTTAGGCTTGGTTACACGTACTTCTGACAGTTTGGCAGACACAGACTGACTGATAGTGTAGTAGCCTGACTTAGGCTTGGTTACAAGTACTTCTGACAGTTTGGCAGACACTGACTGATAGTGTAGTAGCCTGACTTAGGCTTGGTTACACGTACTTCTGACAGTTTGGCAGACACAGACTGACTGATAGTGTAGTAGCCTGACTTAGGCTTGGTTACAAGTACTTCTGACAGTTTGGCAGACACAGACTGACTGATAGTGTAGTAGCCTGACTTAGGCTTGGTTACAAGTACTTCTGACAGTTTGGCAGACAAAGACTGACTGATAGTGTAGTAGCCTGACTTAGGCTTGGTTACAAGTACTTCTGACAGTTTGGGACACACAGACTGACTGATGTTGTAGTAGCCTGACTTAGGCTTGGTTACAAGTACTTCTGACAGTTTGGCAGACAAAGACTGACTGATAGTGTAGTAGCCTGGCTTAGGCTTGGTTACAAGTACTTCTGACAGTTTGGCAGACAAAGACTGACTGATAGTGTAGTAGCCTGACTTAGGCTTGGTTACAAGTACTTCTGACAGTTTGGGATACACAGACTGATGTTGTAGTAGCCTGACTTAGGCTTGGTTACAAGTACTTATGACAGTTTGGGATACACAGACTGATGTTGTAGTAGCCTGACTTAGGCTTGGTTACAAGTACTTCTGACAGTTTGGGACACTGACTGATGTTGTAGTAGCCTGACTTAGGCTTGGTTACAAGTACTTTTGACAGTTTGGGACACACAGACTGACTGATGTTGTAGTAGCCTGACTTAGGCTTGGTTACAAGTACTTTTGACAGTTTGGGACACACAGACTGACTGATGTTGTAGTAGCCTGACTTAGGCTTGGTTACAAGTACTTCTGGCAGTAAGGGGAATTACCAATAGACCCCTGGTTGTCTTCGAGAGGGAGATGCACAGATACCTAGAGTCAATGCCAGATCAGCCGGACTGTGGTTCGTACGTTGGACTACATGTGTCCAGCAGTAACGGCCTAGTTGATCAGGGCCTGAACCACCAGGAGGTCTGGTCATGGACCAGGCCGCAGGGGCGTTGATCCCCGGAATATCCTCCAGATCATCCAATACTTTGTCATAGTGGTCCAGTATTTGGAACAGGGAGGAGCGGCCCTCTCTAAACCCATGTTGCCCTGGGTTGTCTGATTAACGGCTCAATATACGCTGAGTTATATTGGGACTTAAGTAACTCACTCATTTCTTTGCTATTATCTGTGTAAGTCCCATCTCGTCTAAGCAGGGGGGTACTTTTACCCTTAGATTTGGCATAAGAAAAAGAGTATTTTAAGTTTTTTTCATGGCTTTAAGTTCTTCCTGAGATTCGTGTCTCCTGTAAGATTCCTTAAGCTCAAGTTCGATATTTGCTATTTCTCTGACCAGTACCTCCCTTCATATTTCAGATATACTGGCCCCTTTTAGCAGCTTTGTAATTCTTCACCTTCGCCTGCATAGGGAGCGTCTCTCTCTTTCTAGTTTACATCTTCTCTTCCTTTTTCTTAAAAGAATGTGCCTTGAGCAGACCTCAAGTGCCACAGAGTTAATTCTTTCTAAACAAAGGTTTGGATCCATGTTGTTTAGGATATCTGAACAGCTTGTTTCATTTAGGACATTTTTGACTTGATGTTTAATGGGTTTATTGGTGATGCTGCAAGCGGGTGGTTAAATGATACGTCTTCGGAGGCTTCTTAGTTTATTTAAAATGTCGTGGTGGGTACACAGGCTTGTGTGTTGTGCCTATGGCCCGGGAGGGCCATCCCACGAGAGGAACTAGGAGTAGGCCTTGTGTCTTGCTGCTAGGCCGCTGTGTGAGTGAGAGCGAGGCAAGGGCAGACAGGCTGAAGTAGCAACGCCTATAGGTGGCAGCACCAGCATGGCGCGAAATATGAACTAAGCTGGCAGACAGCATAGGCTGTCTGTGCAGACAGTACAGGCTGTCTACATTGATTCCACAATGTTTTTGTTACTGAAGTTGAATTTAGTGAAGGCTCCTTCATAACTGATCTCCTTGTGTTGGTCAGGAGCCCAACACATACATGTCTTTACCTGTTATGTTGTGATATAGTTATATTCCGTATCAGATTTAAAGTGAATTTGCTTCGGAGAATTAATTCTTCGTTTGTGTGTGTGTGTGAATTTCCATCTGAGTTACTGCTGCCTCCTGGAGTTATTATCTCTGCTACAGCATTATTCGCTACATTCCTCCATTTTAGGTGTCTTAAGTTGAAATCCTCAAGCAGAAAGATGTTCGGTAAAGGGGTTGGAAGATTTTCCAGACAGTGGTCAGTTTTCCTGGAATTGCTGGAAAGTTGCGTCCGAATGCTTGTGTACAACCACAATGACAAGGGTTTGGTTCTAGATCTTTACTGCCAACACTTCAACTATATCATTTGTGGTGTTTAGTAGTTGTCAGGAAATAAACTCACATTAAACTTACAATAAACTAAGTTACAGTGATGGTTGTGTAGAGAGAGAGACAGAGACAGAGAGAGAGACAGAGAGAGAGAGAGACAGAGAGAGAGAGACAGAGACAGAGAGAGAGACAGAGAGAGAGACAGAGAGAGAGACAGAGAGAGAGACAGAGAGAGAGAGACAGAGAGAGAGAGACAGAGACAGAGAGAGAGACAGAGAGAGAGACAGAGAGAGAGACAGAGAGAGACAGAGAGAGACAGAGAGAATGTCAAGGGCAGTAGGTGACCTCAATCTTGACCAAGATGTGATCTCTATACTCCAGACCAGCAGGTAACCTGCTACTACCACCCTTCAGCAGGTAACTTGCTACCACCACCCTTCAGCAGGTAACCTGCTACCACCACCACTACTACCACCCTTCAGCAGGTAACCTGCTACCACCACCACTACTACCACCCTTCAGCAGGTAACCTGCTACCACCACCACTACTACCACCCTTCAGCAGGTAACCTGCTACCACCACCACTACTACCACCACTCAGCAGGTAACCTGCTACCACCACCACTACTACCACCCTTCAGCAGGTAACCTGCTACCACCACCACTACTACCACCCTTCAGCAGGTAACCTGCTACCACCACCACTACTACCACCCTTCAGCAGGTAACCTGCTACCACCACCACTACTACCACCACTCAGCAGGTAACCTGCTACCACCACCACTACTACCACCCTTCAGCAGGTAACCTGCTACCACCACCACTACTACCACCCTTCAGCAGGTAACCTGCTACCACCACCACTACTACCACCCTTCAGCAGGTAACCTGCTACTACCACCCTTCAGCAGGTAACCTGCTACCACCACCACTACTACCACCCTTCAGCAGGTAACCTGCTACTACCACCCTTCAGCAGGTAACCTGCTACTACCACCCTTCAGCAGGTAACCTGCTACCACCACCACTACTACCACCCTTCAACAGGTAACCTGCTACCACCACCACTACTACCACCCTTCAGCAGGTAACCTGCTACCACCACCACTACTACCACCCTTCAGCAGGTAACCTGCTACCACCACCACTACTACCACCCTTCAGCAGGTAACCTGCTGCCACCACCACTACTACCACCCTTCAGCAGGTAACCTGCTACCACCACCACTATTACCACCCTTCAGCAGGTAACCTGCTGCCACCACCACTACTACCACCCTTCAGCAGGTAACCTGCTACTACCACCCTTCAGCAGGTAACCTGCTACCACCACCACTACTACCACCCTTCAGCAGGTAACCTGCTACCACCACCACTACTACCACCCTTCAGCAGGTAACCTGCTACTACCACCCTTCAGCAGGTAACCTGCTACCACCACCACTACTACCACCCTTCAGCAGGTAACCTGCTACCACCACCACTACTACCACCCTTCAGCAGGTAACCTGCTACTACCACCCTTCAGCAGGTAACCTGCTACCACCACCACTACTACCACCCTTCAGCAGGTAACCTGCTACCACCACCACTACTACCACCCTTCAGCAGGTAACCTGCTACTACCACCCTTCAGCAGGTAACCTGCTACCACCACCACTACTACCACCCTTCAGCAGGTAACCTGCTACCACCACCACTACTACCACCCTTCAGCAGGTAACCTGCTGCCACCACCACTACTACCACCCTTCAGCAGGTAACCTGCTGCCACCACCACTACTACCACCCTTCAGCAGGTAACCTGCTACCACCACCACTACTACCACCCTTCAGCAGGTAACCTGCTACCACCACCACTACTACCACCCTTCAGCAGGTAACCTGCTACCACCACCACTACTACCACCCTTCAGCAGGTAACCTGCTGCCACCACCACTACTACCACCCTTCAGCAGGTAACCTGCTACCACCACCACTACTACCACCCTTCAGCAGGTAACCTGCTACCACCACCACTACTACCACCCTTCAGCAGGTAACCTGCTACCACCACCACTACTACCACCCTTCAGCAGGTAACCTGCTACCACCACCACTACTACCACCCTTCAGCAGGTAACCTGCTACCACCACCACTACTACCATCCTTCAGCAGGTAACCTGCTACCACCACCACTACTACCACCCTTCAGCAGGTAACCTGCTGCCACCACCACTACTACCACCCTTCAGCAGGTAACCTGCTACCACCACCACTACTACCACCCTTCAGCAGGTAACCTGCTACTACCACCCTTCAGCAGGTAACCTGCTACCACCACCACTACTACCACCCTTCAGCAGGTAACCTGCTACCACCACCACTATTACCACCCTTCAGCAGGTAACCTGCTGCCACCACCACTACTACCACCCTTCAGCAGGTAACCTGCTACTACCACCCTTCAGCAGGTAACCTGCTACCACCACCACTACTACCACCCTTCAGCAGGTAACCTGCTACCACCACCACTACTACCACCCTTCAGCAGGTAACCTGCTACCACCACCACTACTACCACCCTTCAGCAGGTAACCTGCTACTACCACCCTTCAGCAGGTAACCTGCTACCACCACCACTACTACCACCCTTCAGCAGGTAACCTGCTACCACCACCACTACTACCACCCTTCAGCAGGTAACCTGCTACTACCACCCTTCAGCAGGTAACCTGCTACCACCACCACTACTACCACCCTTCAGCAGGTAACCTGCTACCACCACCACTACTACCACCCTTCAGCAGGTAACCTGCTACTACCACCCTTCAGCAGGTAACCTGCTACCACCACCACTACTACCACCCTTCAGCAGGTAACCTGCTACCACCACCACTACTACCACCCTTCAGCAGGTAACCTGCTGCCGCCACCACCACTACTACCACCCTTCAGCAGGTAACCTGCTGCCACCACCACTACTACCACCCTTCAGCAGGTAACCTGCTACCACCACCACTACTACCACCCTTCAGCAGGTAACCTGCTACCACCACCACTACTACCACCCTTCAGCAGGTAACCTGCTACCACCACCACTACTACCACCCTTCAGCAGGTAACCTGCTACCACCACCACTACTACCACCCTTCAGCAGGTAACCTGCTGCCACCACCACTACTACCACCCTTCAGCAGGTAACCTGCTACCACCACCACTACTACCACCCTTCAGCAGGTAACCTGCTACCACCACCACTACTACCACCCTTCAGCAGGTAACCTGCTACCACCACCACTACTACCACCCTTCAGCAGGTAACCTGCTGCCACCACCACTACTACCACCCTTCAGCAGGTAACCTGCTACCACCACCACTACTACCACCCTTCAGCAGGTAACCTGCTACTACCACCCTTCAGCAGGTAACCTGCTACCACCACCACTACTACCACCCTTCAGCAGGTAACCTGCTACCACCACCACTATTACCACCCTTCAGCAGGTAACCTGCTGCCACCACCATTACTACCACCCTTCAGCAGGTAACCTGCTACTACCACCCTTCAGCAGGTAACCTGCTACCACCACCACTACTACCACCCTTCAGCAGGTAACCTGCTACCACCACCACTACTACCACCCTTCAGCAGGTAACCTGCTACCACCACCACTACTACCACCCTTCAGCAGGTAACCTGCTACTACCACCCTTCAGCAGGTAACCTGCTACCACCACCACTACTACCACCCTTCAGCAGGTAACCTGCTACTACCACCCTTCAGCAGGTAACCTGCTACCACCACCACTACTACCACCACTCAGCAGGTAACCTGCTACCACCACCACTACTACCACCCTTCAGCAGGTAACCTGCTACCACCACCACTACTACCACCCTTCAGCAGGTAACTTGCTACCACCACCACTACTACCACCCTTCAGCAGGTAACCTGCTGCCACCACCCTTCAGCAGGTAACCTGCTACCACCACCACCACTACCACCCTTCAGCAGGTAACCTGCTGCCACCACCCTTCAGCAGGTAACTTGCTACCACCACAACTACTACCACCCTTCAGCAGGTAACCTGCTGCCACCACCCTTCAGCAGGTAACCTGCTACCACCAGCACTACTACCACCCTTCAGCAGGTAACCTGCTGCCACCACCCTTCAGCAGGTACCCTGCTGCCACCACCACTACTACCACCACTCAGCAGGTAACCTGCTACCACCACCCTTCAGCAGGTAACCTGCTACCACCACCACTACTACCACCCTTCAGCAGGTAACCTGCTGCCACCACCCTTCAGCAGGTAACCTGCTACCACCACCACTACTACCACCCTTCAGCAGGTAACCTGCTACCACCACCACTACTACCACCCTTCAGCAGGTAACTTGCTGCCACCACCCTTCAGCAGGTAACCTGCTACCACAACCACTACTACCACCCTTCAGCAGGTAACCTGCTACCACCACCACTACTACCACCCTTCAGCAGGTAACCTGCTGCCACCACCCTTCAGCAGGTAACCTGCTACCACCACCACTACTACCACCCTTCAGCAGGTAACCTGCTACCACGACCACTACTACCACCCTTCAGCAGGTAACCTGCTACTACCACCACTACTACCACCCTTCAGCAGGTAACCTGCTACTACCACCCTTCAGCAGGTAACCTGCTACCACCACCACTACTACCACCCTTCAGCAGGTAACCTGCTACCACCACCACTACTACCACCCTTCAGCAGGTAACCTGCTACCACCACCACTACTACCACCCTTCAGCAGGTAACCTGCTACCACCACCACTACTACCACCCTTCAGCAGGTAACCTGCTACCACCACCACTACTACCACCCTTCAGCAGGTAACCTGCTACCACCACCACTACTACCACCCTTCAGCAGGTAACCTGCTACCACCACCACTACTACCACCCTTCAGCAGGTAACCTGCTACCACGACCACTACTACCACCCTTCAGCAGGTAACCTGCTACCACCACCACTACTACCACCCTTCAGCAGGTAACCTGCTACCACCACCACTACTACCACCCTTCAGCAGGTAACCTGCTACCACCACCACTACTACCACCCTTCAGCAGGTAACCTGCTACCACCACCACTACTACCACCCTTCAGCAGGTAACCTGCTACCACCACCACTACTACCACCCTTCAGCAGGTAACCTGCTACCACCACCACTACTACCACCCTTCAGCAGGTAACCTGCTACCACCACCACTACTACCACCCTTCAGCAGGTAACCTGCTACCACCACCACTACTACCACCCTTCAGCAGGTAACCTGCTACCACCACCACTACTACCACCCTTCAGCAGGTAACCTGCTACCACCACCACTACTACCACCCTTCAGCAGGTAACCTGCTACTACCACCCTTCAGCAGGTAACCTGCTACCACCACCACTACTACCACCCTTCAGCAGATAACCTGCTACCACCACCACTACTACCACCCTTCAGCAGGTAACCTGCTACCACCACCACCTGCTACCACCACCACTACTACCACCCTTCAGCAGGTAACCTGCTACCACCACCACTACTACCACCCTTCAGCAGGTAACCTGCTACCACCACCACTACTACCACCCTTCAGCAGGTAACCTGCTACTACTACCACCACTACTACCACCCTTCAGCAGGTAACCTGCTACCACCACCACTACTACCACCCTTCAGCAGGTAACCTGCTACCACCACCACTACTACCACCCTTCAGCAGGTAACCTGCTACCACCACCACTACTACCACCCTTCAGCAGGTAACCTGCTACCACCACCACTACTACCACCCTTCAGCAGGTAACCTGCTACCACCACCACTACTACCACCCTTCAGCAGGTAACCTGCTACCACCACCACTACTACCACCCTTCAGCAGGTAACCTGCTACCACCACCACTACTACCACCCTTCAGCAGGTAACCTGCTACCACCACCACTACTACCACCCTTCAGCAGGTAACCTGCTACCACCACCACTACTACCACCCTTCAGCAGGTAACCTGCTACCACCACCACTACTACCACCCTTCAGCAGGTAACCTGCTACCACCACCACTACTACCACCCTTCAGCAGGTAACCTGCTACCACCACCACTACTACCACCCTTCAGCAGGTAACCTGCTACCACCACCACTACTACCACCCTTCAGCAGGTAACCTGCTACCACCACCACTACTACCACCCTTCAGCAGGTAACCTGCTACCACCACCACTACTACCACCCTTCAGCAGGTAACCTGCTACCACCACCACTACTACCACCCTTCAGCAGGTAACCTGCTACCACCACCACTACTACCACCCTTCAGCAGGTAACCTGCTACCACCACCACTACTACCACCCTTCAGCAGGTAACCTGCTACCACCACCACTACTACCACCCTTCAGCAGGTAACCTGCTACCACCACCACTACTACCACCCTTCAGCAGGTAACCTGCTCCCACCACCACTACTACCACCCTTCAGCAGGTAACCTGCTACCACCACCACTACTACCACCCTTCAGCAGGTAACCTGCTCCCACCACCACTACTACCACCCTTCAGCAGGTAACCTGCTACCACCACCACTACTACCACCCTTCAGCAG
The DNA here is from genome assembly GCF_038502225.1 of Cherax quadricarinatus. Taxonomy (NCBI): domain Eukaryota; kingdom Metazoa; phylum Arthropoda; class Malacostraca; order Decapoda; family Parastacidae; genus Cherax; species Cherax quadricarinatus. The sequence continues at coordinate 4,002,810 of NC_091388.1, read as the reverse complement.
GTAACCTGCTACCACCACCACTACTACCACCCTTCAGCAGGTAACCTGCTACTACTACCACCCTTCAGCAGGTAACCTGCTACCACCACCCTTCAGCAGGTAACCTGCTACCACCACCACTACTACCACCCTTAAGCAGGTAACCTGCTACCACCACCACTACTACCACCCTTCAGCAGGTAACCTGCTACCACCACCACTACTACCACCCTTCAGCAGGTAACCTGCTACCACCACCACTACTACCACCCTTCAGCAGGTAACCTGCTACCACCACCACTACTACCACCCTTCAGCATGTAACCTGCTTCCACCACCCTTCAGCAGGTAACCTGCTACCACCACCACTACTACCACCCTTCAGCAGGTAACCTGCTACCACCACAGCAGGTAACTACTACCACCCTTCAGCAGGTAACCTGCTACCACCACCACTACTACCACCCTTCAGCAGGTAACCTGCTACCACCACCACTACTACCACCCTTCAGCAGGTAACCTGCTACCACCACCACTACTACCACCCTTCAGCAGGTAACCTGCTACCACCACCACTACTACCACCCTTCAGCAGGTAACCTGCTACCACCACCACTACTACCACCCTTCAGCAGGTAACCTGCTACCACCACCACTACTACCACCCTTCAGCAGGTAACCTGCTACCACCACCACTACTACCACCCTTCAGCAGGTAACCTGCTACCACCACCACTACTACCACCCTTCAGCAGGTAACCTGCTACCACCACCACTACTACCACCCTTCAGCAGGTAACCTGCTACCACCACCACTACTACCACCCTTCAGCAGGTAACCTGCTACCACCACCACTACTACCACCCTTCAGCAGGTAACCTGCTACCACCACCACTACTACCACCCTTCAGCAGGTAACCTGCTACCACCACCACTACTACCACCCTTCAGCAGGTAACCTGCTACCACCACCACTACTACCACCCTTCAGCAGGTAACCTGCTACCACCACCACTACTACCACCCTTCAGCAGGTAACCTGCTACCACCACCACTACTACCACCCTTCAGCAGGTAACCTGCTACCACCACCACTACTACCACCCTTCAGCAGGTAACCTGCTACCACCACCACTACTACCACCCTTCAGCAGGTAACCTGCTACCACCACCACTACTACCACCCTTCAGCAGGTAACCTGCTACCACCACCACTACTACCACCCTTCAGCAGGTAACCTGCTACCACCACCACTACTACCACCCTTCAGCAGGTAACCTGCTACCACCACCACTACTACCACCCTTCAGCAGGTAACCTGCTACCACCACCACTACTACCACCCTTCAGCAGGTAACCTGCTACCACCACCACTACTACCACCCTTCAGCAGGTAACCTGCTACCACCACCACTACTACCACCCTTCAGCAGGTAACCTGCTACCACCACCACTACTACCACCCTTCAGCAGGTAACCTGCTACCACCACCACTACTACCACCCTTCAGCAGGTAACCTGCTACCACCACCACTACTACCACCCTTCAGCAGGTAACCTGCTACCACCACCACTACTACCACCCTTCAGCAGGTAACCTGCTACCACCACCACTACTACCACCCTTCAGCAGGTAACCTGCTACCACCACCACTACTACCACCCTTCAGCAGGTAACCTGCTACCACCACCACTACTACCACCCTTCAGCAGGTAACCTGCTACCACCACCACTACTACCACCCTTCAGCAGGTAACCTGCTACCACCACCACTACTACCACCCTTCAGCAGGTAACCTGCTACCACCACCACTACTACCACCCTTCAGCAGGTAACCTGCTACCACCACCACTACTACCACCCTTCAGCAGGTAACCTGCTACCACCACCACTACTACCACCCTTCAGCAGGTAACCTGCTACCACCACCACTACTACCACCCTTCAGCAGGTAACCTGCTACCACCACCACTACTACCACCCTTCAGCAGGTAACCTGCTACCACCACCACTACTACCACCCTTCAGCAGGTAACCTGCTACCACCACCACTACTACCACCCTTCAGCAGGTAACCTGCTACCACCACCACTACTACCACCCTTCAGCAGGTAACCTGCTACCACCACCACTACTACCACCCTTCAGCAGGTAACCTGCTACCACCACCACTACTACCACCCTTCAGCAGGTAACCTGCTACCACCACCACTACTACCACCCTTCAGCAGGTAACCTGCTACCACCACCACTACTACCACCCTTCAGCAGGTAACCTGCTACCACCACCACTACTACCACCCTTCAGCAGGTAACCTGCTACCACCACCACTACTACCACCCTTCAGCAGGTAACCTGCTACCACCACCACTACTACCACCCTTCAGCAGGTAACCTGCTACCACCACCACTACTACCACCCTTCAGCAGGTAACCTGCTACCACCACCACTACTACCACCCTTCAGCAGGTAACCTGCTACCACCACCACTACTACCACCCTTCAGCAGGTAACCTGCTACCACCACCACTACTACCACCCTTCAGCAGGTAACCTGCTACCACCACCACTACTACCACCCTTCAGCAGGTAACCTGCTACCACCACCACTACTACCACCCTTCAGCAGGTAACCTGCTACTACCACCCTTCAGCAGGTAACCTGCTACCACCACCACTACTACCACCCTTCAGCAGGTAACCTGCTACCACCACCACTACTACCACCCTTCAGCAGGTAACCTGCTACCACCACCACTACTACCACCCTTCAGCAGGTAACCTGCTACCACCACCACTACTACCACCCTTCAGCAGGTAACCTGCTACCACCACCACTACTACCACCCTTCAGCAGGTAACCTGCTACCACCACCACTACTACCACCCTTCAGCAGGTAACCTGCTACCACCACCACTACTACCACCCTTCAGCAGGTAACCTGCTACCACCACCACTACTACCACCCTTCAGCAGGTAACCTGCTACCACCACCACTACTACCACCCTTCAGCAGGTAACCTGCTACCACCACCACCACTACTACCCCCCTTCAGCAGGTAACCTGCTACCACCACCACTACTACCACCCTTCAGCAGGTAACCTGCTACCACCACCACTACTACCACCCTTCAGCAGGTAACCTGCTACCACCACCACTACTACCACCCTTCAGCAGGTAACCTGCTACCACCACCACTACTACCACCCTTCAGCAGGTAACCTGCTACCACCACCACTACTACCACCCTTCAGCAGGTAACCTGCTACCACCACCACTACTACCACCCTTCAGCAGGTAACCTGCTACCACCACCACTACTACCACCCTTCAGCAGGTAACCTGCTACCACCACCACTACTACCACCCTTCAGCAGGTAACCTGCTACCACCACCACTACTACCACCCTTCAGCAGGTAACCTGCTGCCACCACCACTACTACCACCCTTCAGCAGGTAACTACTACCACCCTTCAGCAGGTAACCTGCTACCACCACCACTACTACCACCCTTCAGCAGGTAACCTGCTACCACCACCACTACTACCACCCTTCAGCAGGTAACCTGCTACCTACCACCCTTCAGCAGGTAACTACTACCACCCTTCAGCAGGTAACCTGCTACCACCACCACTACTACCACCCTTCAGCAGGTAACCTGCTACCACCACCACTACTACCACCCTTCAGCAGGTAACCTGCTACTACCACCCTTCAGCAGGTAACCTGCTACCACCACCACTACTACCACCCTTCAGCAGGTAACCTGCTACCACCACCACTACTACCACCCTTCAGCAGGTAACCTGCTACCACCACCACTACTACCACCCTTCAGCAGGTAACCTGCTACCACCACCACTACTACCACCCTTCAGCAGGTAACCTGCTACCACCACCACTACTACCACCCTTCAGCAGGTAACCTGCTACCACCACCACTACTACCACCCTTCAGCAGGTAACCTGCTACCACCACCACTACTACCACCCTTCAGCAGGTAACCTGCTACCACCACCACTACTACCACCCTTCAGCAGGTAACCTGCTACCACCACCACTACTACCACCCTTCAGCAGGTAACCTGCTACCACCACCACTACTACCACCCTTCAGCAGGTAACCTGCTACCACCACCACTACTACCACCCTTCAGCAGGTAACCTGCTACCACCACCACTACTACCACCCTTCAGCAGGTAACCTGCTACCACCACCACTACTACCACCCTTCAGCAGGTAACCTGCTACCACCACCACTACTACCACCCTTCAGCAGGTAACCTGCTACCACCACCACTACTACCACCCTTCAGCAGGTAACCTGCTACCACCACCACTGCTTCCCCCCGTCAGCAGGTAACCTGCTACCTACCACCCTTCAGCACTACTAGCAACCTTCAGCTGTTAACCTGCTACCCCCACCTCTACTACCACCCTTCAGCAGGTAACCTGCTACCACCACCACTACTACCACCCTTCAGCAGGTAACCTGCTACCACCACCACTACTACCACCCTTCAGCAGGTAACCTGCTACCACCACCACTACTACCACCCTTCAGCAGGTAACCTGCTACCACCACCACTACTACCACCCTTCAGCAGGTAACCTGCTACCACCACCACTACTACCACCCTTCAGCAGGTAACCTGCTACCACCACCACTACTACCACCCTTCAGCAGGTACTACTACCACCCTTCAGCAGGTAACCTGCTACCACCACCACTACTACCACCCTTCAGCAGGTAACCTGCTACCACCACCACTACTACCACCCTTCAGCAGGTAACCTGCTACCACCACCACTACTACCACCCTTCAGCAGATAACCTGCTACCACCACCACTACTACCACCCTTCAGCAGGTAACCTGCTACCACCACCACTACTACCACCCTTCAGCAGGTAACTTGCTACCACCACCACTACTACCACCCTTCAGCAGGTAACCTGCTGCCACCACCCTTCAGCAGGTAACCTGCTACCACCACCACCACTACCACCCTTCAGCAGGTAACCTGCTGCCACCACCCATCAGCAGGTAACTTGCTACCACCACAACTACTACCACCCTTCAGCAGGTAACCTGCTGCCACCACCCTTCAGCAGGTAACCTGCTACCACCAGCACTACTACCACCCTTCAGCAGGTAACCTGCTGCCACCACCCTTCAGCAGGTACCCTGCTGCCACCACCACTACTACCACCACTCAGCAGGTAACCTGCTACTACCACCCTTCAGCAGGTAACCTGCTACCACCACCACTACTACCACCCTTCAGCAGGTAACCTGCTGCCACCACCCTTCAGCAGGTAACCTGCTACCACCACCACTACTACCACCCTTCAGCAGGTAACCTGCTACCACCACCACTACTACCACCCTTCAGCAGGTAACTTGCTGCCACCACCCTTCAGCAGGTAACCTGCTACCACAACCACTACTACCACCCTTCAGCAGGTAACCTGCTACCACCACCACTACTACCACCCTTCAGCAGGTAACCTGCTGCCACCACCCTTCAGCAGGTAACCTGCTACCACCACCACTACTACCACCCTTCAGCAGGTAACCTGCTACCACGACCACTACTACCACCCTTCAGCAGGTAACTTGCTGCCACCACCACTACTACCACCACTCAGCAGGTAACCTGCTACTACCACCCTTCAGCAGGTAACCTGCTACCACCACCACTACTACCACCCTTCAGCAGGTAACCTGCTACCACCACCACTACTACCACCCTTCAGCAGGTAACCTGCTACCACCACCACTACTACCACCCTTCAGCAGGTAACCTGCTACCACCACCACTACTACCACCCTTCAGCAGGTAACCTGCTACCACCACCACTACTACCACCCTTCAGCAGGTAACCTGCTACCACCACCACTACTACCACCCTTCAGCAGGTAACCTGCTACCACCACCACTACTACCACCCTTCAGCAGGTAACCTGCTACCACCACCACTACTACCACCCTTCAGCAGGTAACCTGCTACCACCACCACTACTACCACCCTTCAGCAGGTAACCTGCTACCACCACCACTACTACCACCCTTCAGCAGGTAACCTGCTACCACCACCACTACTACCACCCTTCAGCAGGTAACCTGCTACCACCACCACTACTACCACCCTTCAGCAGGTAACCTGCTACCACCACCACTACTACCACCCTTCAGCAGGTAACCTGCTACCACCACCACCACTACTACCACCCTTCAGCAGGTAACCTGCTACCACCACCACTACTACCACCCTTCAGCAGGTAACCTGCTACCACCACCACTACTACCACCCTTCAGCAGGTAACCTGCTACCACCACCACTACTACCACCCTTCAGCAGGTAACCTGCTACCACCACCACTACTACCACCCTTCAGCAGGTAACCTGCTACCACCACCACTACTACCACCCTTCAGCAGGTAACCTGCTACCACCACCACTACTACCACCCTTCAGCAGGTAACCTGCTACCACCACCACTACTACCACCCTTCAGCAGGTAACCTGCTACCACCACCACTACTACCACCCTTCAGCAGGTAACCTGCTACCACCACCACTACTACCACCCTTCAGCAGGTAACCTGCTACCACCACCACTACTACCACCCTTCAGCAGGTAACCTGCTACCACCACCACTACTACCACCCTTCAGCAGGTAACCTGCTACCACCACCACTACTACCACCCTTCAGCAGGTAACCTGCTACCACCACCACTACTACCACCCTTCAGCAGGTAACCTGCTACCACCACCACTACTACCACCCTTCAGCAGGTAACCTGCTACCACCACCACTACTACCACCCTTCAGCAGGTAACCTGCTACCACCACCACTACTACCACCCTTCAGCAGGTAACCTGCTACCACCACCACTACTACCACCCTTCAGCAGGTAACCTGCTACCACCACCACTACTACCACCCTTCAGCAGGTAACCTGCTACCACCACCACTACTACCACCCTTCAGCAGGTAACCTGCTACCACCACCACTACTACCACCCTTCAGCAGGTAACCTGCTACCACCACCACTACTACCACCCTTCAGCAGGTAACCTGCTACCACCACCACTACTACCACCCTTCAGCAGGTAACCTGCTACCACCACCACTACTACCACCCTTCAGCAGGTAACCTGCTACCACCACCACTACTACCACCCTTCAGCAGGTAACCTGCTACTACTACCACCCTTCAGCAGGTAACCTGCTACCACCACCACTACTACCACCCTTCAGCAGGTAACCTGCTACCACCACCACTACTACCACCCTTCAGCAGGTAACCTGCTACCACCACCACTACTACCACCCTTCAGCAGGTAACCTGCTACCACCACCACTACTACCACCCTTCAGCAGGTAACCTGCTACCACCACCACTACTACCACCCTTCAGCAGGTAACCTGCTACCACCACCACTACTACCACCCTTCAGCAGGTAACCTGCTACCACCACCACTACTACCACCCTTCAGCAGGTAACCTGCTACCACCACCACTACTACCACCCTTCAGCAGGTAACCTGCTACCACCACCACTACTACCACCCTTCAGCAGGTAACCTGCTACCACCACCACTACTACCACCCTTCAGCAGGTAACCTGCTACCACCACCACTACTACCACCCTTCAGCAGGTAACCTGCTACCACCACCACTACTACCACCCTTCAGCAGGTAACCTGCTACCACCACCACTACTACCACCCTTCAGCAGGTAACCTGCTACCACCACCACTACTACCACCCTTCAGCAGGTAACCTGCTACCACCACCATCACTACTACCACCCTTCAGCAGGTAACCTGCTACCACCACCATCACTACTACCACCCTTCAGCAGGTAACCTGCTACCACCACCACTACTACCACCCTTCAGCAGGTAACCTGCTACCACCACCACTACTACCACCCTTCAGCAGGTAACCTGCTACCACCACCACTACTACCATCCTTCAGCAGGTAACCTGCTACCACCACCACTACTACCACCCTTCAGCAGGTAACCTGCTACCACCACCACTACTACCACCCTTCAGCAGGTAACCTGCTACCACCACCACTACTACCACCCTTCAGCAGGTAACCTGCTACCACCACCACTACTACCACCCTTCAGCAGGTAACCTGCTACCACCACCACTACTACCACCCTTCAGCAGGTAACCTGCTACCACCACCACTACTACCACCCTTCAGCAGGTAACCTGCTACCACCACCACTACTACCACCACTCAGCAGGTAACCTGCTACCACCACCACTACTACCACCCTTCAGCAGGTAACCTGCTACCACCACCACTACTACCACCCTTCAGCAGGTAACCTGCTACCACCACCACTACTACCACCCTTCAGCAGGTAACCTGCTACCACCACTACTACTACCACCCTTCAGCAGGTAACCTGCTACCACCACCACTACTACCACCACTCAGCAGGTAACCTGCTACCACCACCACTACTACCACCACTCAGCAGGTAACCTGCTACCACCACCACTACTACCACCCTTCAGCAGGTAACCTGCTACCACCACCACTACTACCACCCTTCAGCAGGTAACCTGCTACTACCACCCTTCAGCAGGTAACCTGCTACCACCACCACTACTACCACCCTTCAGCAGGTAACCTGCTACCACCACCACTACTACCACCCTTCAGCAGGTAACCTGCTACCACCACCACTACTACCATCCTTCAGCAGGTAACCTGCTACCACCACCACTACTACCACCCTTCAGCAGGTAACTTGCTACCACCACCACTACTACCACCCTTCAGCAGGTAACCTGCTACCACCACCACTACTACCACCCTTCAGCAGGTAACCTGCTACCACCACCACTACTACCACCCTTCAGCAGGTAACCTGCTGCCACCACCACTACTACCACCCTTCAGCAGGTAACCTGCTACCACCACCACTACTACCACCCTTCAGCAGGTAACCTGCTACCACCATCACTACTACCACCCTTCAGCAGGTAACCTGCTACCACCACCACTACTACCACCCTTCAGCAGGTAACCTGCTGCCACCACCACTACTACCACCCTTCAGCAGGTAACCTGCTACCACCACCACTACTACCACCCTTCAGCAGGTAACCTGCTACCACCACCACTACTACCACCCTTCAGCAGGTAACCTGCTACCACCACCACTACTACCACCCTTCAGCAGGTAACCTGCTACCACCACCACTACTACCACCCTTCAGCAGGTAACCTGCTACCACCACCACTACTACCACCCTTCAGCAGGTAACCTGCTACCACCATCACTACTACCACCCTTCAGCAGGTAACCTGCTACCACCATCACTACTACCACCCTTCAGCAGGTAACCTGCTACCACCACCACTACTACCACCCTTCAGCAGGTAACCTGCTACCACCACCACTACTACCACCCTTCAGCAGGTAACCTGCTACCACCACCACTACTACCACCCTTCAGCAGGTAACCTGCTACCACCATCACTACTACCACCCTTCAGCAGGTAACCTGCTACCACCATCACTACTACCACCCTTCAGCAGGTAACCTGCTACCACCACCACTACTACCACCCTTCAGCAGGTAACCTGCTGCCACCACCACTACTACCACCCTTCAGCAGGTAACCTGCTACCACCACCACTACTACCACCCTTCAGCAGGTAACCTGCTACCACCACCACTACTACCACCCTTCAGCAGGTAACCTGCTACCACCACCACTACTACCACCCTTCAGCAGGTAACCTGCTGCCACCACCACTACTACCACCCTTCAGCAGGTAACCTGCTACCACCATCACTACTACCACCACTCAGCAGGTAACCTGCTACCACCACCACTACTACCACCCTTCAGCAGGTAACCTGCTACCACCACCACTACTACCACCCTTCAGCAGGTAACCTGCTACCACCACCACTACTACCACCCTTCAGCAGGTAACCTGCTGCCACCACCACTACTACCACCCTTCAGCAGGTAACCTGCTACCACCATCACTACTACCACCACTCAGCAGGTAACCTGCTACCACCACCACTACTACCACCCTTCAGCAGGTAACCTGCTACCACCACCACTACTACCACCCTTCAGCAGGTAACCTGCTACCACCACCACTACTACCACCCTTCAGCAGGTAACCTGCTACCACCACCACTACTACCACCACTCAGCAGGTAACCTGCTACCACCACCACTACTACCATCCTTCAGCAGGTAACCTGCTACCACCACCACTACTACCACCCTTCAGCAGGTAACCTGCTACCACCATCACTACTACCACCACTCAGCAGGTAACCTGCTACCACCACCATCACTACTACCACCCTTCAGCAGGTAACCTGCTACCACCACTATCACTACTACCACCCTTCAGCAGGTAACCTGCTACCACCATCACTACTACCACCACTCAGCAGGTAACCTGCTACCACCATTACTACTACCACCCTTCAGCAGGTAACCTGCTACCACCACTACTACTACCACTCTTCAGCAGGTAACCTGCTACCACCACCACTACTACCACTCTTCAGCAGGTAACCTGCTACCACCACTACTACTACCACCCTTCAGCAGGTAACCTGCTACCACCACTACTACTACCACCCTTCAGCAGGTAACCTGCTACCACCACTACTACTACCACCCTTCAGCAGGTAACCTGCTACCACCACCACTACTACCACCCTTCAGCAGGTAACCTGCTACCACCACCACTACTACCACTCTTCAGCAGGTAACCTGCTACCACCACCACTACTACCACCACTCAGCAGGTAACCTACTACCACCACCACTACTACCACCCCTCAGCAGGTAACCTGCTACCACCACCACTACTACCACCCTTCAGCAGGTAACCTGCTACCACCACCACTATTACCACCCTTCAGCAGGTAACCTGCTACCACCACCACTACTACCACCCTTCAGCAGGTAACCTGCTACCACCACCACTACTACCACCCTTCAGCAGGTAACCTGCTACCACCACCACTACTACCATCCTTCAGCAGGTAACCTGCTACCACCACCACTACTACCACCCTTCAGCAGGTAACCTGCTACCACCACCACTATTACCACCCTTCAGCAGGTAACCTGCTACCACCACCACTACTACCACCCTTCAGCAGGTAACCTGCTACCACCACCACTACTACCACCCTTCAGCAGGTAACCTGCTACCACCACCACTACTACCACCCTTCAGCAGGTAACCTGCTACCACCACCACTACTACCACCCTTCAGCAGGTAACCTGCTACCACCACCACTACTACCACCCTTCAGCAGGTAACCTGCTACCACCACCACTACTACCACCCTTCAGCAGGTAACTTGCTACCACCACCACTACTACCACCCTTCAGCAGGTAACCTGCTACCACCACCACTACTACCACTCTTCAGCAGGTAACCTGCTACCACCACCACTACTACCACTCTTCAGCAGGTAACCTGCTACCACCACCACTACTACCACCACTCGGCAGGTAACCTACTACCACCACCACTACTACCACCCCTCAGCAGGTAACCTGCTACCACCACCACTACTACCACCCTTCAGCAGGTAACCTGCTACCACCACCACTATTACCACCCTTCAGCAGGTAACCTGCTACCACCACCACTACTACCACCCTTCAGCAGGTAACCTGCTACCACCACCACTACTACCACCCTTCAGCAGGTAACCTGCTACCACCACCACTACTACCATCCTTCAGCAGGTAACCTGCTACCACCACCACTACTACCACCACTCAGCAGGTAACCTACTACCACCACCACTACTACCACCCCTCAGCAGGTAACCTGCTACCACCACCACTACTACCACCCTTCAGCAGGTAACCTGCTACCACCACCACTATTACCACCCTTCAGCAGGTAACCTGCTACCACCACCACTACTACCACCCTTCAGCAGGTAACCTGCTACCACCACCACTACTACCACCCTTCAGCAGGTAACCTGCTACCACCACCACTACTACCATCCTTCAGCAGGTAACCTGCTACCACCACCACTACTACCACCCTTCAGCAGGTAACCTGCTACCACCACCACTATTACCACCCTTCAGCAGGTAACCTGCTACCACCACCACTACTACCACCCTTCAGCAGGTAACCTGCTACCACCACCACTACTACCACCCTTCAGCAGGTAACCTGCTACCACCACCACTACTACCACCCTTCAGCAGGTAACCTGCTACCACCACCACTACTACCACCCTTCAGCAGGTAACCTGCTACCACCACCACTACTACCACCCTTCAGCAGGTAACCTGCTACCACCACCACTACTACCACCCTTCAGCAGGTAACTTGCTACCACCACCACTACTACCACCCTTCAGCAGGTAACCTGTTACCACCACCACTACTACCACCCTTCAGCAGGTAACCTGCTACTACCACCCTTCAGCAGGTAACCTGTTACCACCACCACTACTACCACCACCACTACTACCACCCTTCAGCAGGTAACCTGCTACCACCACCACTACTACCACCATTCAGCAGGTAACCTGCTACCACCACCACTACTACCACCCTTCAGCAAGTAACCTGCTACCACCACTACTACCACCATTCAGCAGGTAACCTGCTACCACCACTACTACTACCACCACTCAGCAGGTAACCTGCTACCACCACCACTGTACCATAGTATCACTGTACCATAGTATCACTGTACCACAGTATCACTGTACCACAGTATCACTGTACCACAGTATCACTGTACCACAGTATCACTGTACCGCAGTATCACTGTACCGCAGTATCACTGTACCACAGTATCACTGTACCACAGTATCACTGTACCACAGTATCACTGTACCACAGTGTCACTGTACCACAGTATCACTGTTCCGCAGTATCACTGTACCACAGTATCACTGTACCACAGTATCACTGTACCACAGTATCACTGTACCACAGTATCACTGTACCATAGTATCACTGTACCATAGTATCACTGTACCGCAGTATCACTGTACCACAGTATCACTGTACCGCAGTATCACTGTACCACAGTATCACTGTACCATAGTATCACTGTACCACAGTATCACTGTACCACAGTATCACTGTACCACAGTATCACTGTACCACAGTATCACTGTACCACAGTATCACTGTACCATAGTATCACTGTACCACAGTGTCACTGTACCATAGTATCACTGTACCATAGTATCACTGTACCACAGTATCACTGTACCATAGTATCACTGTACCACAGTATCACTGTACCACAGTATCACTGTACCACAGTATCACTGTACCACAGTATCACTGTACCATAGTATCACTGTACCACAGTATCACTGTACCACAGTATCACTGTACCACAGTATCACTGTACCACAGTATCACTGTACCACAGTATCACTGTACCATAGTATCACTGTACCACAGTGTCACTGTACCACAGTATCACTGTACCATAGTATCACTGTACCACAGTATCACTGTACCATAGTATCACTGTACCACAGTATCACTGTACCACAGTATCACTGTACCACAGTATCACTGTACCACAGTATCACTGTACCATATTATCACTGTACCACAGTATCACTGTACCACAGTATCACTGTACCACAGTATCACTGTACCATAGTATCACTGTACCACAGTATCACTGTACCACAGTATCACTGTACCACAGTATCACTGTACCACAGTATCACTGTACCATAGTATCACTGTACCACAGTATCACTGTACCACAGTATCACTGTACCACAGTATCACTGTACCACAGTGTCACTGTACCACAGTATCACTGTACCACAGTATCACTGTACCACAGTATCACTGTACCACAGTATCACTGTACCACAGTATCACTGTACCACAGTATCACTGTACCGCAGTATCACTGTACCGCAGTATCACTGTACCGCAGTATCACTGTACCGCAGTATCACTGTACCAGAGTATCACTGTACCAGAGTATCACTGTACCAGAGTATCACTGTACCAGAGTATCACTGTACCAGAGTATCACTGTACCGCAGTATCACTGTACCACAGTATCACTGTACCACAGTATCACTGTGCCACAGTATCACTGTACCACAGTATCACTGTACCACAGTATCACTGTACCACAGTATCACTGTACCGCAGTATCACTGTACCACAGTATCACTGTACCACAGTTTCACTGTACCACAGTATCACTGTACCGCAGTATCACTGTACCGCAGTATCACTGTACCACAGTATCACTGTACCGCAGTATCACTGTACCGCAGTATCACTGTACCACAGTATCACTGTACCACAGTATCACTGTACCACAGTATCACTGTAGCACAGTATCACTGTACCGCAGTATCACTGTACCACAGTATCACTGTACCACAGTATCACTGTACCACAGTATCACTGTACCGCAGTATCACTGTACCACAGTATCACTGTACCACAGTATCACTGTATCACAGTATCACTGTACCACAGTATCACTGTACCACAGTATCACTGTACCACAGTATCACTGTACCACAGTATCACTGTACCACAGTATCACTGTATCACAGTATCACTGTACCACAGTATCACTGTACCACAGTATCACTGTACCACAGTATCACTGTACCACAGTATCACTGTACCATAGTATCACTGTACCACAGTATCACTGTACCACAGTATCACTGTACCACAGTATCACTGTACCACAGTATCACTGTACCATAGTATCACTGTACCACAGTATCACTGTACCACAGTATCACTGTACCACAGTATCACTGTACCACAGTATCACTGTACCACAGTATCACTGTACCACAGTATCACTGTACCACAGTATCACTGTACCACAGTATCACTGTACCACAGTATCACTGTACCACAGTATCACTGTACTGCAGTATCACTGTACCACAGTATCACTGTACCGCAGTATCACTGTACCACAGTATCACTGTACCACAGTATCACTGTACCACAGTATCACTGTACCACAGTATCACTGTACCACAGTACCACTGTACCACAGTGTCACTGTGTCATATGCCGTCTTGTAGTTCAAGAACATGCAGTCCACCTCTCTCTCTCTCTCTCTCTCTCTCTCTCTCTCTCTCTCTCTCTCTCTCTCTCTCTCTCTCTCTCTCTCTCTCTCTCTCTCTACAAATCGCTCTGTAACTCAGTGGAGTCGTCCTCGGCTCATAATAGAAGGAATAGGGTTGTATCCTGGGCAATATAAACTCTTGGACAAGTATCCTTGTTGCCCTGGCTCATGTAGCAGTCTACCTAAGAGAGAGAGAGAGAGAGAGAGAGAGAGAGAGAGAGAGAGAGAGAGAGAGAGAGAGAGAGAGAGAGAGAGAGAGAGTTTCTCCTAGACGGGGTTGAAACGGGAGGAACTGGCCCAGTTCTGAGGTCAATGTCCCTCAAATAACCTGTTGTCGATCTCTCTCTCTCTCTCTCTCTCTCTCTCTCTCTCTCTCTCTCTCTCTCTCTCTCTCTCTCTCTCTCTCTCTCTCTCTCTCTCTCTGCAACTGACAATGTCAACTAACAGTGTTATGTTTGTGTATACCTGGAGTATACCATCAGAGGGTTTCTGGGGGCAACGCCCCCGCGGCTCGGTCTTTGACTAGGCCTTGTGGTGGATCAGGGTCTGATCAGTCAGTCTGTTACTGCTGGCCGCACGCAACCCGACGTACGAACGACAGCCTGGTTGCTCAGGTACTGATTATAGGTGCCTGTCCAGTGCTTTCTTGAAGACAGTCAGGGGTCTTGAAGATAGCCAGGGGTCTTGAAGACAGTCAGGGGTCTTGAAGATAGCCAGGGGCCTTGAAGATAGCCAGGGGTCTTGAAGACAGTCAGGGGTCTTGAAGATAGCCAGGGGCCTTGAAGATAGCCAGGGGTCTTGAAGACAGTCAGGGGTCTTGAAGATAGCCAGGGGCCTTGAAGATAGCCAGGGGTCTTGAAGACAGTCAGGGGTCTTGAAGTTAGCCAGGGGTCTCGAAGACAGCCAGGGGTCTTGAAGACAGCCAGGGGTCTTGAAGATAGCCAGGGGTCTTGAAGATAGCCAGGGGTCTTGAAGACAGCCAGGGGTCTTGAAGATAGCCAGGGGTCTTGAAGACAGTCAGGGGTCTTGAAGATAGTCAGGGGTCTTGAAGAAAGTCGGGGGACTTGAAGATAGCCAGGGGTCTTGAAGATAGCCAGGGGTCTTGAAGAAAGTCAGGGGTCTTGAAGATAGCCAGGGGTCTTGAAGACAGTCAGGGGTCTTGAAGATAGCCAGGGGCCTTGAAGATAGCCAGGGGTCTTGAAGACAGTCAGGGGTCTTGAAGAAAGTCAGGGGTCTTGAAGATAGCCAGGGGTCTTGAAGACAGTCAGGGGTCTTGAAGATAGCCAGGGGTCTTGAAGATAGCCAGGGGCCTTGAAGATAGCCAGGGGTCTTGAAGACAGTCAGGGGTCTTGAAGTTAGCCAGGGGTCTCGAAGACAGCCAGGGGTCTGAAGACAGCCAGGGGTCTTGAAGATAGCCAGGGGTCTTGAAGATAGCCAGGGGTCTTGAAGACAGCCAGGGGTCTTGAAGATAGCCAGGGGTCTTGAAGACAGTCAGGGGTCTTGAAGATAGTCAGGGGTCTTGAAGAAAGTCGGGGGACTTGAAGATAGCCAGGGGTCTTGAAGATAGCCAGGGGTCTTGAAGAAAGTCAGGGGTCTTGAAGATAGCCAGGGGTCTTGAAGACAGTCAGGGGTCTTGAAGATAGCCAGGGGTCTTGAAGATAGCCAGGGGTCTTGAAGACAGCCAGGGGTCTTGAAGACAGCCAGGGGTCTTGAAGACAGCCAGGGGTCTTGAAGACAGCCAGGGGTCTTGAAGATAGCCAGGGGCCTTGAAGATAGCCAGGGGTCTTGAAGACAGCCAGGGGTCTATTGGTAATCCTGCTTATGTATGCTGGGAACAGTTGAACAGTCTTGGACCCCTGACACTTATTGTGTTGTCTCTTAGTGTACTGGTGGCGCCCCTGCTTTTCATTGGGGAATGTTGCATCTCCTGCCATGCTGCATCTTCTGCCATGCTGCATCTTCTGCCATGCTGCATCTCCTGCCATGCTGCATCTCCTGCCATGCTGCATCTCCTGCCATGCTGCATCTCCTGCCATGCTGCATCTCCTGCCATGCTGCATCTCCTGCCATGCTGCATCTCCTGCCCAGTCTTTTGCTTTCGTAGGCAGTGATTTTTGTGTGCAGATTTGGGACTAGTCCTTCTAGGATTTTCCAAGTGTATATTATCATGTATCTTTCTCGCCAGCGTTCCAGGGAGTACAGATCAAAGAACTTAAACTGTTCCCAGTAAATTAGGTGCTGTATCGTACTTATGCATGCCATGAAAGTTCTTTACATTCTCCAGGTCTGCAATTTCGCCAGCCTTGAAGGGGACAGATAGTGTACAGTAGTATTCCAGTCTAGAGAGAAGCGATTTGAAGAGAATCATCATGGGTTTGGTGTGTTTTGTTTGTGACTTGATAAAGTCGACTGTATGGGCGAAACGTTGTCAGTAAAGGACTACATTATACTGCTTATGTGTTTATATTTCCATTGAATGTTCTCATTATCCATCCAATCATTTTCCTAGCAGATGAGGTAGATACATTACGGTCCTGGAAATTGAGATCCTCTTACATTATCACTCCCAGGTCTTTCACATTAGCTTTTCGCTCTATAGTGTGTTTGGAATTTGTTTTATACTCTTATACAGTTTTAATTTCCTCAAGTTTTCCATATCGGAGTAATTAAAATTTCTCTTCACTGAACTTCATATTGTTTTCTGCGGCCCATTTAAAGATTTGGTTTATGTCCGCCTGGAGTCTTAGTGTCTGCAATGTCTGCCTGGAGCCTTGCAGTGTCTGCAATGTCTGCCTGGAGCCTTGCAGTGTCTGCAATGTCTGCCTGGAGCCTTGCAGTGTCTGCAATGTCTGCCTGGATCCTTGCAGTGTCTGCAATGTCCGCCTGGAGCCTTGCAGTGTCTGCAATGTCTGCCTGGAGCCTTGCAGTGTCTGCAATGTCTGCCTGGAGCCTTGCAGTGTCTGCAATGTCTGCCTGGAGCCTTGCAGTGTCTGCAATGTCTGCCTGAAGCCTTGCAGTGTCTGCAACGTCTGCCTGGAGCCTTGCAGTGTCTGCAGTGTCCGCCTGTAGCCTTGCAGTGTCTGCAATGTCTGCCTGGAGCCTTGCAGTGTCTGCAATGTCTGCCTGGAGCCTTGCAGTGTCTGCAATGTCTGCCTGGAGCCTTGCAGTGTTTGCAATGTCTGCCTGGAGCCTTGCAGTGTCTGCAATGTCCGCCTGGAGCCTTGCAGTGTCTGCAATGTCCGCCTGGAGCCTTGCAGTGTCTGCAATGTCTGCCTGGAGCCTTGCAGTGTCTGCAATGTCTGCCTGGAGCCTTGCAATGTCTGCCTGGAGCCTTGCAGTGTCTGCAATGTCTGCCTGGAGCCTTGCAGTGTCTGCAATGGAAGACACTGTCATGCAAATTCGTATGTCATCTGCAAAGGAAGACACGGTGCTGTGGCTTACATCTCTGTCTATGTCAGATATGAGGATGAGGAACAAGATGGGATCCAGTACTGTGCCTTGTGGAACAGAGCTTTTCATTATAGCCGCCTCTGACTTTACACTGTTTGCTACTACTCTTTGTGTTCTGTTTGTCAGGAAGTTATAGATCCATCTACCAACTTTTCCTGTTATTCCTCTATCACGTATTTTGTGTGCTGTTACACCATGGTCACACTTGTCGAAGGCTTTTGCAAAGTCTGTGTATACTACATCTGTATTTTGTTTATCCTCTACAGCATCCAGGACCTTGTCATAGTGGTCCAGTAGCTGGGACAGGCAGGAGCGACCATCCAAGACCTTGTTATAGTGGTCCAGTAGCTGGGACAGGCAGGAGCGACCATCCAGGACCTTGTCATAGTGGTCCAGTAGCTGGGACAGGCAGGAGCGACCATCTAGGACCTTGTTATAGTGGTCCAGTAGCTGGGACAGGCAGGAGCGACCATCCAAACTTTGTTATAGTGGTCCAGTAGCTGGGAAACGCAGGAGCGACCATCTGGGACCTTGTTATAGTGGTCCAGTAGCTGGGACAGGCAGGAGCGACCATCTAGGACCTTGTCATAGTGGTCCAGTAGCTGGGACAGGCAGGAGCGACCATCCAGGACCTTGTCATAGTGGTTCAGTAGCTGGGACAGGCAGGAGCGACCATCCAGGACCTTGTCATAATTGTCCAGTAGCTGGGACAGGCAGGAGCGACCATCCAAAACCTTGTTATAGTGGTCCAGTAGCTGGGACAGGCAGGAGTGACCATCCAAGACCTTGTCATAGTGGTCCAGTAGCTGGGACAGGCAGGAGCGACCATCCAAAACCTTGTTATAGTGGTCCAGTAGCTGGGACAGGCAGGAGCGACCATCCAAGACCTTGTTATAGTGGTCCAGTAGCTGGGACAGGCAGGAGCGACCATCTAGGACCTTGTTATAGTGGCCCAGTAGCTGGGACAGGCAGGAGCGACCATCTAGGACCTTGTTATAGTGGTCCAGTAGCTGGGACAGGCAGGAGCGACCATCTAGGACCTTGTTATAGTGGTCCAGTAGCTGGGACAGGCAGGAGCGACCATCCAAACTTTGTTATAGTGGTCCAGTAGCTGGGAAACCCAGGAGCGACCATCTGGGACCTTGTTATAGTGGTCCAGTAGCTGGGACAGGCAGGAGCGACCATCTAGGACCTTGTCATAGTGGTCCAGTAGCTGGGACAGGCAGGAGCGACCATCCAGGACCTTGTCATAGTGGTTCAGTAGCTGGGACAGGCAGGAGCGACCATCCAGGACCTTGTCATAATTGTCCAGTAGCTGGGACAGGCAGGAGCGACCATCCAAAACCTTGTTATAGTGGTCCAGTAGCTGGGACAGGCAGGAGTGACCATCCAAGACCTTGTCATAGTGGTCCAGTAGCTGGGACAGGCAGGAGCGACCATCCAAAACCTTGTTATAGTGGTCCAGTAGCTGGGACAGGCAGGAGCGACCATCCAAGACCTTGTTATAGTGGTCCAGTAGCTGGGACAGGCAGGGGTGACCATCTGAGACCTTGTTATAGTGGTCCAGTAGCTGGGACAGGCAGGAGCGACCATCCAAGACCTTGTCATAGTGGTCCAGTAGCTGGGACAGGCAGGAACGACCATCCAGGATCTTGTCATAGTGGTCCAGTAGCTGGGACAGGCAGGAGCGACCATCAAGGACCTTGTCATAGTGGTCCAGTAGCTGGGACAGGCAGGAGCGACCATCTAGGACCTTGTCATAGTGGTCCAGTAGCTGGGACAGGCAGGAACGATCATCTAGGATTTTGTCATAGTGGTCCAGTAGCTGGGACAGGCAGGAGCGACCATCCAAAACCTTGTTATAGTGGTCCAGTAGCTGGGACAGGCAGGAGCGACCATCCAAGACCTTGTTATAGTGGTCCAGTAGCTGGGACAGGCAGGAGCGACCATCCAGGACCTTGTCATAGTGGTCCAGTAGCTGGGACAGGCAGGAGCGACCATCTAGGACCTTGTTATAGTGGTCCAGTAGCTGGGACAGGCAGGAGCGACCATCCAAACTTTGTTATAGTGGTCCAGTAGCTGGGAAACGCAGGAGCGACCATCTGGGACCTTGTTATAGTGGTCCAGTAGCTGGGACAGGCAGGAGCGACCATCTAGGACCTTGTCATAGTGGTCCAGTAGCTGGGACAGGCAGGAGCGACCATCCAAGACCTTGTTATAGTGGTCCAGTAGCTGGGACAGGCAGGAGCGACCATCCAGGACCTTGTCATAGTGGTCCAGTAGCTGGGACAGGCAGGAGCGACCATCTAGGACCTTGTTATAGTGGTCCAGTAGCTGGGACAGGCAGGAGCGACCATCCAAACTTTGTTATAGTGGTCCAGTAGCTGGGAAACGCAGGAGCGACCATCTGGGACCTTGTTATAGTGGTCCAGTAGCTGGGACAGGCAGGAGCGACCATCTAGGACCTTGTCATAGTGGTCCAGTAGCTGGGACAGGCAGGAGCGACCATCCAGGACCTTGTCATAGTGGTTCAGTAGCTGGGACAGGCAGGAGCGACCATCCAGGACCTTGTCATAATTGTCCAGTAGCTGGGACAGGCAGGAGCGACCATCCAAAACCTTGTTATAGTGGTCCAGTAGCTGGGACAGGCAGGAGTGACCATCCAAGACCTTGTCATAGTGGTCCAGTAGCTGGGACAGGCAGGAGCGACCATCCAAAACCTTGTTATAGTGGTCCAGTAGCTGGGACAGGCAGGAGCGACCATCCAAGACCTTGTTATAGTGGTCCAGTAGCTGGGACAGGCAGGAGCGACCATCTAGGACCTTGTTATAGTGGCCCAGTAGCTGGGACAGGCAGGAGCGACCATCTAGGACCTTGTTATAGTGGTCCAGTAGCTGGGACAGGCAGGAGCGACCATCTAGGACCTTGTTATAGTGGTCCAGTAGCTGGGACAGGCAGGAGCGACCATCCAAACTTTGTTATAGTGGTCCAGTAGCTGGGAAACCCAGGAGCGACCATCTGGGACCTTGTTATAGTGGTCCAGTAGCTGGGACAGGCAGGAGCGACCATCTAGGACCTTGTCATAGTGGTCCAGTAGCTGGGACAGGCAGGAGCGACCATCCAGGACCTTGTCATAGTGGTTCAGTAGCTGGGACAGGCAGGAGCGACCATCCAGGACCTTGTCATAATTGTCCAGTAGCTGGGACAGGCAGGAGCGACCATCCAAAACCTTGTTATAGTGGTCCAGTAGCTGGGACAGGCAGGAGTGACCATCCAAGACCTTGTCATAGTGGTCCAGTAGCTGGGACAGGCAGGAGCGACCATCCAAAACCTTGTTATAGTGGTCCAGTAGCTGGGACAGGCAGGAGCGACCATCCAAGACCTTGTTATAGTGGTCCAGTAGCTGGGACAGGCAGGGGTGACCATCTGAGACCTTGTTATAGTGGTCCAGTAGCTGGGACAGGCAGGAGCGACCATCCAAGACCTTGTCATAGTGGTCCAGTAGCTGGGACAGGCAGGAACGACCATCCAGGATCTTGTCATAGTGGTCCAGTAGCTGGGACAGGCAGGAGCGACCATCAAGGACCTTGTCATAGTGGTCCAGTAGCTGGGACAGGCAGGAGCGACCATCTAGGACCTTGTCATAGTGGTCCAGTAGCTGGGACAGGCAGGAACGATCATCTAGGATCTTGTCATAGTGGTCCAGTAGCTGGGACAGGCAGGAGCGACCATCCAAAACCTTGTTATAGTGGTCCAGTAGCTGGGACAGGCAGGAGCGACCATCCAAGACCTTGTTATAGTGGTCCAGTAGCTGGGACAGGCAGGAGCGACCATCTAGGACCTTGTTATAGTGGCCCAGTAGCTGGGACAGGCAGGAGCGACCATCTAGGACCTTGTTATAGTGGTCCAGTAGCTGGGACAGGCAGGAGCGACCATCTAGGACCTTGTCATAGTGGTCCAGTAGCTTGGACAGGCAGGAGCGACCATCTAGGACCTTGTCATAGTGGTCCAGTAGCTGGGACAGGTAGGAGCGACCATCCAAGACCTTGTTGTAGTGGTCCAGTAGCTGGGACAGACAGGAGCAACCATCTAGGAACTTGTCATAGTGGTCCAGTAGCTGAGACAGGCAGGAGCGACCATCTAGGACCTTGTCATAGTGGTCCAGTAGCTGGGACAGGCAGGAGCGACCATCCAGGATCTTGTCATAGTGGTCCAGTAGCTGGGACAGGCAGGAGTGACCATCCAGGACCTTGTCATAGTGGTCCAGTAGCTGGGACAGGCAGGAGCGACTATCCAAGACCTTGTTATAGTGGTCCAGTAGCTGGGACAGGCAGGAACGACTATCCAGGATCTTGTCATAGTGGTCCAGTAGCTGGGACAGGCAGGAACGACCATCCAGGATCTTATTATAGTGGTCCAGTAGCTGGGACAGGCAGGAGTGACCATCCAAGACCTTGTCATAGTGGTCCAGTAGCTGGGACAGGCAGGAGCGACCATCCAAGACCTTGTTATAGTGGTCCAGTAGCTGGGACAGGCAGGAGCGACCATCCAGGATCTTGTCATAGTGGTCCAGTAGCTGGGACAGGCAGGAGCGACCATCCAGGATCTTATTATAGTGGTCCAGTAGCTGGGACAGGCAGGAGCAACCATCCAAGACCTTGTCATAGTGGTCCAGTAGCTGGGACAGGCAGGAGCGACCATCCAAGACCTTGTCATAGTGGTCCAGTAGCTGGGACAGGCAGGAGTGACCTGCTCTAAACCCGTGTTTCCCTGGGTTGTGTAACTGATGGGTATCTAGGTGGTTGGCGATCTTGCTTCTTAGAACCCTTTCAAAGATTTTTATGACTTTGTGAGTTTGTAAATGGTCCAAGACGGACCGAAACGTCGTGGTAAGTTCTGCTCTCATATGTCCGGGTTGTTTGTGTATTGTTTCAGTCACGGTAGTGTGTCTTTTATGTTATTTAATTATTTTACTGCCACCTTTGTGGAGTGGGACTGTCTGTTGTTTTGAGTGACTGAGTGGGGACCGTGTCCATGCTCCCTCTCCATGGAATATGTAAGACACATGACAGGGGCTTCTTGCAGTTATTTTACTGCCGCCTTTGTGGAGTGGGGCTATGTCTGTTGTTATTAGTGTGTGTGGGATGACCCCTGTGTTCATGCTCCCTCTCCATAGAATGTTGAAGGCAGGTAAAAGGGGTTACTTGCAGTTCTTGATGCTCACACAGTTCCAGGAGTCTGGGCCTGGAGCAGAGTGCATGGCCATGTCACTTATTGCTTTTTCCAAGTCTTGCATTTTAGCTTCACTGGCATTGTAATAATGTTGGCAGAATTACCGACAATATGTTAAGTAAAAGGACACAAGTGCAGCTATTGTGGTATTTTATTGTGGCAACGTTTCGCTCTCCAGGAGCTTCTGTTCCAGTCAAGATACTAAGACCAAAAGAGGCATCCTTACTGGATTTTTCGTAAGAGCATAATACCGAATTTGCTGTCCAGAGTTCCTATACAAGGAGTATATATACATACATCAAACCTTCACTGATCTACATTTCCCTTCCTTTTTCATCAATTACTACAAGAAAACAGCCCTTCAGATCATCAATTCTCCACGCACTAATACCACTCCTAACAGTTATAGTCCTTCCTTATATCTAAGTTGCATTTAACATCTCTAAAGTGCTCGCACTAGCTAACACTAGAGTCGCCATCGCAACTAATACTTCCATAGATCTGACTAGAGTAAAACTGAAAAATGTTGAACCAGTCAACGCAGGGGTTTATACTATCCCCTGCGGAGGCTGTTACAAGATATACGTAGGTGAAACAGGAACTTCTGAACACGTCTCAATGAACATATTAATGCATGTAGGAACGATAACAATACTGGAATTCTGTCAACCACTTGGTGAAATTCAACGATACCCTTCTATTAAGGAACCCAATTTCCGTTGGCATAAATGCCTTGAATCATCATTAATTACTGAGGGAATGATTACAGTAATAGCACAGTAAGTGTACAGTGCTCAAGACTGTTCAACAGCCCCTGGCTGTCTTCAAGAATATGCTGGACAGGCACCTAATTCAGTACCTGACCAGCCAGGCTGGGGTTCGTATGTTGGATTGTGGCCGGTCAACAGTAACAGCCTGGTTAATCAGGTCCTGATCCACCGAGAGGTCTGGTCAAGGATCGGGCCGCGGGGGCGTTGACCCCCAGAAGACCCTCCTGCTAGGCAGTCACTGATTTCTGCCTATGTAACAGAAATATAGACATTAACCGCTAATATGGATGTTTTGTGTGTTCGGAGCTGTGACGTGTTCATTGTGTTACATAGATAGCTCTTAAAGCATTATTGATTTTAATGTTCCTTCTTTTCCACCTTAGTACTGGTCGTGAACACAGAACCCAGTGACTGACCAGTGATGTTCCGTTGCTGGATCGCTAGCGCACTTACCTCACACACTGAGGTCCGGAGTTCGAATCTCCGGTACGGCTGGAAAACATTAGGGACGGGTTTCCATAAGACACCTGATGTTCCTATTCACCCATTAGTAAAATGGGTAGCTGAGTGTTAGTGGACTGGTGTGGGTGGCATCCTGGGTGTTAGTGGACTGGTGTGGGTCACATCCTGGGTGTTAGTGGACTGGTGTGGGTCACATCCTGGGTGTTAGTGGACTGGTGTGGGTCACATCCTGGGTGTTAGTGGACTGGTGTGGGTCACATCCTGGGTGTTAGTGGACTGGTGTGGGTCACATCCTGGGACAAAACTGACATAATTTACGGGAAATGCTCAACATAACAAGTGACTTTCTATATAGTAGTATGACATTGGTGTGAGCTATGGTCTGTATAAGTTGTATCATGTACTGCTAGTAAATATAGGTATTATTATTATTATTATTATTATTATTATTATTATGTCATTGGTGTGAGCTATGGTCTGTATAAGTTGCATCAAGTACTGGTAGTAATAAATATATTATCAAACTGGTGAAATATGCTTCAGTGTAGGAATAAACTCACATACAGATAGATATATTAATAGTTGCTATGTTTTGATAGATGTGTTGAATATTGTTGTTAGTGGCACAGCGTCTCTGCTCCCTCTCTAAGGACCCACGGAGAGATATTGTCTGGTCCCACCGCCTTTGAAGTATCAAGTTCACTTAGCAGCCACTTCACCTCCTCCTCGGTTGTGTGTAGTGTGTTGGTGTAGCCTCTCATTCTGGCTTTCTGGAGTTCTCTCTCTTCACAGACAATACTTCCTTAAACCTCGTGTTGAATTCTTCACAGCTTGTTGTTTCTTGTGATCTCCCTTCCTTCCTCAGCGTAATTACCTGGTCCTTGACTGTTGTTTTTCTCCTGATGTGGCTGTATAACAGCTATAGGTCATATTTGGCTCTCGTTGCTATGTCATTTTCGTATTGCCATTGGGCCTCCCTTCTTACCTGTGCATATTCATTTCTGGCTCTGACTACTCTCCTTATTTTCCTGGGTCCTTTGTCTTCTATACTTCTTCCATTCTCTAGCACACTTAGTTTTGGCTTCTCTACGCCTTTGGGTGAACCAGGGGCTCGTTCTGTCCTTCCCATTATTTCTCTTGCCCTTGGGTTCGAACCTCTCCTCCGCTTCCTTGCATGTTGTTGTCACATATTCCACATTTCATTCACTGTATGTACTCATCTAATAGTACTCACTTGTGGTTGCAGGGGTCGATGTACAGCTCCTGGCCCTGCCTCTCCACTGGTCGCCACTAGGTCCACTCCCTGCTCCACGAGCTTTGTCATATCTCTTAAAGCTGTGTATGGAACCTGCCTCTGCTACCTCACCTTCCAGAACATCCCACATCCTGACAACTCTGTGACTAAAGAAATACTTCCTAACATCCCTTTGACTCATCTGAGTCTTCAACTTCCACTTGTGACACCTTGTTGCTGTGTCCCATCTCTGGAACATCCTGTCTGTCCACCCTGTCGATTCCTCTCAGTATTTTATATGTCGTTATCATGTTACTCCTGTCCTCCAGTGTCGTCAGGTCGAGTGTGTGTGTGTGTGTGTGTGTGTGTGTGTGTGTGTGTGTGTGTGTGTGTGTGTGTGTGTGTCTACATATTTGTGGCTGCAGTGGTAGTGTCATTCCTGAGGCTGCATCTCCACACATCTCTCGACTGGGGAATCTACCTTTCTCTCCCAGTCATGCAGCACTTATATGTGTTACTTATCAGAGAATTATTTGGTTCTGAGTTTAAGTTTGTTGTAAGAGGAAGACCAAGGAATGTCTTCCATCGTTGTTCCTGACAGCGATGTCGTCAGCGAGGTCTGTCTTATCAGTCTCGTTAGGTAAGACACATATGCAACAGTTAGGTATATTTATTTCGAAACGTTTCGCCTACACAGTAGGCTTCTTCAGTCGAGTACAGAAAAGTTGATAGAAGCAGAAGATACTTGAAGACGATGTAATCAGTCCATCACCCTTAAAGTTTTGAGGTGGTCAGTCCCTCAGTCTGGAGAAGAGCTTTGTTCCATAGTATGAAACAATATGGAGAAGAAGTGACAGAATGGAGCTTTTTATAGCGCCAAGAGGTGAGACGTAGGCCACTAGGAAAGGTAAGAACTCAGATGTTGAAAGGTCAGGTCCCTCTCAGATCCAGCCCCTCTCACTAGTGGAAGTTGTCGAAGTTGACTGCAGGTCTGTACCAAGATACCCTAGTGTTGCAGTGTCTGACAGATTGAACATTAAAATGGTATAAAATACCGACAGGTTGTTAGGTAAGACACATATGCAACAGTTAGGTATCTTTATTATGAAACGTTTCGCCTACACAGTAGGCTTCTTCAGTCGAGTACAGAAAAGTTGATAGAAGCAGAACATACTTGATACCTAACTATTGCATATGTGTCTTACCTAACAACCTGTCGGTATTTTATACCATTTTAATGTTCTTATCAGTCTCGTAAACACAGGAGGCAGTACAGATGTGGTTATATTTTTACTGTTTCTGTAAATTCTTCTGTACTCGACTGAAGAGGCCTACTGTGTAGGCGAAACGTTCCGGAATAAGATACGTTGGTCATGTGTCTTACCAACCATGACTACAGCTTATCGTCAGCCTTCGCCTCCGACGCCACCCACACCTCAGCCTCAGACGCCACCCACACCTCCCACACCTCAGCCTAAGACGCCACCCACACCTCAGCCTCCGACGCCACCCACACCTCAGCCTCCGACGCCACCCACACCTCAGCCTCCGACGCCACCCACACCTCCCACACCTCAGCCTCCGACGCCACCCACACCTCAGCCTCCGACGCCACCCACACCTCCCACACCTCAGCCTCCGACGCCACCCACACCTCAGCCTCAGACGCCACCCACACCTCCCACACCTCAGCCTCCGACGCCACCCACACCTCCCACACCTCAGCCTCCGACGCCACCCACACCTCAGCCTCCGACGCCACCCACACCTCCCACACCTCAGCCTCCGACGCCACCCACACCTCAGCCTCCGACGCCACCCACACCTCCCACACCTCAGCCTCCGACGCCACCCACACCTCAGCCTCCGACGCCACCCACACCTCCCACACCTCAGCCTCCGACGCCACCCACACCTCAGCTTCCGACGCCACCCACACCTCAGCCTCCGACGTCACCCACACCTCAGCTTCCGACGTCACCCACACCTCAGCTTCCGACGTCACCCACACCTCAGCCTCCGACGTCACCCACACCTCAGCTTCCGACGCCACCCACACCTCAGCCTCCGACGTCACCCACACCTCAGCTTCCGACGTCACCCACACCTCAGCCTCCGACGTCACCCACACCTCAGCTTCCGACGCCACCCACACCTCAGCCTCCGACGTCACCCACACCTCAGCCTCCGACGTCACCCACACCTCAGCTTCCGACGTCACCCACACCTCAGCCTCCGACGCCACCCACACCTCAGCTTCCGACGCCACCCACACCTCAGTCTCCGACGCCACCCACACCTCAGCCTCCGACGTCACCCACACCTCAGCTTCCGAAGCCACCCACACCTCAGTCTCCGACGCCACCCACACCTCAGCCTCCGACGTCACCCACATCTCAGCCTCCGACGCCACCCACACCTCAGCTTCCGACGCCACCCACACCTCAGCCTCCGACGCCACCCACATCTCAGCCTCCGACGCCACCCACACCTCAGTCTCCGACGCCACCCACACCTCAGCTTCCGACGCCACCCACACCTCAGCTTCCGACGCCACCCACACCTCAGCTTCCGACGCCACCCACACCTCAGCTTCCGACGCCACCCACACCTCAGCTTCCGACGCCACCCACACCTCAGCTTCCGACGCCACCCACACCTCAGCTTCCGACGCCACCCACACCTCAGCCTCCGACGCCACCCACACCTCAGCTTCCGACGCCACCCATACCTCAGCCTCCGACGCCACCCATACCTCAGCCTCCGACGCCACCCACACCTCAGCCTCCGACGCCACCCACACCTCAGTCTCCGACGCCACCCACACCTCAGCCTCCGACGTCACCCACATCTCAGCCTCCGACGCCACCCACACCTCAGTCTCCGACGCCACCCACACCTCAGCTTCCGACGCCACCCACACCTCAGCCTCCGACGCCACCCACACCTCAGTCTCCGACGCCACCCACACCTCAGCTTCCGACGCCACCCACACCTCAGCTTCCGACGCCACCCATACCTCAGCCTCCGACGCCACCCACACCTCAGCTTCCGACGCCACCCATACCTCAGCCTCCGACGCCACCCACACCTCAGCCTCCGACGCCACCAACATCTCAGCCTCCGCCCCCTGGCGTTCAGTACGATCCTTCACAGGGAAGACGAGCAGTTCCTTAGCTCTCACAAAGATGATCCGAACGCCAGAGCAACCTCCTTAAAACACGTGATTTAGCAGCAGCTGGAGTTACAGCAGCTGGTGTAGCAGCAGCTGGTGTTACAGCAGCTGGTGTAGCAGCAGTTGGGGTTACAGCAGTTGGTGTAGCAGCAGTTGGGGTTACAGCAGTTGGTGTAGCAGCAGCTGGGGTTACAGCAGCTGGTGTAGCAGCAGCTGGAGATACAGCAGTTGGTGTAGCAGCAGTTGGGGTTACAGCAGTTGGTGTAGCAGCAGCTGGAGTTACAGCAGCTGGTGTAGCAGCAGCTGGGGTTACAGCAGTTGGTGTAGCAGCAGCTGGAGTTACAGCAGCTGGTGTAGCAGCAGCTGGAGTTACAGCAGCTGGTGTAGCAGCAGTTGGGGTTACAGCAGCTGGTGTAGCAGCAGCTGGGGTTACAGCAGCTGGTGTAGCAGCAGCTGGAGATACAGCAGCTGGTGTAGCAGCAGCTGGGGTTACAGCAGCTGGTGTAGCAGCAGCTGGGGTTACAGCAGCTGGTGTAGCAGCAGCTGGGGTTACAGCAGTTGGTGTAGCAGCAGCTGGGGTTACAGCAGCTGGTGTAGCAGCAGCTGGGGTTACAGCAGCTGGTGTAGCAGCAGCTGGGGTTACAGCAGCTGGTGTAGCAGCAGCTGGGGTTACAGCAGCTGGTGTAGCAGCAGCTGGGGTTACAGCAGTTGTAGCAGCAGCTGGGGTCACAGCAGCTGGGGTCACAGCAGCTGGGGTCACAGCAGTTGGGGTCACAGCAGCTGGGGTCACAGCAGCTGGGGTCACAGCAGTTGGTGTAGCAGCAGTTGGGGTCACAGCAGCTGGGGTCACAGCAGTTGGTGTAGCAGCAGTTGGGGTCACAGCAGTTGGGGTTACAGCAGTTGGTGTAGCACCAGTTGGGGTCACAGCAGTTGGGGTCACAACAGTTGGTGTAGCAGCAGTTGGGGTCACAGCAGCTGGGGTTACAGCAGTTGGTGTAGCAGCAGTTGGGGTCACAGCAGTTGGTGTAGCAGCAGTTGGGGTCACAGCAGTTGGGGTCACAACAGTTGGTGTAGCAGCAGTTGGGGTCACAGCAGCTGGGGTTACAGCAGTTGGTGTAGCAGCAGTTGGGGTCACAGCAGTTGGGGTTACAGCAGTTGGTGTCGCAGCAGTTGGGGTCACAACAGTTGGTGTAGCAGCAGTTGGGGTCACAGCAGCTGAGGTTACAGCAGTTGGTGTAGCAGCAGTTGGGGTCACAGCAGCTGGGGTCACAGCAGCTGGGGTCACAGCAGTTGGGGTGCTGGTAGCCAGCTGAACAGTCTGGTCTCCTGACATACTTTCTCTCCCACTTTCTAATTTTTTCCTTTAACAAGCAGTAAAAATTATATACGAGACTTTCTTCTCGTCTCAACGTTCCTTTCTCTCTATTTTTCTGGTGAAAACTGTCTTGTTCACTCCAGTAATGACTTTTAAAACCTTGGGCCATGAAGTGATATTTTCACAGACGTGACGGACTCGAATCATGGCTGGCTCGTTGTAAAACGTCATAGGCCAGTGCGTTAACCACTTGGCCAGTTGGTTTGAATAAGATTCATACAGTCTGGTGTATTTCTATCCACCGTAGGGAGGTTAGCATGGTGTATGAAATATATTTTGGGTTGGTACAGTGGTTAGCGCACTGGCCTGTGAGTTTTAGAACTCGCTCGCCATGGGTTCAAGCCCCTCCCGTTCCTTGGTTATGCTGATACTTACTTGTCCAGGGAAAGGTAGTAAAGGAATGTGAGTCAAAGTCTTACTGGAAGGTGTTCCGGGGGTCAGCGCCCCCTCGGCTTAGCCTTCGACTAGTCCTGCAGGTGGATCAGGGTCTGATCAACCAGGCTGTTACTGCTGGCCGCACGTAAACAAACGTAGGAACCACAGCCCGGCTGGTCACGTACTGACTTTAGGTGCCTATTCAGCGTCTTCTTGAAGACAACCAGGGGTCTTGATGGCAGCCAGGGGTCTTGAAGACAACCAGGGGTCTTGAAGACAACCAGGGGTCTTGAAGACAACCAGGGGTCTTGAAGACAACCAGGGGTCTTGAAGACAACCAGGGGTCTTGAAGACAGCCAGGGGTCTTGAAGACAACCAGGGGTCTTGAAGACAGCCAGGGGTCTTGAAGACAACCAGGGGTCTTGAAGACAACCAGGGGTCTTGAAGACAACCAGGGGTCTTGAAGACAACCAGGGGTCTTGAAGACAGCCAGGGGTCTTGAAGACAGCCAGGGGTCTTGAAGACAACCAGGGGTCTTGAAGACAGCCAGGGGTCTATTGGTAATCCCCCTTATGTATGCTGGGAGGCAGCTGAACAATCCTGGGCCCCTGACACTTATCGTTTTGTGTCTTAGTGCACTCCCTGAGGAATTGTTGCATCGTCTTCCAAGTCTTTTGCTTTCGTAGGGAGTGATTTATGTGTGCAGATTTGGGACTAGTCCCTCTAGGATTCTCCAGGTATAGATGATGT
This sequence comes from Cherax quadricarinatus, assembly GCF_038502225.1. NCBI lineage: Eukaryota > Metazoa > Arthropoda > Malacostraca > Decapoda > Parastacidae > Cherax > Cherax quadricarinatus. The sequence goes on along the minus strand of NC_091388.1, from coordinate 3,970,825 downwards.
ATCTTTCTCGCCTGCATTCCAAGGAGTAGAGGTCCAGGGACTTCAAACGTTCCCAGTACTTACGGTGCTTGACTGTACTTGTGTGTGCCCCGTGAAAGTTCTCTGTACATTCTTCAGGTCAGCAGTGTCACCTACCTTGAAAGAGCTGTTAGTGAATTAAGGAGGATCATCATGGGCTTGGTGTCCCTAGTTTTGAAGGTTCTCATTATCCATCCTGTCAATTATCCATCCTGTCACTCTCCTTGATGTGATAGTGACATCTTTGTGACATTATCACTTCCCAGGATCTACGACACGGGGCCAGGAGCTACGAATTAACCCCTGCAACCACAAATAGGTGAGTATATTAGTTGCTTGCTGCATTGTGTGGTTTTAGTATCTAGTGTACTCAGTTTAAGGTATTGTTTTTTTAAGGTTTTTATAATGGAGTTTACCTTAATTACCTTGGCCCGTAGGAGTATGGTTTAAGAATCTTGGTTTATATTCACTTGGAGATATCTCGTGTCTTGAACGGATGACAGTCTCGTGTAAGCTCTACTATCGTCAGCAAAGGAGGTCGTAGCGCTTTGGTTTACATCTCTGGTTATGTCTGATGTGAGTGCGAGGAACAGGATGGGGGCGAGTACTGTACCTTGTGGAACACCGGGAGCCAGTACTGTGCCTTGTGGAACACCGGGAGCCAGTACTGTACCTTGTGGAACACCGGGAGCCAGTACTGTACCTTGTGGAACACCGGGAGCCAGTACTGTACCTTGTGGAACACCGGGAGCCAGTACTGTACCTTGTGGAACACCGGGAGCCAGTACTGTACCTTGTGGAACACTGGGAGCCAGTACTGTACCTTGTGGAACACCGGGAGCCAGTACTGTACCTTGTGGAACACTGGGAACCAGTACTGTACCTTGTGGAACACTGGGAGCCAGTACTGTACCTTGTGGAACACTGGGAGCCAGTACTGTACCTTGTGGAACACTGGGAACCAGTACTGTACCTTGTGGAACACTGGGAGCCAGTACTGTACCTTGTGGAACACTGGGAGCCAGTACTGTACCTTGTGGAACACTGGGAACCAGTACTGTACCTTGTGGAACACTGGGAGCCAGTACTGTACCTTGTGGAACACTGGGAGCCAGTACTGTACCTTGTGGAACACTGGGAGCCAGTACTGAACCTTGTGGAACACTGGGAGCCAGTACTGTACCTTGTGGAACACTGGAAGTCAGTACTGTACCTTGTGGAACACTGGGAGCTAGTACTGTACCTTGTGGAACACTGGGAGCCAGTACTGTACCTTGTGGAACACTGGGAGCCAGTACTGTACCTTGTGGAACACTGGGAGTCAGTACTGTACCTTGTGGAACACTGGGAGCTAGTACTGTACCTTGTGGAACACTGGGAGCCAGTACTGTACCTTGTGGAACACTGGGAGCCAGTACTGTACCTTGTGGAACACTGGGAGCCAGTACTGAACCTTGTGGAACACTGGGAGCCAGTACTGTACCTTGTGAAACACTGGGAGCCAGTACTGTACCTTGTGAAACACTGGGAGCCAGTACTGTACCTTGTGGAACACTGGAAGCCAGTACTGTACCTTGTGGAATACTGGTAGCCAGTACTGTACCTTGTGGAACACTGGGAGCCAGTACTGTACCTTGTGGAATACTGGTAGCCAGTACTGCACCTTGTGGAACACTGGGAGCCAGTACTGTACCTTGTGGAACACTGGGAGCCAGTACTGTACCTTGTGGAACACTGGGAGCCAGTACTGTACCTTGTGGAACACTGGGAGCCAGTACTGTACCTTGTGAAACACTGGGAGCCAGTACTGTACCTTGTGGAACACTGGGAGCCAGTACTGCACCTTATGGAACAATGGGAGCCAGTACTGTACCTTGTGGAACACTGGGAGCCAGTACTGTATCTTGTGGAACACTGGGAGCCAGTACTGTACCTTGTGGAACACTGGGAGCCAGTACTGTACCTTGTGGAACACTGGGAGGCAGTACTGTACCTTGTGGAACGCTGGGAGGCAGTACTGTACCTTGTGGAACACTGGGAGCCAGTACTGTACCTTGTGGAACACTGGAAGCCAGTACAGTACCTTGTGGAACACTGGGAGCCAGTACTGTACCTTGTGGAACACTGGGAGCCAGTACTGTACCTTGTGGAACACTGGGAGCCAGTACCGTACCTTGTGGAACACTGGGAGCGAATACTGTACCTTGTGGAACAGGATGGGGGCGAGTACTGTACCTCGTGGAACAGGATGGGGGCGAGTACTGTACCTTGTGGAACAGGATGGGGGCGAGTACTGTACCTTGTGGAATGGGATGGGGGCGAGCACTGTACCTTGTGGAATAGGATGGGGGCGAGTACTGTACCTTGTGGAACAGGATGGGGGCGAGTACTGTACCTTGTGGAACAGGATGGGGGCGAGTACTGTACTTTGTGGAACACTGGGAGCCAGTACGGTACCTTGTGGAACACTGGGAGCCAGTACGGTACCTTGTGGAACACTGGGAGCCAGTACTGTACCTTGTGGAACACTGGGAGCGAATACTGTACCTTGTGGAACAGGATGGGGGCGAGTACTGTACCTTGTGAACCAGGACGGGGCGAGTACTGTACCTTGTGGACCAGGACGGGGCGAGTACTGTACCTTGTGGACCAGGATGGGGCGAGTACTGTACCTTGTGGACCAGGACGGGGCGAGTACTGTACCTTGTGAACCAGGATGGGGCGAGTACTGTACCTTGTGGACCAGGATGGGGCGAGTACTGTACCTTGTGGACCAGGATGGGGCGAGTACTGTACCTTGTGGACCAGGATGGGGGGAGTACTGTACCTTGTGGACCAGGACGGGGCGAGTACTGTACCTTGTGGACCAGGATGGGGCGAGTACTGTACCTTGTGGACCAGGACGGGGCGAGTACTGTACCTTGTGGAACAGGATGGGGGCGAGTACTTTACCTTGTGGAACAGGATGGGGGCGAGTACTGTACCTTGTGGACCAGGACGGGGCGAGTACTGTACCTTGTGGACTAGGATGGGGCGAGTACTGTACCTTGTGGACCAGGATGGGGCGAGTACTGTACCTTGTGGACCAGGACGGGGCGAGTACTGTACCTTGTGAAACAGGATGGGGGCGAGTACTGTACCTTGTGGACCAGGACGGGGCGAGTACTGTACCTTGTGGACCAGGACGGGGCGAGTACTGTACCTTGTGGACCAGGACGGGGCGAGTACTTTACCTTGTGGAACAGGACGGGGGCGAGTACTGCACCTTGTGGAACAGGATGGGGGCGAGTACTGCACCTTGTGGAACAGGATGGGGGCGAGTACTGTACCTTGTGAAACAGGATGGGGGCGAGTACTGTACCTTGTGAAACAGGATGGGGGCGAGTACTGTACCTTGTGGAACAGGATGGGGGCGAGTACTGCACCTTGTGAAACAGGATGGGGGCGAGTACTTTACCTCGTGGAACAGGATGGGGGCGAGTACTGCACCTTGTGGAACAGGATGGCGGCGAGTACTGTACCTTGTGGAACAGGATGGGGGCGAGTACTGTACCTTGTGGAACAGGATGGGGGCGAGTGCTTTACCTCGTGGAACAGGATGGGGGCGAGTACTGCACCTTGTGAAACAGGATGGGGGCGAGTACTTTACCTCGTGGAACAGGATGGGGGCGAGTACTGCACCTTGTGAAACAGGATGGGGGCGAGTACTGTTCCTTGTGAAACAGGATGGGGGCGAGTACTGCACCTTGTGGAACAGGATGGGGGCGAGTACTGTACCTTGTGGAACAGGATGGGGGCGAGTACTGCACCTTGTGGAACAGGATGGCGGCGAGTACTGTACCTTGTGGAACAGGATGGGGGCGAGTACTGTACCTTGTGGAACAGGATGGGGGCGAGTACTGTACCTTGTGGAACAGGATGGGGGCGAGTACTGTACCTTGTGGAACAGGATGGGGGCGAGTGCTGTACCTTGTGGAACAGGATGTGGGCGAGTACTGTACCTTGTGAAACAGGATGGGGGCGAGTACTGTACCTTGTGAAACAGGATGGGGGCGAGTACTGTACCTTGTGGAACAGGATGTGGGCGAGTACTGTACCTTGTGGAACAGGATGGGGGCGAGTACTGCACCTTGTGAAACAGGATGGGGGCGAGTACTGTACCTTGTGGAACAACTATTTACTGTAGCCGCTTGAGACTTGTGTTTACAATTAGCCTTCTATTAGTAAGTTAAACCTTCGTCTGCCTACTTTCCCGGTTATTACTTCAGTACGCATTTTATGGGTTATTACACCCTGATAACGCTTGTCGAAGGCCTTTGCAGAGTTTGCATATGTTACATGTACACTCTGTCCTCCAGCGTATCCAAGACTGTGTTATAGTGGTGCCGTAGTTGTGAGAGGCAGCAGCGACGTGCTCTAAACCCGTGCTGCCCTAGGCTGTACACTTGTTGGGTATACAAGTGCTTGGCGATCTTACCTCTTACAACTTCAAAGATTTTTTATGATGTGCGTTAGAGCTATCGGTGTGTAATTCTTTGCTATTGCTTTACTGCTAGCTTTGTGTCCCGTAGCTTGGTCGCTAGCGTTCTTAGCTCACACACTGACGTCCGGGGTTCGAATCTCCTCCGGTACGGCTGGAAAACATTACGGACGTGTTTCCATAAGACACCTGCTGTCCATGTTCACCCATTAGTGTAAAATAGGTACCTGGGTGTTAGTGGACTGGTGTGGGTGGCATCCTGGGACAAAACTGACATAATTTGCGGGAAATGCTCAGTATAACAAGCGACTTTCTATATAGTAGTATGTCATTGGTGTGAGCTATGGTCTGTATAAGTTGTATCATGTACTGCTAGTAAGTAAAGATAGTAATATCTTATATTATGTCTGTTGTTATTAGAGTGTGTGGGATGACTCCTGTGTCCATGCTCCCTCTCCATAGAATATTTAAGGCACGTAAAGAGGGTTTCTTGCACAGAGTTCCAGGAGTCTGGACCTGGGGCAGTGTGTGTCTGGACCTGGGGCAGTGTGTGTCTGGACCTGGGGCAGTGTGTCTGGACCTGGGGCAGTGTGTGTCTGGACCTGGGGCAATGTGTGTCTGGACCTGGGGCAATGTGTGTCTGGACCTGGGGCAGTGTGTGTCTGGACCTGGGGCAGTGTGTGTCTGGACCTGGGGCAGTGTGTGTCTGGACCTGGGGCAATGTGTGTCTGGACCTGGAGCAGTGTGTGTCTAGACCTGGGGCAGAGTGTCTGGACCTGGGGCAGTGTGTGTCTGGACCTGGGACAGTGTGTGTCTGAACCTGGAGCAGTGTGTGTCTAGACCTGGGGCAGTGTGTGTCTGGACCTGGGGCAGTGTGTGTCTGGACCTGGGACAGTGTGTGTCTGGACCTGGAGCAGTGTGTGTCTAGACCTGGGGCAGAGTGTGTCTGGACCTGGGGCAGTGTGTGTCTGGACCTGGGACAGTGTGAGTCTGGACCTGGGACTGTGTGTCTGGACCTGGGACTGTGTGTGTCTGGACCTGGGGCAGTGTGTGTCTGGACCTGGGGCAGTGTGTGTCTGGACCTGGGACAGTGTGAGTCTGGACCTGGGACTGTGTGTGTCTGGACCTGGGGCAGTGTGTGTCTGGACCTGGGGCAGTGTGTGTCTGGACCTGGGACAGTGTGTGTCTGGACCTGGGACAGTGTGAGTCTGGACCTGGGGCAGTGTGTGTCTGGACCTGGGACAGTGTGAGTCTGGACCTGGGACTGTGTCTGGACCTGGGACTGTGTGTGTCTGGACCTGGGGCAGTGTGTGTCTGGACCTGGGACAGTGTGTGTCTGGACCTGGGACAGTGTGTGTCTGGACCTGGGGCAGTGTGTGTCTGGACCTGGGGCAGTGTGTGTCTGGACCTGGGACAGTGTGAGTCTGGACCTGGGACTGTGTGTGTCTGGACCTGGGACTGTGTGTGTCTGGACCTGGGACTGTGTGTGTCTGGACCTGGGACAGTGTGTGTCTGGACCTGGAGCAGTGTGTGTCTAGACCTGGGGCAGAGTGTGTCTGGACCTGGGGCAGAGTGAGTCTGGACCTGGGGCAGAGTGTGCCTGGACCTGGGGCAGAGTGTGCTTGGACCTGGGGCAGAGTGTGCCTGGACCTGGGGCAGTGTGTGCCTGAACCTGGGGCAGAGTGTGCCTGGACCTGGGGCAGAGTGTGCCTGAACCTGGGGCAGAGTGTGCCTGAACCTGGGGCAGAGTGTGCCTGGACCTGGGGCAGAGTGTGCCTGGACCTGGGGAAGTGTGCCTGAACCTGTGGCAGAGTGTGCTTGGACCTGGGGCAGAGTGTGCCTGAACCTGGGGCAGAGTGTGCCTGAACCTGGGGCAGAGTGTGCCTGGACCTGGGGCAGAGTGTGCCTGAACCTGGGGCAGAGTGTGCCTGAACCTGGGGCAGAGTGTGCCTGAACCTGGGGCAGAGTGTGCCTGAACCTGGGGCAGAGTGTGCCTGAACCTGGGGCAGAGTGTACCTGAACCTGGGGCAGAGTGTGCCTGGACCTGGGGCAGAGTGTGCCTGGACCTGGGGAAGTGTGCCTGAACCTGTGGCAGAGTGTGCTTGGACCTGGGGCGGAGTGTGCCTGAACCTGGGGCAGAGTGTGCCTGAACCTGGGGCAGAGTGTACCTGAACCTGGGGCAGAGTGAGTCTTAACCTGGGGCAGAGTGTGCCTGAACCTGGGGTAGAGTGTGCCTGAACCTGGGGCAGAGTGTGCCTGAACCTGGGGCAGTGTGCGCCTGAACCTGGGACAGAGTGAGTCTTAACCTGGGGCAGAGTGTGCCTGAACCTGGGGCAGAGTGTGCCTGAACCTGGGGCAGTGTGCGCCTGAACCTGGGACAGAGTGAGTCTTAACCTGGGGCAGAGTGAGTCTTAACCTGGGGCAGAGTGTGCCTGAACCTGGGGCAGAGTGTGCCTGAACCTGGGGCAGAGTGAGTCTTAACCTGGGGCAGAGTGTGCCTGAACCTGGGGCAGAGTGTGCCTGAACCTGGGGCAGAGTGAGTCTTAACCTGGGGCAGAGTGTGCCTGAACCTGGGGCAGAGTGTGCCTGAACCTGGGACAGAGTGAGTCTTAACCTGGGGCAGAGTGAGTCTTAACCTGGGGCAGAGTGTGCCTGAACCTGGGGCAGAGTGTGCCTGAACCTGGGGCAGAGTGAGTCTTAACCTGGGGCAGAGTGTGCCTGAACCTGGGGCAGAGTGTGCCTGAACCTGGGACAGAGTGAGTCTTAACCTGGGACAGAGTGAGTCTTAACCTGGGGCAGAGTGAGTCTTAACCTGGGGCAGAGTGTGCCTGAACCTGGGGCAGAGTGTGCCTGAACCTGGGACAGAGTGAGTCTTAACCTGGGACAGAGTGAGTCTTAACCTGGGACAGAGTGAGTCTTAACCTGGGACAGAGTGAGTCTTAACCTGGGACAGAGTGAGTTTTAACCTGGGGCAGAGTGAGTCTTAACCTGGGGCAGAGTGTGCCTGAACCTGGGGCAGAGTGTGCCTGAACCTGGGGCAGAGTGTGCCTGAACCTGGGGCAGAGTGTGCCTGAACCTGGGGCAGAGTGTGCCTGAACCTGGGGCAGAGTGTGCCTGAACCTGGGGCAGAGTGTGCCTGAACCTGGGGCAGAGTGAGTCTTAACCTGGGGCAGAGTGTGCCTGAACCTGGGACAGAGTGAGTCTTAACCTGGGACAGAGTGAGTCTTAACCTGGGACAGAGTGTGCCTGAACCTGGGGCAGAGTGTGCCTGAACCTGGGGCAGAGTGAGTCTTAACCTGGGACAGAGTGAGTCTTAACCTGGGACAGAGTGAGTCTTAACCTGGGACAGAGTGAGTCTTAACCTGGGACAGAGTGAGTCTTAACCTGGGACAGAGTGAGTCTTAACCTGGGACAGAGTGAGTCTTAACCTGGGACAGAGTGAGTCTTAACCTGGGACAGAGTGTGCCTGAACCTGGGGCAGAGTGTGCCTGGACCTGGGGCAGAGTGTGCCTGGACCTGGGGAAGTGTGCCTGAACCTGTGGCAGAGTGTGCTTGGACCTGGGGCGGAGTGTGCTTGGACCTGGGGCGGAGTGTGCCTGAACCTGGGGCAGAGTGTGCCTGAACCTGGGGCAGAGTGAGTCTTAACCTGGGGCAGTGTGCGCCTGAACCTGGGACAGAGTGTGCCTGAACCTGGGACAGAGTGAGTCTTAACCTAGGGCAGTGTGCGCCTGAACCTGGGACAGAGTGTGCCTGAACCTGGGACAGAGTGAGTCTTAACCTGGGGCAGAGTGAGTCTTAACCTGGGGCAGAGTGTGCCTGAACCTGGGGCAGAGTGTGCCTGAACCTGGGACAGAGTGAGTCTTAACCTGGGGCAGAGTGAGTCTTAACCTGGGACAGAGTGAGTCTTAACCTGGGGCAGAGTGTGCCTGAACCTGGGGCAGAGTGTGCCTGAACCTGGGGCAGAGTGTGCCTGAACCTGGGGCAGAGTGTGCCTGAACCTGGGGCAGAGTGTGCCTGAACCTGGGACAGAGTGAGTCTTAACCTGGGACAGAGTGAGTCTTAACCTGGGGCAGAGTGAGTCTTAACCTGGGGCAGAGTGAGTCTTAACCTGGGGCAGAGTGAGTCTTAACCTGGGGCAGAGTGAGTCTTAACCTGGGGCAGAGTGTGCCTGAACCTGGGACAGAGTGAGTCTTAACCTGGGACAGAGTGAGTCTTAACCTGGGACAGAGTGTGCCTGAACCTGGGGCAGAGTGTGCCTGAACCTGGGGCAGAGTGTGCCTGGACCTGGGACAGAGTGTGCCTGAACCTGGGACAGAGTGAGTCTTAACCTGGGGCAGAGTGTGCCTGAACCTGGGGCAGAGTGAGTCTTAACCTGGGGCAGAGTGAGTCTTAACCTGGGGCAGAGTGAGTCTTAACCTGGGGCAGAGTGTGCCTGAACCTGGGACAGAGTGTGCCTGAACCTGGGACAGAGTGAGTCTTAACCTGGGACAGAGTGAGTCTTAACCTGGGACAGAGTGTGCCTGAACCTGGGACAGAGTGTGCCTGAACCTGGGACAGAGTGAGTCTTAACCTGGGACAGAGTGTGCCTGAACCTGGGACAGAGTGAGTCTTAACCTGGGACAGAGTGAGTCTTAACCTGGGGCAGAGTGTGCCTGAACCTGGGACAGAGTGAGTCTTAACCTGGGACAGAGTGAGTCTTAACCTGGGACAGAGTGTGCCTGAACCTGGGACAGAGTGTGCCTGAACCTGGGACAGAGTGAGTCTTAACCTGGGACAGAGTGTGCCTGAACCTGGGACAGAGTGTGCCTGAACCTGGGACAGAGTGAGTCTTAACCTGGGGCAGAGTGAGTCTTAACCTGGGGCAGAGTGTGCCTGAACCTGGGACAGAGTGTGCCTGAACCTGGGACAGAGTGAGTCTTAACCTGGGGCAGAGTGTGCCTGAACCTGGGGCAGAGTGAGTCTTAACCTGGGGCAGAGTGAGTCTTAACCTGGGGCAGAGTGTGCCTGAACCTGGGGCAGAGTGTGCCTGAACCTGGGACAGAGTGTGCCTGAACCTGGGACAGAGTGAGTCTTAACCTGGGGCAGAGTGAGTCCTAACCTGGGGCAGAGTGAGTCTTAACCTGGGACAGAGTGTGCCTGAACCTGGGACAGAGTGTGCCTGAACCTGGGACAGAGTGAGTCTTAACCTGGGGCAGAGTGAGTCTTAACCTGGGGCAGAGTGTGCCTGAACCTGGGACAGAGTGTGCCTGAACCTGGGGCAGAGTGAGTCTTAACCTGGGGCAGAGTGAGTCTTAACCTGGGGCAGAGTGAGTCTTAACCTGGGGCAGAGTGTGCCTGAACCTGGGGCAGAGTGAGTCTTAACCTGGGACAGAGTGTGCCTGAACCTGGGACAGAGTGAGTCTTAAAATGGGGCAGAGTGAGTCTTAACCTGGGGCAGAGTGAGTCTTAACCTGGGGCAGAGTGTGCCTGAACCTGGGGCAGAGTGAGTCTTAACCTGGGGCAGAGTGAGTCTTAACCTGGGGCAGAGTGAGTCTTAACCTGGGGCAGAGTGAGTCTTAACCTGGGACAGAGTGTGCCTGAACCTGGGGCAGAGTGTGCCTGAACCTGGGACAGAGTGTGCCTGAACCTGGGGCAGAGTGAGTCTTAACCTGGGGCAGAGTGAGTCTTAACCTGGGGCAGAGTGAGTCTTAACCTGGGGCAGAGTGTGCCTGAACCTGGGGCAGAGTGAGTCTTAACCTGGGACAGAGTGTGCCTGAACCTGGGACAGAGTGAGTCTTAACCTGGGGCAGAGTGAGTCTTAACCTGGGGCAGAGTGAGTCTTAACCTGGGGCAGAGTGTGCCTGAACCTGGGGCAGAGTGAGTCTTAACCTGGGGCAGAGTGAGTCTTAACCTGGGGCAGAGTGAGTCTTAACCTGGGGCAGAGTGAGTCTTAACCTGGGACAGAGTGTGCCTGAACCTGGGGCAGAGTGTGCCTGAACCTGGGACAGAGTGTGCCTGAACCTGGGGCAGAGTGAGTCTTAACCTGGGGCAGAGTGAGTCTTAACCTGGGGCAGAGTGAGTCTTAACCTGGGGCAGAGTGTGCCTGAACCTGGGGCAGAGTGAGTCTTAACCTGGGACAGAGTGTGCCTGAACCTGGGACAGAGTGAGTCTTAACCTGGGGCAGAGTGAGTCTTAACCTGGGGCAGAGTGAGTCTTAACCTGGGGCAGAGTGAGTCTTAACCTGGGACAGAGTGTGCCTGAACCTGGGACAGAGTGAGTCTTAACCTGGGGCAGAGTGAGTCTTAACCTGGGGCAGAGTGAGTCTTAACCTGGGGCAGAGTGAGTCTTAACCTGGGGCAGAGTGAGTCTTAACCTGGGGCAGAGTGAGTCTTAACCTGGGGCAGAGTGAGTCTTAACCTGGGGCAGAGTGAGTCTTAACCTGGGGCAGAGTGAGTCTTAACCTGGGACAGAGTGTGCCTGAACCTGGGACAGAGTGTGCCTGAACCTGGGACAGAGTGAGTCTTAACCTGGGGCAGAGTGAGTCTTAACCTGGGACAGAGTGTGCCTGAACCTGGGACAGAGTGAGTCTTAACCTGGGGCAGAGTGAGTCTTAACCTGGGACAGAGTGTGCCTGAACCTGGGGCAGAGTGAGTCTTAACCTGGGGCAGAGTGTGCCTGAACCTGGGGCAGAGTGAGTCTTAACCTGGGGCAGAGTGAGTCTTAACCTGGGACAGAGTGAGTCTTAACCTGGGACAGAGTGAGTCTTAACCTGGGACAGAGTGTGCCTGAACCTGGGGCAGAGTGAGTCTTAACCTGGGACAGAGTGAGTCTTAACCTGGGACAGAGTGAGTCTTAACCTGGGACAGAGTGAGTCTTAACCTGGGACAGAGTGAGTCCTAACCTGGGGCAGAGTGAGTCTTAACCTGGGACAGAGTGAGTCTTAACCTGTTACAGAGTGAGTCTTAACCTGGGACAGAGTGAGTCTTAACCTGGGGCAGAGTGAGTCTTAACCTGGGACAGAGTGAGTCTTAACCTGGGACAGAGTGAGTCTTAACCTGGGGCAGAGTGAGTCTTAACCTGGGACAGAGTGAGTCTTAACCTGGGACAGAGTGAGTCTTAACCTGGGACAGAGTGAGTCTTAACCTGGGACAGAGTGAGTCTTAACCTGGGGCAGAGTGAGTCTTAACCTGGGACAGAGTGAGTCTTAACCTGGGACAGAGTGAGTCTTAACCTGGGACAGAGTGTGCCTGAACCTGGGGCAGAGTGAGTCTTAACCTGGGACAGAGTGTGCCTGAACCTGGGGCAGAGCGAGTCTTAACCTGGGACAGAGTGTGCCTGAACCTGGGGCAGAGTGAGTCTTAACCTGGGACAGAGTGAGTCTTAACCTGGGACAGAGTGAGTCTTAACCTGGGACAGAGTGAGTCTTAACCTGGGACAGAGTGAGTCTTAACCTGGGGCAGAGTGAGTCTTAACCTGGGACAGAGTGTGCCTGAACCTGGGGCAGAGTGAGTCTTAACCTGGGACAGAGTGAGTCTTAACCTGGGACAGAGTGTGCCTGAACCTGGGGCAGAGTGAGTCTTAACCTGGGACAGAGTGTGCCTGAACCTGGGGCAGAGTGAGTCTTAACCTGGGACAGAGTGTGCCTGAACCTGGGGCAGAGTGAGTCTTAACCTGGGACAGAGTGTGCCTGAACCTGGGGCAGAGTGAGTCTTAACCTGGGACAGAGTGTGCCTGAACCTGGGACAGAGTGAGTCTTAACCTGGGGCAGAGTGTGCCTGAACCTGGGGCAGAGTGAGTCTTAACCTGGGACAGAGTGAGTCTTAACCTGGGACAGAGTGAGTCTTAACCTGGGACAGAGTGAGTCTTAACCTGGGACAGAGTGTGCCTGAACCTGGGACAGAGTGAGTTTTAACCTGGGGCAGAGTGTGCCTGAACCTGGGGCAGTGTGCATGGACGTGTCAAAGTCCAGTGGAATTAATGTTATGCTACAAATCTGACATACATTTGACAGAGTTTAAAAGCTTGTGAATAATTCGAATATCCAATCATTAGTTTGATTAATGTCTCAGTAAACACCGAGTCATACCGAGACTTCGGTACCTCACATATTTCTTTGCTGTCGCCTGTGTAAGTCCCATCTTATTTGAAGCAAGTTCCAGTATTACATGTGGTTTTTGTATTGTTTTTGTCACAAAAAAAAATATTTTCGATTTCTTGTAGTTCCACTTATTATTTTTAACTCCTTCTGTCTCTCCCATATCCCGAAGAAAAGAGAGAAATGTAGATGGTATATATAGCTTGTGTTAGAAGACGTATACGTTAATAAGGAAGCTTATGGTGTGTACTCTCAGGAACGAGAGACGTAAATAAGGAAGCTTAGGGTGTGTACTCTCAGGAACGAGAGACGTAAATAAGGAAGCTTAGGGTGTGTACTCTCAGGAACGAGAGACGTAAATAAGGAAGCTTATGGTGTGTACTCTCAGGAACGAGAGACGTAAATAAGGAAGCTTAGGGTGTGTACTCTCAGGAACGAGAGACGTAAATAAGGAAGCTTATGGTGTGTACTCTCAGGAACGAGAGACGTAAATAAGGAAGCTTATGGTGTGTACTCTCAGGAACGAGAGACGTAAATAAGGAAGCTTAGGGTGTGTACTCTCAGGAACGAGAGACGTAAATAAGGAAGCTTAGGGTGTGTACTCTCAGGAACGAGAGACGTAAATAAGGAAGCTTAGGGTCTGTACTCTCAGGAACGAGAGACGTAAATAAGGAAGCTTAGGGTGTGTACTCTCAGGAACGAGAGACGTAAATAAGGAAGCTTATGGTGTGTACTCTCAGGAACGAGAGACGTAAATAAGGAAGCTTAGGGTGTGTACTCTCAGGAACGAGAGACGTAAATAAGGAAGATTAGGGTGTGTACTCTCAGGAACGAGAGACGTAAATAAGGAAGCTTAGGGTGTGTACTCTCAGGAACGAGAGACGTAAATAAGGAAGATTAGGGTGTGTACTCTCAGGAACGAGAGACGTAAATAAGGAAGCTTAGGGTGTGTACTCTCAGGAACGAGAGACGTAAATAAGGAAGCTTAGGGTGTGTACTCTCAGGAACGAGAGACGTAAATAAGGAAGCTTATGGTGTGTACTCTCAGGAACGAGAGACGTAAATAAGGAAGCTTAGGGTGTGTACTCTCAGGAACGAGAGACGTAAATAAGGAAGCTTATGGTGTGTACTCTCAGGAACGAGAGACGTAAATAAGGAAGCTTATGGTGTGTACTCTCAGGAACGAGAGACGTAAATAAGGAAGCTTATGGTGTGTACTCTCAGGAACGAGAGACGTAAATAAGGAAGCTTAGGGTGTGTACTCTCAGGAACGAGAGACGTAAATAAGGAAGCTTATGGTGTGTACTCTCAGGAACGAGAGACGTAAATAAGGAAGCTTATGGTGTGTACTCTCAGGAACGAGAGACGTAAATAAGGAAGCTTAGGGTGTGTACTCTCAGGAACGAGAGACGTAAATAAGGAAGCTTAGGGTGTGTACTCTCAGGAACGAGAGACGTAAATAAGGAAGCTTAGGGTCTGTACTCTCAGGAACGAGAGACGTAAATAAGGAAGCTTAGGGTGTGTACTCTCAGGAACGAGAGACGTAAATAAGGAAGCTTATGGTGTGTACTCTCAGGAACGAGAGACGTAAATAAGGAAGCTTAGGGTGTGTACTCTCAGGAACGAGAGACGTAAATAAGGAAGATTAGGGTGTGTACTCTCAGGAACGAGAGACGTAAATAAGGAAGCTTAGGGTGTGTACTCTCAGGAACGAGAGACGTAAATAAGGAAGATTAGGGTGTGTACTCTCAGGAACGAGAGACGTAAATAAGGAAGCTTAGGGTGTGTACTCTCAGGAACGAGAGACGTAAATAAGGAAGCTTAGGGTGTGTACTCTCAGGAACGAGAGACGTAAATAAGGAAGCTTATGGTGTGTACTCTCAGGAACGAGAGACGTAAATAAGGAAGCTTAGGGTGTGTACTCTCAGGAACGAGAGACGTAAATAAGGAAGCTTATGGTGTGTACTCTCAGGAACGAGAGACGTAAATAAGGAAGCTTATGGTGTGTACTCTCAGGAACGAGAGACGTAAATAAGGAAGCTTAGGGTGTGTACTCTCAGGAACGAGAGACGTAAATAAGGAAGCTTAGGGTGTGTACTCTCAGGAACGAGAGACGTAAATAAGGAAGCTTAGGGTCTGTACTCTCAGGAACGAGAGACGTAAATAAGGAAGCTTAGGGTGTGTACTCTCAGGAACGAGAGACGTAAATAAGGAAGCTTATGGTGTGTACTCTCAGGAACGAGAGACGTAAATAAGGAAGCTTAGGGTGTGTACTCTCAGGAACGAGAGACGTAAATAAGGAAGATTAGGGTGTGTACTCTCAGGAACGAGAGACGTAAATAAGGAAGCTTAGGGTGTGTACTCTCAGGAACGAGAGACGTAAATAAGGAAGCTTATGGTGTGTACTCTCAGGAACGAGAGACGTTAATAAGGAAGCTTAGGGTGTGTACTCTCAGGAACGAGAGACGTAAATAACGAAGCTTATGGTGTGTACTCTCAGGAACGAGAGACGTAAATAAGGAAGCTTAGGGTGTGTACTCTCAGGAACGAGAGACGTAAATAAGGAAGCTTATGGTGTGTACTCTCAGGAACGAGAGACGTAAATAAGGAAGCTTAGGGTGTGTACTCTCAGGAACGAGAGACGTAAATAAGGAAGATTAGGGTGTGTACTCTCAGGAACGAGAGACGTAAATAAGGAAGCTTAGGGTGTGTACTCTCAGGAACGAGAGACGTAAATAAAGAAGCTTAGGGTGTGTACTCTCAGGAACGAGAGACGTAAATAAGGAAGCTTAGGGTGTGTACTCTCAGGAACGAGAGACGTAAATAAGGAAGCTTAGGGTGTGTACTCTCAGGAACGAGAGACGTAAATAAGGAAGCTTATGGTGTGTACTCTCAGGAACGAGAGACGTAAATAAGGAAGCTTAGGGTGTGTACTCTCAGGAACGAGAGACGTAAATAAGGAAGCTTAGGGTGTGTACTCTCAGGAACGAGAGACGTAAATAAGGAAGCTTAGGGTCTGTACTCTCAGGAACGAGAGACGTTAATAAGGAAGCTTAGGTGTGTACTCTCAGGAACGAGAGACGTAAATAAGGAAGCTTAGGGTGTGTACTCTCAGGAACGAGAGACGTAAATAAGGAAGCTTATGGTGTGTACTCTTAGGAACGAGAGACGTTAATAAGGAAGCTTAGGGTGTGTACTCTCAGGAACGAGAGACGTAAATAAGGAAGCTTAGGGTGTGTACTCTCAGGAACGAGAGACGTAAATAAGGAAGCTTAGGGTGTGTACTCTCAGGAACGAGAGACGTAAATAAGGAAGCTTAGGGTGTGTACTCTCAGGAACGAGAGACGTAAATAAGGAAGCTTAGGGTGTGTACTCTCAGGAACGAGAGACGTAAATAAGGAAGCTTAGGGTGTGTACTCTCAGGAACGAGAGACGTAAATAAGGAAGCTTAGGGTGTGTACTCTCAGGAACGAGAGACGTAAATAAGGAAGCTTAGGGTGTGTGCTCTCAGGAACGAGAGACGTTAATAAGGAAGCTTAGGGTGTGTACTCTCAGGAACGAGAGACGTTAATAAGGAAGCTTAGGTGTGTACTCTCAGGAACGAGAGACTTTAATAACAAAGCTTAAGGTCTGTACTCTGAGGAACGAGAGACGTAAATAAGGAAGCTTAGGGTGTGTACTCTGATGAACGAGAAACATTAATAAGGAAGCTTAGGGTATGTACTCGGAGGAACGAGAGACATTAGCAAGGAAGCTTAGGGTGTGTACTCTCACTAACGAGAGACGTAAATAAGGAAGCTTAGGGTGTGTACTCTGAGGAACGAGAGACGTTAGGTGTTCCTGAGTGGGGAAGACTAGGTATAACTGGTTACTTACAAAGGGCCAGGTAGCATCACAGTAAGAAATTGAGAATGTCCAAGGCAGAATTATTATATATGGATGGTGTCTTGCGGTAGCTGTCCATGGACTGACCACATCGACTCAAGGCTGAGGGACTGATCACCTCATTCTCCTCCTGTTCTTCAAGTTTCTCCTGTGTATGGACTGATGAAGCCACTGTGTGGCGAAACGTTTCCTCAATAAAGATACCCAAGAGTTGCACATGTGTCTAATTTAACAACATGTCGGTTCTCTGAACCATAGATCTACATGCTGTCCAGGGTTAGATTCCTTAAACGTGGGTTCCTCTGTGATCTGGTCAGCAGCTGACCAGACCTCAGCTGCATCTGCTATGTATGATGATCTATGTAAGTGTATATGTGTATACCTGAATAAACTTACTTAATTACTTACTTACTTACCAAGTAATATACACTTAGGGCAAAGATATGGAAGTTTCTGAAGGGGAAACTGATGCAAAGTTAATTTAATATGGCTTTTCAATAAAACAGAGTTATTACTGGTAACTATGAAGGAGAACAATGAACAGAACGTAAGATAAAACAGTTGCAACAGTGTAGAACAGTTGCAATAGTGCAGAACAGGTTTAATTACCTTTAGGTGGAGTTTAGGATGTTGAGAGTTACGTCCTCCCTTACTGCAGTGTTGTTTTATCCCATACCTTAACATACCTTAACATACCTTAGCATACCTTAACATACCTTAACCCATATGTGAAAAATAACACCATTAGAAAACAGGGGCACCGACGTGCCCTTTATGGAGGACAGTATGTGTGTAAACCTGCTCTGTATCCGGCTGCCCGGATGCTGGTTACTGCTGCCTCTCCGCTACTCTCGTGTCCACCAGCCCAAGATACTCACTTGCTTAAAAGTTAATAGAGTTCTAGGTAGAGTGTGTGTGTGTGTGTGTGTGTGTGTGTGTGTGTGTGTGTGTGTGTGTGTGTGTGTGTACTGTGAGGATGCAGTGTCTTGGAGGGTCATGTCTGACCAGAGATTAAGAATGTGTTTTTTTGGTACACTCAACGGTTGAATTAAAACACACACACACACACACACACACACACACACACACACACACACACACACACACACACACACACACACACACACACACACACACACACACACAGTCTCTACACATATTTCTTATAAATATAAATCCTGGTTTACTAGTAAGTGGCCACACGACGCCAGTGTTCAGGTCGCGGTCTAATTATCTCTGTTAATCCACGACAACACATTTAGCACCGTCTTGATTACTGTTAGAATAATTAGTCTGTCTTACCCAGCATCTACAGTCAATACTGAGATTAATCTCGTCTTTTGATCACGTATAAAGAAAACAAACTATAAGGTTAGTGTGGCAGTGGCTTCATCAGTCCTATATACAGGAAACCGATGTAAGGAGAGGAGGAGTGTGAGGTAGTCAGTTCCTTAGCCAAGTCGGACCGGTATATTATCATAGTTTTGTCTTATATGTGGGTTATTTCTGTATTGTTCCTGTCATGGTATTGTGGCTCTGTGCTCTATATTGTGTGACAGTTCAGGTGTGCGTAGAGCTTTCCAAAATGGCGAGTGAGAGGAGCTAATTTATAATGAGATTTGAGAAACGCTTCGACAAGTGTATAAGTGGACTGTGAGTGTAAACAACGATGTCAGTCCCTCAGTCTTCTCCAGACTGAGGGACTGACCACAGCACCATGGAGCTGATGTCTTCTCCAGACTGAGGGACTGACCACAGCTCCGTGGAGCTGATGTCTTCTCCAGACTGAGGGACTGACCACAGCACCATGGAGCTGATGTCTTCTCCAGACTGAGGGACTGACCACAGCACCATGGAGCTGATGTCTTCTCCAGACTGAGGGACTGACCACAGCTCCGTGGAGCTGATGTCTTCTCCAGGCTGAGGGACTGACCACAGCACCATGGAGCTGATGTCTTCTCCAGACTGAGGGACTGACCACAGCACCATGGAGCTGATGTCTTCTCCAGACTGAGGGACTGACCACAGCACCATGGAGCTGATGTCTTCTCCAGACTGAGGGACTGACCACAGCTCCGTGGAGCTGATGTCTTCTCCAGACTGAGGGACTGACCACAGCACCATGGAGCTGATGTCTTCTCCAGACTGAGGGACTGACCACAGCTCCGTGGAGCTGATGTCTTCTCCAGACTGAGGGACTGACCACAGCTCCGTGGAGCTGATGTCTTCTCCAGACTGAGGGACTGACCACAGCACCATGGAGCTGATGTCTTCTCCAGACTGAGGGACTGACCACAGCTCCGTGGAGCTGATGTCTTCTCCAGACTGAGGGACTGACCACAGCACCATGGAGCTGATGTCTTCTCCAGACTGAGGGACTGACCACAGCACCATGGAGCTGATGTCTTCTCCAGACTGAGGGACTGACCACAGCACCATGGAGCTGATGTCTTCTCCAGGCTGAGGGACTGACCACAGCACCATGGAGCTGATGTCTTCTCCAGACTGAGGGACTGACCACAGCACCATGGAGCTGATGTCTTCTCCAGACTGAGGGACTGACCACAGCACCATGGAGCTGATGTCTTCTCCAGACTGAGGGACTGACCACAGCTCCGTGGAGCTGATGTCTTCTCCAGACTGAGGGACTGACCACAGCACCATGGAGCTGATGTCTTCTCCAGACTGAGGGACTGACCACAGCTCCGTGGAGCTGATGTCTTCTCCAGACTGAGGGACTGACCACAGCACCATGGAGCTGATGTCTTCTCCAGACTGAGGGACTGACCACAGCACCATGGAGCTGATGTCTTCTCCAGACTGAGGGACTGACCACAGCACCATGGAGCTGATGTCTTCTCCAGGCTGAGGGACTGACCACAACACCATGGAGCTGATGTCTTCTCCAGACTGAGGGACTGACCACAGCACCATGGAGCTGATGTCTTCTCCAGACTGAGGGACTGACCACAGCACCATGGAGCTGATGTCTTCTCCAGACTGTGGGACTGACCACAGCACCATGGAGCTGATGTCTTCTCCAGACTGAGGGACTGACCACAGCACCGTGGAGCTGATGTCTTCTCCAGACTGAGGGACTGACCACAGCTCCGTGGAGCTGATGTCTTCTCCAGACTGAGGGACTGACCACAGCACCGTGGAGCTGATGTCTTCTCCAGACTGAGGGACTGACCACAGCACCATGGAGCTGATGTCTTCTCCAGACTGAGGGACTGACCACAGCACCATGGAGCTGATGTCTTCTCCAGACTGAGGGACTGACCACAGCACCATGGAGCTGATGTCTTCTCCAGACTGAGGGACTGACCACAGCACCGTGGAGCTGATGTCTTCTCCAGACTGAGGGACTGACCACAGCACCATGGAGCTGATGTCTTCTCCAGACTGAGGGACTGACCACAGCTCCGTGGAGCTGATGTCTTCTCCAGACTGAGGGACTGACCACAGCACCATGGAGCTGATGTCTTCTCCAGACTGAGGGACTGACCACAGCACCATGGAGCTGATGTCTTCTCCAGACTGAGGGACTGACCACAGCTCCGTGGAGCTGATGTCTTCTCCAGACTGAGGGACTGACCACAGCACCATGGAGCTGATGTCTTCTCCAGACTGAGGGACTGACCACAGCACCATGGAGCTGATGTCTTCTCCAGACTGAGGGACTGACCACAGCTCCGTGGAGCTGATGTCTTCTCCAGACTGAGGGACTGACCACAGCACCATGGAGCTGATGTCTTCTCCAGACTGAGGGACTGACCACAGCTCCGTGGAGCTGATGTCTTCTCCAGACTGAGGGACTGACCACAGCTCCGTGGAGCTGATGTCTTCTCCAGACTAAGGGACTGACCACAGCACCATGGAGCTGATGTCTTCTCCAGACTGAGGGACTGACCACAGCTCCGTGGAGCTGATGTCTTCTCCAGACTGAGGGACTGACCACAGCACCATGGAGCTGATGTCTTCTCCAGACTGAGGGACTGACCACAGCACCATGGAGCTGATGTCTTCTCCAGACTGAGGGACTGACCACAGCACCATGGAGCTGATGTCTTCTCCAGACTGAGGGACTGACCACAGCACCATGGAGCTGATGTCTTCTCCAGGCTGAGGGACTGACCACAGCACCATGGAGCTGATGTCTTCTCCAGACTGAGGGACTGACCACAGCACCATGGAGCTGATGTCTTCTCCAGACTGAGGGACTGACCACAGCACCATGGAGCTGATGTCTTCTCCAGACTGTGGGACTGACCACAGCACCATGGAGCTGATGTCTTCTCCAGACTGAGGGACTGACCACAGCACCGTGGAGCTGATGTCTTCTCCAGACTGAGGGACTGACCACAGCTCCGTGGAGCTGATGTCTTCTCCAGACTGAGGGACTGACCACAGCACCGTGGAGCTGATGTCTTCTCCAGACTGAGGGACTGACCACAGCACCATGGAGCTGATGTCTTCTCCAGACTGAGGGACTGACCACAGCACCATGGAGCTGATGTCTTCTCCAGACTGAGGGACTGACCACAGCACCATGGAGCTGATGTCTTCTCCAGACTGAGGGACTGACCACAGCACCGTGGAGCTGATGTCTTCTCCAGACTGAGGGACTGACCACAGCACCATGGAGCTGATGTCTTCTCCAGACTGAGGGACTGACCACAGCTCCGTGGAGCTGATGTCTTCTCCAGACTGAGGGACTGACCACAGCACCATGGAGCTGATGTCTTCTCCAGACTGAGGGACTGACCACAGCACCATGGAGCTGATGTCTTCTCCAGACTGAGGGACTGACCACAGCTCCGTGGAGCTGATGTCTTCTCCAGACTGAGGGACTGACCACAGCACCATGGAGCTGATGTCTTCTCCAGACTGAGGGACTGACCACAGCTCCGTGGAGCTGATGTCTTCTCCAGACTGAGGGACTGACCACAGCACCATGGAGCTGATGTCTTCTCCAGACTGAGGGACTGACCACAGCACCATGGAGCTGATGTCTTCTCCAGACTGAGGGACTGACCACAGCACCGTGGAGCTGATGTCTTCTCCAGGCTGAGGGACTGACCACAGCACCATGGAGCTGATGTCTTCTCCAGACTGAGGGACTGACCACAGCACCGTGGAGCTGATGTCTTCTCCAGACTGAGGGACTGACCACAGCTCCGTGGACCTGATGTCTTCTCCAGACTGAGGGACTGACCACAGCTCCGTGGACCTGATGTCTTCTCCAGACTGAGGGACTGACCACAGCTCCGTGGAGCTGATGTCTTCTCCAGACTGAGGGACTGACCACAGCTCCGTGGACCTGATGTCTTCTCCAGACTGAGGGACTGACCACAGCTCCGTGGAGCTGATGTCTTCTCCAGACTGAGGGACTGACCACAGCTCCGTGGAGCTGATGTCTTCTCCAGACTGAGGGACTGACCACAGCTCCGTGGAGCTGATGTCTTCTCCAGACTGAGGGACTGACCACAGCACCATGGAGCTGATGTCTTCTCCAGACTGAGGGACTGACCACAGCACCATGGAGCTGATGTCTTCTCCAGACTGAGGGACTGACCACAGCTCCGTGGAGCTGATGTCTTCTCCAGACTGAGGGACTGACCACAGCACCATGGAGCTGATGTCTTCTCCAGACTGAGGGACTGACCACAGCACCATGGAGCTGATGTCTTCTCCAGACTGAGGGACTGACCACAGCTCCGTGGAGCTGATGTCTTCTCCAGACTGAGGGACTGACCACAGCACCATGGAGCTGATGTCTTCTCCAGACTGAGGGACTGACCACAGCTCCGTGGACCTGATGTCTTCTCCAGACTGAGGGACTGACCACAGCTCCGTGGAGCTGATGTCTTCTCCAGACTGAGGGACTGACCACAGCTCCGTGGAGCTGATGTCTTCTCCAGACTGAGGGACTGACCACAGCTCCGTGGAGCTGATGTCTTCTCCAGACTGAGGGACTGACCACAGCACCATGGACCTGATGTCTTCTCCAGACTGAGGGACTGACCACAGCACCATGGAGCTGATGTCTTCTCCAGACTGAGGGACTGACCACAGCTCCGTGGAGCTGATGTCTTCTCCAGACTGAGGGACTGACCACAGCACCATGGAGCTGATGTCTTCTCCAGACTGAGGGACTGACCACAGCACCATGGAGCTGATGTCTTCTCCAGACTGAGGGACTGACCACAGCTCCGTGGAGCTGATGTCTTCTCCAGACTGAGGGACTGACCACAGCACCATGGAGCTGATGTCTTCTCCAGACTGAGGGACTGACCACAGCTCCGTGGAGCTGATGTCTTCTCCAGACTGAGGGACTGACCACAGCACCATGGAGCTGATGTCTTCTCCAGACTGAGGGACTGACCACAGCACCATGGAGCTGATGTCTTCTCCAGACTGAGGGACTGACCACAGCACCGTGGAGCTGATGTCTTCTCCAGGCTGAGGGACTGACCACAGCACCATGGAGCTGATGTCTTCTCCAGACTGAGGGACTGACCACAGCACCGTGGAGCTGATGTCTTCTCCAGACTGAGGGACTGACCACAGCTCCGTGGACCTGATGTCTTCTCCAGACTGAGGGACTGACCACAGCTCCGTGGAGCTGATGTCTTCTCCAGACTGAGGGACTGACCACAGCTCCGTGGACCTGATGTCTTCTCCAGACTGAGGGACTGACCACAGCTCCGTGGAGCTGATGTCTTCTCCAGACTGAGGGACTGACCACAGCTCCGTGGAGCTGATGTCTTCTCCAGACTGAGGGACTGACCACAGCTCCGTGGAGCTGATGTCTTCTCCAGACTGAGGGACTGACCACAGCACCATGGACCTGATGTCTTCTCCAGACTGAGGGACTGACCACAGCACCATGGAGCTGATGTCTTCTCCAGGCTGAGGGACTGACCACAGCACCGTGGAGCTGATGTCTTCTCCAGACTGAGGGACTGACCACAGCACCATGGAGCTGATGTCTTCTCCAGACTGAGGGACTGACCACAGCTCCGTGGAGCTGATGTCTTCTCCAGACTGAGGGACTGACCACAGCACCATGGAGCTGATGTCTTCTCCAGACTGAGGGACTGACCACAGCTCCGTGGAGCTGATGTCTTCTCCAGACTGAGGGACTGACCACAGCACCGTGGAGCTGATGTCTTCTCCAGACTGAGGGACTGACCACAGCACCGTAGAGCTGATGTCTTCTCCAGACTGAGGGACTGACCACAGCACCATGGAGCTGATGTCTTCTCCAGACTGAGGGACTGACCACAGCACCATGGAGCTGATGTCTTCTCCAGACTGAGGGACTGACCACAGCACCATGGAGCTGATGTCTTCTCCAGACTGAGGGACTGACCACAGCACCATGGAGCTGATGTCTTCTCCAGACTGAGGGACTGACCACAGCTCCGTGGAGCTGATGTCTTCTCCAGACTGAGGGACTGACCACAGCTCCGTGGAGCTGATGTCTTCTGGAGGCTGAGGGACTGACCACAGCTCCGTGGAGCTGATGCCTTCTCCAGACTGAGGGACTGACCACAGCTCCGTGGAGCTGATGTCTTCTGGAGGCTAAGGGACTGACCACAGCACCGTGGAGCTGATGTCTTCTGGAGGCTAAGGGACTGACCACAGCACCGTGGAGCTGATGTCTTCTCCAGGCTGAGGGACTGACCACAGCTCCGTGGAGCTGATGTCTTCTCCAGACTGAGGGACTGACCACAGCTCCGTGGAGCTGATGTCTTCTGGAGGCTGAGGGACTGACCACAGCACCGTGGAGCTGATGTCTTCTCCAGACTGAGGGACTGACCACAGCTCCGTGGAGCTGATGTCTTCTCCAGACTGAGGGACTAACCACAGCTCCGTGGAGCTGATGTCTTCTGGAGGCTAAGGGACTGACCACAGCTCCGTGGAGCTGATGTCTTCTCCAGACTGAGGGACTGACCACAGCACCATGGAGCTGATGTCTTCTCCAGGCTGAGGGACTGACCACAGCACCATGGAGCTGATGTCTTCTCCAGGCTGAGGGACTGACCACAGCTCCGTGGAGCTGATGTCTTCTCCAGACTGAGGGACTGACCACAGCACCATGGAGCTGATGTCTTCTCCAGACTGAGGGACTGACCACAGCACCGTGGAGCTGATGTCTTCTCCAGGCTGAGGGACTGACCACAGCACCATGGAGCTGATGTCTTCTCCAGGCTGAGGGACTGACCACAGCACCATGGAGCTGATGTCTTCTCCAGGCTGAGGGACTGACCACAGCTCCGTGGAGCTGATGTCTTCTCCAGACTGAGGGACTGACCACAGCACCGTGGAGCTGATGTCTTCTCCAGACTGAGGGACTGACCACAGCACCGTGGAGCTGATGTCTTCTCCAGACTGAGGGACTGACCACAGCACCTGTAGTGTACCTGGAGTCTACATTGGGTCCACTCGTAATCTACCTGTAGTCTACCTAAAGTCTGCCTTTACTCTACCTGTAGTCTACCTGGAGTCTACCTGTAGTGTTCCTGTAGTCTTCCTGGAGTCTACCTGTACTCTACCTGGAGTCTACCTGGAGTCTAAGAAAGAAAGAGCGTTATCCATGAAGCAAAGGTAGAAACTTATGAAATAATTGGCGTAGGAGGGAAGAAAGAGAGAGAGAGAGAGAGAGAGAGAGAGAGAGAGAGAGAGAGAGAGAGAGAGAGAGAGAGACTTAGAATAGGTCAGTTTTTTTTGGCAGACATTATTCTCTGGAACAGGTTGTTAATTCTGACCAACCTAGGTGCTACCTGACTAGTTCTGCCTGCCCTTCTTACTATTGCTGGTTCTGTTTACTGTTGTTGCTGGTTCTGACCATCCTAGGTGCTACCTGACTAGTTCTGCCTGCCCTTCTTACTGTTGCTGGTTCTGTTGTTACTGTTGTTGCTGGTTCTGACCAACCTAGGTGCTACCTGACTAGTTCTGCCTGCCCTTCTTACTATTGCTGGTTCTGTTTACTGTTGTTGCTGGTTCTGACCATCCTAGGTGCTACCTGACTAGTTCTGCGTGCCCTTCTTACTGTTGCTGGTTCTGTTGTTACTGTTGTTGCTGGTTCTGACCAACCTAGGTGCTACCTGACTAGTTCTGCCTGCCCTTCTTACTATTGCTGGTTCTGTTTACTGTTGTTGCTGGTTCTGACCATCCTAGGTGCTACCTGACTAGTTCTGCCTGCATTTCTTATTGTTGCTGGTTCTGTTGTTACTGTTGTTGCTGGTTCTGACCAACCTAGGTGCTACCTGACTAGTTCTGCCTGCCCTTCTTACTGTTGCTGGTTCTGACCAACCTAGGTGCTACCTGACTAGTTCTGCCTGCCCTTCTTACTGTTGCTGGTTCTGTTTACTGTTGTTGCTGGTTCTGACCATCCTAGGTGCTACCTGACTAGTTCTGCCTGCCCTTCTTACTGTTGCTGGTTCTGTTGTTACTGTTGTTGCTGGTTCTGACCAACCTAGGTGCTACCTGACTAGTTCTGCCTGCCCTTCTTACTGTTGCTGGTTCTGTTGTTACTGTTGTTGCTGGTTCTGACCAACCTGGGTGATACCTGGCTAGTTCTGCCTGCCCTTCTTACTGTTGCTGGTTCTGTTGTTACTGTTGTTGCTGGTTCTGACCATCCTAGGTGATACCTGACTAGTTCTGCCTGCCCTTCTTACTGTTGCTGGTTCTGTTGTTACTGTTGTTGCTGGTTCTGACCATCCTAGGTGATACCTGACTAGTTCTGGCTGCCCTTCTTACTGTTGCTGGTTCTGTTGTTACTGTTGCTGGTTCTGACCAACCTAGGTGCTACCTGACTAGTTCTGCCTGCCCTTCTTACTGTTGCTGGTTCTGACCAACCTAGGTGCTACCTGACTAGTTCTGCCTGCCCTTCTTACTGTTGCTGGTTCTGTTGTTACTGTTGTTGCTGGTTCTGACCAACCTAGGTGCTACCTGACTAGTTCTGCCTGCCCTTCTTACTGTTGCTGGTTCTGACCAACCTAGGTGCTACCTGACTAGTTCTGCCTGCCCTTCTTACTGTTGCTGGTTCTGTTGTTACTGTTGTTGCTGGTTCTGACCAACCTAGGTGATACCTGACTAGTTCTGGCTGCCCTTCTTACTGTTGCTGGTTCTGTTGTTACTGTTGCTGGTTCTGACCAACCTAGGTGCTACCTGACTAGTTCTGCCTGCCCTTCTTACTGTTGCAGGTTCTGTTGTTACTGTTGCTGGTTCTGACCAACCTAGGTGCTACCTGACTAGTTCTGCCTGCCTTTCTTACTGTTTCTGGTTCTGTTGTTACTGTTGCTGGTTCTGACCAACCTAGGTGCTACCTGACTAGTTCTGCCTGCCCTTCTTACTGTTGTTGGTTCTGTTGTTACTGTTGTTGCTGGTTCTGACCAACCTGGGTGATACCTGACTAGTTCTGCCTGCCCTTCTTACTGTTGCTGGTTCTGTTGTTACTGTTGCTGGTTCTGACCAACCTAGGTGCTACCTGACTAGTTCTGCCTGCCTTTCTTACTGTTTCTGGTTCTGTTGTTACTGTTGCTGGTTCTGACCAACCTAGGTGCTACCTGACTAGTTCTGCCTGCCCTTCTTACTGTTGCTGGTTCTGTTGTTACTGTTGCTGGTTCTGACCAACCTAGGTGCTGACTAGTTCTGGCTGCCCTTCTTACTATTGCTGGTTCTGTTGTTACTGTTGCTGGTTCTGACCAACCTAGGTGATACCTGACTAGTTCTGCCTGCCCTTTTTACTGTTGCTGGTTCTGTTGTTACTGTTGTTGCTGGTTCTGACCAACCTAGGTGCTGACTAGTTCTGGCTGCCCTTCTTCCTATTGCTGGTTCTGTTGTTACTGTTGCTGGTTCTGACCAACCTAGGTGATACCTGACTAGTTCTGCCTGCCCTTCTTACTGTTGCTGGTTCTGACCAACCTAGGTGCTACCTGACTAGTTCTGCCTGCCCTTCTTACTGTTGCTGGTTCTGTTTACTGTTGTTGCTGGTTCTGACCATCCTAGGTGCTACCTGACTAGTTCTGCCTGCCCTTCTTACTGTTGCTGGTTCTGTTGTTACTGTTTTTGCTGGTTCTGACCAACCTAGGTGCTACCTGACTAGTTCTGGCTGCCCTTCTTACTGTTGCTGGTTCTGTTGTTACTGTTGTTGCTGGTTCTGACCAACCTGGGTGATACCTGACTAGTTCTGCCTGCCCTTCTTACTGTTGCTGGTTCTGTTGTTACTGTTGCTGGTTCTGACCAACCTAGGTGATACCTGACTAGTTCTGGCTCCCCTTCTTACTGTTGCTGGTTCTGTTGTTACTGTTGTTGCTGGTTCTGACCATCCTAGGTGCTACCTGACTAGTTCTGCCTGCCCTTCTTACTGTTGCTGGTTCTGTTGTTACTGTTGTTGCTGGTTCTGACCAACCTAGGTGATACCTGACTAGTTCTGCCTGCCCTTCTTACTGTTGCTGGTTCTGTTGTTACTGTTGTTGCTGGTTCTGACCAACCTGGGTGATACCTGACTAGTTCTGCCTGCCCTTCTTACTGTTGCTGGTTCTGTTGTTACTGTTGTTGCTGGTTCTGACCAACCTAGGTGCTACCTGACTAGTTCTGCCTGCCCTTCTTACTGTTGCTGGTTCTGTTGTTACTGTTGTTGCTGGTTCTGATCAACCTGGGTGATACCTGACTAGTTCTGCCTGCCCTTCTTACTGTTGCTGGTTCTGTTGTTACTGTTGTTGCTGGTTCTGACCAACCTAGGTGATACCTGACTAGTTCTGCCTGCCCTTCTTACTGTTGCTGGTTCTGTTGTTACTGTTGCTGGTTCTGACCAAACTAGGTGCTACCTGACTAGTTCTGCCTGCCCTTCTTACTGTTGCTGGTTCTGTTGTTACTGTTGTTGCTGGTTCTGACCATCCTAGGTGCTACCTGACTAGTTCTGCCTGCCCTTCTTACTGTTGATTCTTCTGTTTACTGTTGTTGCTGGTTCTGACCATCCTAGGTGCTACCTGACTAGTTCTGCCTGCCGTTCTTACTGTTGATTCTTCTGTTTACTGTTGTTGCTGGTTCTGACCATCCTAGGTGCTACCTGACTAGTTCTGCCTGCCCTTCTTACTGTTGATTCTTCTGTTTAATGTTGTTGCTGGTTCTGTTGTTACTGTTGTTGCTGGTTCTGTTGTTACTGTTGTTGCTAGTTCTGACCATCCTAGGTTATACTAGTTCTCTCTGCCCTTCTTACTGTTGGAAATATAAACACATAAGCAGTATAATGTGATCCTTTATTGACAACGTTTCGCCCACACAGTGGGCTTCTGATGATGCTGCATCTGATGATGCTGCATCAGGTTTAGATGCTGCATCTGATGGGGTGTGGGTGTAGTCTTGGGGTGTGGGTGTAGTCTTGGGGTGTGGGTGTAGTCTTGGGGTGTGGGTGTAGTCTTGGGGTGTGGTTGTAGTCTTGGGGTGTGAGTGTAGTCTTGGGGTGTGGTTATAGTCTTGGGGTGTGGGTGTAGTCTTGGGGTGTGGGTGTAGTCTTGGGGTGTGGGTGTAGTCTTGGGGTGTGGGTGTAGTCTTGGGGTGTGGGTGTAGTCTTGGGGTGTGAGTGTAGTCTTGGGGTGTGGGTGTAGTCTTGGGGTGTGGTTGTAGTCTTGGGGTGTGGGTGTAGTCTTGGGGTGTGGTTGTAGTCTTGGGGTGTGGTTGTAGTCTTGGGGTGTGGGTGTAGTCTTGGGGTGTGGGTGTAGTCTTGGGGTGTGGGTGTAGTCTTGGGGTGTGAGTGTAGTCTTGGGGTGTGGGTGTAGTCTTGGGGTGTGGTTGTAGTCTTGGGGTGTGGGTGTAGTCTTGGGGTGTGGTTGTAGTCTTGGGGTGTGGTTGTAGTCTTGGGGTGTGGGTGTAGTCTTGGGGTGTGGTTGTAGTCTTGGGGTGTGGGTGTAGTCTTGGGGTGTGGTTGTAGTCTTGGGGTGTGGGTGTAGTCTTGGGGTGTGGTTGTAGTCTTGGGGTGTGGTTGTAGTCTTTTGGTGTGGGTGTAGTCTTGGTGTGTGGGTGTAGTCTTGAGGTGTGGGTGTAGTCTTGGGGTGTGAGTGTAGTCTTGGGGTGTGGTTGTAGTCTTGGGGTGTGGGTGTAGTCTTGGGGTGTGGGTGTAGTCTTGGGGTGTGGTTGTAGTCTTGGGGTGTGGTTGTAGTCTTGGGGTGTGGGTGTAGTCTTGGGGTGTGGGTGTAGTCTTGGGGTGTGAGTGTAGTCTTGGGGTGTGGGTGTAGTCTTGGGGTGTGGTTGTAGTCTTGGGGTGTGGGTGTAGTCTTGGGGTGTGGTTGTAGTCTTGGGGTGTGGTTGTAGTCTTGGGGTGTGGGTGTAGTCTTGGGGTGTGGGTGTAGTCTTGGGGTGTGGGTGTAGTCTTGGGGTGTGGTTGTAGTCTTGGGGTGGTGTTGTAGTCTTGGGGTGTGGGTGTAGTCTTGGGGTGTGGGTGTAGTCTTGGGGTGTGGGTGTAGTCTTGGGGTGTGGTTGTAGTCTTGGGGTGTGGGTGTAGTCTTGGGGTGTGGTTGTAGTCTTGGGGTGTGGGTGTAGTCTTGGGGTGTGGGTGTAGTCTTGGGGTGTGGGTGTAGTCTTGGGGTGTGGGTGTAGTCTTGGGGTGTGGGTGTAGTCTTGGGGTGTGGGTGTAGTCTTGGGGTGTGGTTGTAGTCTTGGGGTGTGGGTGTAGTCTTCGGGTGTGGGTGTAGTCTTGGGGTGTGGGTGTAGTCTTGGGGTGTGGTTGTAGTCTTGGGGTGGTGTTGTAGTCTTGGGGTGTGGGTGTAGTCTTGGGGTGTGGGTGTAGTCTTGGGGTGTGGGTGTAGTCTTGGGGTGTGGTTGTAGTCTTGGGGTGTGGGTGTAGTCTTGGGGTGTGGTTGTAGTCTTGGGGTGTGGGTGTAGTCTTGGGGTGTGGGTGTAGTCTTGGGGTGTGGGTGTAGTCTTGGGGTGTGGGTGTAGTCTTGGGGTGTGGGTGTAGTCTTGGGGTGTGGGTGTAGTCTTGGGGTGTGGTTGTAGTCTTGGGGTGTGGGTGTAGTCTTGGGGTGTGGGTGTAGTCTTGGGGTGTGGGTGTAGTCTTGGGGTGTGGGTGTAGTCTTGGGGTGTGGGTGTAGTCTTGGGGTGTGGGTGTAGTCTTGGGGTGTGGGAGTAGTCTTGGGGTGTGGTTGTAGTCTTGGGGTGTGGGTGTAGTCTTGGGGTGTGGGTGTAGTCTTGGGGTGTGGGTGTAGTCTTGGGGTGTGGGTGTAGTCTTGGGGTGTGGGTGTAGTCTTGGGGTGTGGGTGTAGTCTTGGGGTGTGGGTGTAGTCTTGGGGTGTGGGTGTAGTCTTGGGGTGTGGTTGTAGTCTTGGGGTGTGGGTGTAGTCTTGGGGTGTGGGTGTAGTGTTGGGGTGTGGGTGTAGTCTTGGGGTGTGGGTGTAGTCTTGGGGTGCTGCTGTAGTCTTGGGGTGTGGGTGTAGTCTTGGGGTGCTGCTGTAGTCTTGGGGTGTGGGTGTAGTCTTGGGGTGTGTGTGTAGTCTTGGGGTGTGGTTGTAGTTTTGGGGCGTGGGTGTAGTCTTGGGGTGTGGGTGTAGTCTTGGGGTGTGGTTGTAGTCTTGGGGTGTGGTTGTAGTCTTGGGGTGGTGTTATAGTCTTGGGATGCTGTTGTAGTCTTGGGGTGTGGTTGTAGTCTTGGGGTGTGGGTGTAGTCTTGGGGTGTGTGTGTAGTCTTGGGGTGTGGTTGTAGTTTTGGGGCGTGGGTGTAGTCTTGGGGTGTGGGTGTAGTCTTGGGGTGTGGTTGTAGTCTTGGGGTGTGGTTGTAGTCTTGGGGTGGTGTTGTAGTCTTGGGATGCTGTTGTAGTCTTGGGGTGTGGTTGTAGTCTTGGGGTGTGGTTGTAGTCCTGGGGTGGTGTTGTAGTCTTGGGGTGGTGTTGTAGTCTTGGGGTGTGGGTGTAGTCTTGGGGTGTGGTTGTAGTTTTGTGGTGTGGGTGTAGTCTTGGGGTGTGGGTGTAGTCTTGGGGTGTGGTTGTAGTCTTGAGATGGTGTTGTAGTCTTGGGGTGTGGGTGTAGTCTTGGGGTGTGGGTTTAGTCTCGGGGTGTGGTTGTAGTCTTGGGGTGTGGTTGTCGTCTTGGGATGGTGTTGTAGTCTTGGGGTGTGGGTGTAGTCTTGGGGTGTGGGTGTAGTCTTGGGGTGTGGTTGTAGTCTTGGGGTGTGGTTGTAGTCTTGGCGTGGTGTTGTAGTCTTGGGGTGTAGGTGTAGTCTTGGGGTGTGGGTGTAGTCTTAGGGTGTGGTTGTAGTCTTGGGGTGTGGGTGTAGTCTTGTGGTGGTGTTGTAGTCCTGTGGTGGTGTTGTAATCTTGTGGTGGTGTTGTAGCCTTGGGGTGTGGGTGTAGTCTTGGGGTGTGGTTGTAGTTTTGGGGTGTGGGTGTAGTCTTGGGGTGTGCTTGTAGTCTTGGGGTGTGGGTGTAGTCTTGGGGTGTGGTTGTAGTCTTAGGGTGTGGTTGTAGTCTTGGGGTGTGGGTGTAGTCTTGGGGTGTGGGTGTAGTCTTAGGGTGTGGTTGTAGTCTTGGGGTGTGGGTGTAGTCTTAGGGTGTGGTTGAAGTCTTGGGGTGTGGGTGTAGTCTTGGGGTGTGGTTGTGGTTTTGGGGTGTGGGTGTAGTCTTGGGGTGTGGGTGTAGTCTTGGGGTGTGGGTGTAGTCTTGTGGTGGTGTTGTAGTCTTCTGGTGGTGGTGGTGTTGTAGTCTTGGGGTGTGGTTGTAGTCTTGGGGTGGTGTGGTTGTAGTCTTGGCGTGTGGTTGTAGTCTTGGGGTGTGGTTGTAGTCTTGGGGTGTGGTTGTAGTCTTGGGGTGTGGTTGTAGTCTTGGGGTGTGGTTGTAGTCTTTGGGTGTGGGTGTAGTCTTGGGGTGTGGTTGTACTCTTGGGGTGTGGTTGTAGTCTTGGGGTGGTGTTGTAGTCTTGGGGTGTGGTTGTAGTCTTGGGGTGTGGTTGTAGTCTTGGGGTGTGGTTGTAGTCTTGGGGTGGTGTTGTAGTCTTAGGGTAGTGTTGTAGTCTTGGGGTGTGGTTGTAGTCTTGGGGTGTGGTTGTAGTCTTGGGGTGTGGTTGTAGTCTTTGGGGTGTGGTTGTAGTCTTGGGGTGTGGTTGTAGTCTTGGGGTGTGGTTCTAGTCTTGGGGTGTGGTTGTAGTCTTTGGGTGTGGTTGTAGTCTTGGGGTGTGGTTGTAGTTTTGGGGTGTGGTTGTAGTCTTTGGGTGTGGTTGTAGTCTTGGGGTGTGGTTGTAGTCTTGGGGTGTGGTTGTAGTCTTGGGGTGTGGTTGTAGTCTTGGGGTGGTGTTGTAGTCTTAGGGTAGTGTCGTAGTCTTGGGGTGTGGTTGTAGTCTTGGGGTGTGGTTGTAGTCTTGGGGTGTGGTTGTAGTCTTTGGGGTGTGGTTGTAGTCTTGGGGTGTGGTTGTAGTCTTGGGGTGTGGTTGTACTCTTGGGGTGTGGTTGTAGTCTTGGGGTGGTGTTGTAGTCTTGGGGTGTGGTTGTAGTCTTGGGGTGTGGTTGTAGTCTTGGGGTGTGGTTGTAGTCTTGGGGTGGTGTTGTAGTCTTAGGGTAGTGTTGTAGTCTTGGGGTGTGGTTGTAGTCTTGGGGTGTGGTTGTAGTCTTGGGGTGTGGTTGTAGTCTTTGGGGTGTGGTTGTAGTCTTGGGGTGTGGTTGTAGTCTTGGGGTGTGGTTGTACTCTTGGGGTGTGGTTGTAGTCTTGGGGTGGTGTTGTAGTGTTGGGGTGTGGTTGTAGTCTTGGGGTGTGGGTGTAGTCTTGGGGTGTGGGTGTAGTCTTGGGGTGTGGTTGTAGTCTTGGGGTGTGGTTGTAGTCTTGGGGTGTGGATGTAGTCTTGGGGTGTGGTTGTAGTCTTGGGGTGTGGTTGTAGTCTTGGGGTGTGGGTGTAATCCTAGGGTGGTGGTGTAGTCTTGGGATGGTGTTGCAGTAGTCCTGGGGTGTGGGTGTAGTCCTAGGGTGGTGGTGTAGTCTTGGGGTGTGGGTGTAGTCCTAGGGTGGTGGTGTAGTCTTGGGGTGTGGGTTTAGTCCTAGGGTGGTGGTGTAGTCTTGGGGTGTGGGTGTAGTCTTGGAATGGTGTTTCAGTAGTCTTGGGGTGTGGGTGTAGTCTTGGAATGGTGTTTCAGTAGTCTTGGGGTGTGGGTGTAGTCTTGGGGTGTGGTTGTAGTCTTGGGGTGGTGTGGTTGTAGTCTTGGGGTGTGGTTGTAGTCTTGGGGTGTGGTTGTAGTCTTGGGGTGTGGTTGTAGTCTTGGGGTGGTGTGGTTGTAGTCTTGGGGTGTGGTTGTAGTCTTGGGGTGTGGTTGTAGTCTTGGGGTGTGGTTGTAGTCTTGGGGTGTGGGTGTAGTCTTAGGGTGGTGTTGTAGTCTTGGGGTGTGGTTGTAGTCTTGGGGTGTGGTTGTAGTCTTTGGGTGTGGTTGTAGTCTTGGGGTGTGGTTGTAGTCTTGGGGTGTGGTTGTAGTCTTGTGGTGTGGGTGTAGTCTTAGGGTGGTGTTGTAGTCTTGGGGTGTGGTTGTAGTCTTGGGGTGTGGGTGTAGTCTTAGGGTGGTGTTGTAGTCTTGGGGTGTGGTTGTAGTCTTGGGGTGTGGGTGTAGTCTTAGGGTGGTGTTGTAGTCTTGGGGTGTGGTTGTAGTCTTGGGGTGTGGTTGTAGTCTTGGGGTGTGGTTGTAGTCTTGGGGTGTGGTTGTAGTCTTGTGGTGTGGGTGTAGTCTTAGGGTGGTGTTGTAGTCTTGGGGTGTGGTTGTAGTCTTGGGGTGTGGGTGTAGTCTTAGGGTGGTGTTGTAGTCTTGGGGTGTGGTTGTAGTCTTGGGGTGTGGTTGTAGTCTTTGGGTGTGGTTGTAGTCTTGGGGTGTGGTTGTAGTCTTGGGGTGTGGTTGTAGTCGTGGGGTGTGGGTGTAGTCTTGGGGTGTGGTTGTAGTCGTGGGGTGTGGGTGTAGTCTTGGGGTGTGGTTGTAGTCCTAGGGTGGTGGTGTAGTCTTGTGGTGTGGATGTAGTCCTAGGGTGGTGGTGTAGCCTTGGGATGGTGTTGCAGTAGTCTTACGGTGGTGTTGTAGTCCTGGGAAGGTTGGAAGTAACACAAGTACCGTAGTACTGCTGGAATACAACGAGAAGACTTTTGGTGGTATTGTAGGCGTGGAGGAGTGTTAGGGGGCTGTGGTGGAGGAGTGTTGGGGGGTTGTGGTGGAGGTGTTGGGGGGTTGGGGTTAACTTGCCAGACACCCAAGGAACACTAGCCAGTAACCACCCACACTGTCAACAACACAGACAGCACTGACAACACAGACAGCGCTGACAGCCTACCACCACAGTTCTCCACTACCACCAGTGTTGGAGACGCATTATGAGGGAGAGACAACATGGTAGCTCCAACACTCAACTACCAGCCTTCAATATTGTGTCAAAATACAGGTTAGTGAACAAACTTGTTCAGACTGAACAAATGTACATGACGTGAACAATGACTTTTGTTCAGAAATGACAATGTCGTTCAGAATATTAATATTTCTATTGGTATTATTATTTTTGTACTGTAGGCTGGGTACAGCATTACCCTGACCTACATTATGCACTGTAGGCTGGGTACAGCATCACTCTGACCTACATTATGTACTGTAGGCTGGGTACAGCATCACTCTGACCTACATTATGTACTGTAGGCTGGGTACAGCATCACTCTGACCTACATTATGCACTGTAGGCTGGGTACAGCATCACTCTGACCTACATTATGTACTGTAGGCTGGGTACAGCATCACTCTGACCTACATTATGTACTGTAGGCTGGGTACAGCATCACTCTGACCTACATTATGTACTGTAGGCTGGGTACAGCATCACCCTGACCTACATTATGTACTGTAGGCTGGGTACAGCATCACCCTGACTAACATTATGTACTGTAGGCTGGGTACAGCATCACTCTGACCTACATTATGTACTGTAGGCTGGGTACAGCATCACTCTGACCTACATTATGTACTGTAGGCTGGGTACAGCATCACCCTGACCTACATTATGTACTGTAGGCTGGGTACAGCATCACTCTGACCTACATTATGTACTGTAGGCTGGGTACAGCATCACTCTGACCTACATTATGTACTGTAGGCTGGGTACAGCATCACTCTGACCTACATTATGTACTGTAGGCTGGGTACAGCATCACACTGACATTATGTACTGTAGGCTGGGTACAGCATCACTCTGACCTACATTATGTACTGTAGGCTGGGTACAGCATCACCCTGACCTACATTATGTACTGTAGGCTGGGTACAGCATCACTTTGACCTACATTATGTACTGTAGGCTGGGTACAGCATCACCCTGACCTACATTATGTACTGTAGGCTGGGTACAGCATCACTCTGACCTACATTATGTATTGTAGGCTGGGTACAGCATCACCCTGACTAACATTATGTACTGTAGGCTGGGTACAGCATCACTCTGACCTACATTATGTACTGTAGGCTGGGTACAGCATCACTCTGACCTACATTATGTACTGTAGGCTTTGTACAGCTTCACTCTGACCTACATTATGTACTGTAGGCTGGGTACAGCATCACTCTGACCTACATTATGTACTGTAGGCTGGGTACAGCATCACTCTGACCTACATTATGTACTGTAGGCTGGGTACAGCATCACTCTGACATACATTATGTACTGTAGGCTGGGTACAGCATCACTCTGACCTACATTATGTACTGTAGGCTGGGTACAGCATCACCTTGACCTACATTATGTACTGTAGGCTGGGTACAGCATCACCCTGACTAACATTATGTACTGTAGGCTGGGTACAGCATCACCCTGACCTACATTATGTACTGTAGGCTGGGTACAGCATCACTCTGACCTACATTATGTACTGTAGGCTGGGTACAGCATCACTCTGACCTACATTATGTACTGTAGGCTGGGTACAGCATCACCCTGACCTACATTATGTACTGTAGGCTGGGTACAGCATCACCCTGACCTGTATTATGTACTGTAGGCTGGGTACAGCATCACCCTGACTAACATTATGTACCGTAGGCTGGGTACAGCATCACCCTGACCTACATTATGTTCTGTAGGCTGGGTACAGCATCACCCTGACCTACATTATGTACTGTAGGCTGGGTACAGCATCACCCTGACCTACATTATGTACTGTAGGCTGGGTACAGCATCACCCTGACCTACATTATGTACTGTAGGCTGTTTACAGCATCACCCTGACCTACATTATGTACTGTAGGCTTGGTACAGCATCACCCTGACCTGTATTATGTACTGTAGGCTGGGTACAGCATCACCCTGACTAACATTATGTACTGTAGGCTTGGTACAGCATCACCCTGACCTGTATTATGTACTCTAGGCTGGGTACAGCATCACCCTGACTAACATTATGTACTGTAGGCTGGGTACAGCATCACCCTGACCTACATTATGTACTGTAGGCTGGGTACAGCATCACTCTGACCTACATTATGTACTGTAGGCTGGGTACAGCATCACTCTGACCTACATTATGTACTGTAGGCTGGGTACAGCATCACTCTGACCTACATTATGTACTGTAGGCTGGGTACAGCATCACTCTGACCTACATTATGTACTGTAGGCTGGGTACAGCATCACTCTGACCTACATTATGTACTGTAGGCTGGGTACAGCATCACTCTGACCTACATTATTTACTGTAGGCTGGGTACAGCATCACCTTGACCTACATTATGTACTGTAGGCTGGGTACAGCATCACCCTGACTAACATTATGTACTGTAGGCTGGGTACAGCATCACCCTGACCTACATTATGTACTGTAGGCTGGGTACAGCATCACTCTGACCTTCATTATGTACTGTAGGCTGGGTACAGCATCACCCTGACCTACATTATGTACTGTAGGCTGGGTACAGCATCACCCTGACCTGTATTATGTACTGTAGGCTGGGTACAGCATCACCCTGACTAACATTATGTACCGTAGGCTGGGTACAGCATCACCCTGACCTACATTATGTACTGTAGGCTGGGTACAGCATCACCCTGACCTACATTATGTACTGTAGGCTGGGTACAGCATCACCCTGACCTACATTATGTACTGTAGGCTGGGTACAGCATCACCCTGACCTACATTATGTACTGTAGGCTGGGTACAGCATCACCCTGACCTATATTATGTACTGTAGACTGGGTACAGCATCACTCTGACCTACATTATGTACTGTAGGCTGGGTACAGCATCACTCTGACCTACATTATGTACTGTAGGCTGGGTACAGCATCACACTGACTAACATTATGTACTGTAGGCTGGGTACAGCATCACTCTGACCTACATTTTGTACTGTAGGCTAGGTACAGCATCACCCTGACCTACATTATGTACTGTAGGCTGGGTACAGCATCACTTTGACCTACATTATGTACTGTAGGCTGGGTACAGCATCACCCTGACCTACATTATGTACTGTAGGCTGGGTACAGCATCACTCTGACCTACATTATGTATTGTAGGCTGGGTACAGCATCACCCTGACTAACATTATGTACTGTAGGCTGGGTACAGCATCACTCTGACCTACATTATGTACTGTAGGCTGGGTACAGCATCACTCTGACCTACATTATGTACTGTAGGCTTTGTACAGCTTCACTCTGACCTACATTATGTACTGTAGGCTGGGTACAGCATCACTCTGACCTACATTATGTACTGTAGGCTGGGTACAGCATCACTCTGACCTACATTATGTACTGTAGGCTGGGTACAGCATCACTCTGACATACATTATGTACTGTAGGCTGGGTACAGCATCACTCTGACCTACATTATGTACTGTAGGCTGGGTACAGCATCACCTTGACCTACATTATGTACTGTAGGCTGGGTACAGCATCACCCTGACTAACATTATGTACTGTAGGCTGGGTACAGCATCACCCTGACCTACATTATGTACTGTAGGCTGGGTACAGCATCACTCTGACCTACATTATGTACTGTAGGCTGGGTACAGCATCACCCTGACCTACATTATGTACTGTAGGCTGGGTACAGCATCACCCTGACCTGTATTATGTACTGTAGGCTGGGTACAGCATCACCCTGACTAACATTATTTACCGTAGGCTGGGTACAGCATCACCCTGACCTACATTATGTTCTGTAGGCTGGGTACAGCATCACCCTGACCTACATTATGTACTGTAGGCTAGGTACAGCATCACCCTGACCTACATTATGTACTGTAGGCTGGGTACAGCATCACCCTGACCTACATTATGTACTGTAGGCTGTTTACAGCATCACCCTGACCTACATTATGTACTGTAGGCTTGGTACAGCATCACCCTGACCTGTATTATGTACTGTAGGCTGGGTACAGCATCACCCTGACTAACATTATGTACTGTAGGCTTGGTACAGCATCACCCTGACCTGTATTATGTACTCTAGGCTGGGTACAGCATCACCCTGACTAACATTATGTACTGTAGGCTTGGTACAGCATCACCCTGACCTGTATTATGTACTGTAGGCTGGGTACAGCATCACCCTGACTAACATTATGTACTGTAGGCTGGGTACAGCATCACCCTGACCTACATTATGTACTGTAGGCTGGGTACAGCATCACTCTGACCTACATTATGTACTGTAGGCTGGGTACAGCATCACTCTGACCTACATTATGTACTGTAGGCTGGGTACAGCATCACTCTGACCTACATTATGTACTGTAGGCTGGGTACAGCATCACTCTGACCTACATTATGTACTGTAGGCTGGGTACAGCATCACTCTGACCTACATTATGTACTGTAGGCTGGGTACAGCATCACTCTGACCTACATTATTTACTGTAGGCTGGGTACAGCATCACCTTGACCTACATTATGTACTGTAGGCTGGGTACAGCATCACCCTGACTAACATTATGTACTGTAGGCTGGGTACAGCATCACCCTGACCTACATTATGTACTGTAGGCTGGGTACAGCATCACTCTGACCTTCATTATGTACTGTAGGCTGGGTACAGCATCACCCTGACCTACATTATGTACTGTAGGCTGGGTACAGCATCACCCTGACCTGTATTATGTACTGTAGGCTGGGTACAGCATCACCCTGACTAACATTATGTACCGTAGGCTGGGTACAGCATCACCCTGACCTACATTATGTACTGTAGGCTGGGTACAGCATCACCCTGACCTACATTATGTACTGTAGGCTGGGTACAGCATCACCCTGACCTACATTATGTACTGTAGGCTGGGTACAGCATCACCCTGACCTACATTATGTACTGTAGGCTGGGTACAGCATCACCCTGACCTATATTATGTACTGTAGACTGGGTACAGCATCACTCTGACCTACATTATGTACTGTAGGCTGGGTACAGCATCACTCTGACCTACATTATGTACTGTAGGCTGGGTACAGCATCACACTGACTAACATTATGTACTGTAGGCTGGGTACAGCATCACTCTGACCTACATTTTGTACTGTAGGCTGGGTACAGCATCACCCTGACCTACATTATGTACTGTAGGCTGGGTACAGCATCACTTTGACCTACATTATGTACTGTAGGCTGGGTACAGCATCACCCTGACCTACACTATGTACTGTAGGCTGGGTACAGCATCACTCTGACCTACATTATGTATTGTAGGCTGGGTACAGCATCACCCTGACTAACATTATGTACTGTAGGCTGGGTACAGCATCACTCTGACCTACATTATGTACTGTAGGCTGGGTACAGCATCACTCTGACCTACATTATGTACTGTAGGCTTTGTACAGCTTCACTCTGACCTACATTATGTACTGTAGGCTGGGTACAGCATCACTCTGACCTACATTATGTACTGTAGGCTGGGTACAGCATCACTCTGACCTACATTATGTACTGTAGGCTGGGTACAGCATCACTCTGACATACATTATGTACTGTAGGCTGGGTACAGCATCACTCTGACCTACATTATGTACTGTAGGCTGGGTACAGCATCACCTTGACCTACATTATGTACTGTAGGCTGGGTACAGCATCACCCTGACTAACATTATGTACTGTAGGCTGGGTACAGCATCACCCTGACCTACATTATGTACTGTAGGCTGGGTACAGCATCACTCTGACCTACATTATGTACTGTAGGCTGGGTACAGCATCACCCTGACCTACATTATGTACTGTAGGCTGGGTACAGCATCACCCTGACCTGTATTATGTACTGTAGGCTGGGTACAGCATCACCCTGACTAACATTATGTACCGTAGGCTGGGTACAGCATCACCCTGACCTACATTATGTTCTGTAGGCTGGGTACAGCATCACCCTGACCTACATTATGTACTGTAGGCTGGGTACAGCATCACCCTGACCTACATTATGTACTGTAGGCTGGGTACAGCATCACCCTGACCTACATTATGTACTGTAGGCTGTTTACAGCATCACCCTGACCTACATTATGTACTGTAGGCTTGGTACAGCATCACCCTGACCTGTATTATGTACTGTAGGCTGGGTACAGCATCACCCTGACTAACATTATGTACTGTAGGCTTGGTACAGCATCACCCTGACCTGTATTATGTACTCTAGGCTGGGTACAGCATCACCCTGACTAACATTATGTACTGTAGGCTTGGTACAGCATCACCCTGACCTGTATTATGTACTGTAGGCTGGGTACAGCATCACCCTGACTAACATTATGTACTGTAGGCTGGGTACAGCATCACCCTGACCTACATTATGTACTGTAGGCTGGGTACAGCATCACTCTGACCTACATTATGTACTGTAGGCTGGGTACAGCATCACTCTGACCTACATTATGTACTGTAGGCTGGGTACAGCATCACTCTGACCTACATTATGTACTGTAGGCTGGGTACAGCATCACTCTGACCTACATTATGTACTGTAGGCTGGGTACAGCATCACTCTGACCTACATTATGTACTGTAGGCTGGGTACAGCATCACTCTGACCTACATTATTTACTGTAGGCTGGGTACAGCATCACCTTGACCTACATTATGTACTGTAGGCTGGGTACAGCATCACCCTGACTAACATTATGTACTGTAGGCTGGGTACAGCATCACCCTGACCTACATTATGTACTGTAGGCTGGGTACAGCATCACTCTGACCTTCATTATGTACTGTAGGCTGGGTACAGCATCACCCTGACCTACATTATGTACTGTAGGCTGGGTACAGCATCACCCTGACCTGTATTATGTACTGTAGGCTGGGTACAGCATCACCCTGACTAACATTATGTACCGTAGGCTGGGTACAGCATCACCCTGACCTACATTATGTACTGTAGGCTGGGTACAGCATCACCCTGACCTACATTATGTACTGTAGGCTGGGTACAGCATCACCCTGACCTACATTATGTACTGTAGGCTGGGTACAGCATCACCCTGACCTACATTATGTACTGTAGGCTGTTTACAGCATCACCCTGACCTACATTATGTACTGTAGGCTTGGTACAGCATCACCCTGACCTGTATTATGTACTGTAGGCTGGGTACAGCATCACCCTGACTAACATTATGTACTGTAGGCTTGGTACAGCATCACCCTGACCTGTATTATGTACTCTAGGCTGGGTACAGCATCACCCTGACTAACATTATGTACTGTAGGCTTGGTACAGCATCACCCTGACCTGTATTATGTACTGTAGGCTGGGTACAGCATCACCCTGACTAACATTATGTACTGTAGGCTGGGTACAGCATCACCCTGACCTACATTATGTACTGTAGGCTGGGTACAGCATCACTCTGACCTACATTATGTACTGTAGGCTGGGTACAGCATCACTCTGACCTACATTATGTGCTGTAGGCTGGGTACAGCATCACTCTGACCTACATTATGTACTGTAGGCTGGGTACAGCATCACTCTGACCTACATTATGTACTGTAGGCTGGGTACAGCATCACTCTGACCTACATTATGTACTGTAGGCTGGGTACAGCATCATCGTGGCCTACATTATGTACTGTAGGCTGGGTACAGCATCACCCTGACCTACATTATGTACTGTAGGCTGGGTACAGCATCTCCCTGACCTACATTATGTACTGTACGCTGGATACAGCATCACCCTGACCTACATTATGTACTGTAGGCTGGGTACAGCATCATCCTGACCTACATTATGTACTGTAGGCTGGGTACAGCATCATCCTGACTAACATTATGTACTGTAGGCTGGGTACAGCATCACTCGGACCTACATTATGTACTGTAGGCTGGGTACAGCATCACCCTGACCTACATTATGTACTGCAGGCTGGGTACAGCATCACACTGACCTACATTATGTTCTGTAGGCTGGGTACAGCATCTCCCTGACCTACATTATGTACTGTAGGCTGGGTACAGCATCACCCTGACTAACATTATGTACTGTAGGCTGGGTACAGCATCACCCTGACCTACATTATGTACTGTAGGCTGGGTACAGCATCTCCCTGACTAACATTACGTACTGTAGGCTGGGTACAGCATCTCCCTGACCTACATTACGTACTGTAGGCTGGGTACAGCATCACCCTGACTAACATTATGTACTGTAGGCTGGGTACAGCATCACCCTGACTAACATTATGTACTGTAGGCTGGGTACAGCATCACCCTGACTAACATTATGTACTGTAGGCTGGGTACAGCATCACCCTGACTAATATTATGTACTGTAGGCTGGGTACAGCATCACCCTGACCTACATTATGTACTGTAGGCTGGGTACAGCATCACCCTGACTAACATTATGTACTGTAGGCTGGGTACAGCATCACCCTGACTAACATTATGTACTGTAGGCTTGGTACAGCATCACCCTGACCTGTATTATGTACTGTAGGCTGGGTACAGCATCACCCTGACTAACATTATGTACTGTAGGCTTGGTACAGCATCACCCTGACCTGTATTATGTACTCTAGGCTGGGTACAGCATCACCCTGACTAACATTATGTACTGTAGGCTTGGTACAGCATCACCCTGACCTGTATTATGTACTGTAGGCTGGGTACAGCATCACCCTGACTAACATTATGTACTGTAGGCTGGGTACAGCATCACCCTGACCTACATTATGTACTGTAGGCTGGGTACAGCATCACTCTGACCTACATTATGTTCTGTAGGCTGGGTACAGCATCACTCTGACCTACATTATGTACTGTAGGCTGGGTACAGCATCACTCTGACCTACATTATGTACTGTAGGCTGGGTACAGCATCACTCTGACCTACATTATGTACTGTAGGCTGGGTACAGCATCACTCTGACCTACATTATGTACTCTAGGCTGGGTACAGCATCATCGTGGCCTACATTATGTACTGTAGGCTGGGTACAGCATCACCCTGACCTACATTATGTACTGTAGGCTGGGTACAGCATCTCCCTGACCTACATTATGTACTGTACGCTGGATACAGCATCACCCTGACCTACATTATGTACTGTAGGCTGGGTACAGCATCATCCTGACC
The DNA here is from genome assembly GCF_038502225.1 of Cherax quadricarinatus. Taxonomy (NCBI): domain Eukaryota; kingdom Metazoa; phylum Arthropoda; class Malacostraca; order Decapoda; family Parastacidae; genus Cherax; species Cherax quadricarinatus. The sequence continues at coordinate 3,926,799 of NC_091388.1, read as the reverse complement.
TACATTATGTACTGTAGGCTGGGTACAGCATCATCCTGACTAACATTATGTACTGTAGGCTGGGTACAGCATCACTCGGACCTACATTATGTACTGTAGGCTGGGTACAGCATCACCCTGACCTACATTATGTACTGTAGGCTGGGTACAGCATCACTCTGACCTACATTATGTACTGCAGGCTGGGTACAGCATCACACTGACCTACATTATGTTCTGTAGGCTGGGTACAGCATCTCCCTGACCTACATTATGTACTGTAGGCTGGGTACTGCATCACCCTGACTAACATTATGTACTGTAGGCTGGGTACAGCATCACCCTGACCTACATTATGTACTGTAGGCTGGGTACAGCATCTCCCTGACTAACATTACGTACTGTAGGCTGGGTACAGCATCTCCCTGACCTACATTACGTACTGTAGGCTGGGTACAGCATCACCCTGACTAACATTATGTACTGTAGGCTGGGTACAGCATCACCCTGACTAACATTATGTACTGTAGGCTGGGTACAGCATCACCCTGACTAACATTATGTACTGTAGGCTGGGTACAGCATCACCCTGACTAATATTATGTACTGTAGGCTGGGTACAGCATCACCCTGACCTACATTATGTACTGTAGGCTGGGTACAGCATCACCCTGACTAACATTATGTACTGTAGGCTGGGTACAGCATCACCCTGACTAACATTATGTACTGTAGGCTGGGTACAGCATCACCCTGACCTACATTATGTACTTTTGGCTGAGTACAGCATCACCCTGACCTACATTATGTACTGTAGGCTTGGTACAGCAACACCCTGACTAACATTATGTACTGTAGGCTGGGTACAGCATCACTCTGACCTACATTATGTACTGTAGGCTGGGTACAGCATCTCCCTGACCTACATTATGTACTGTAGGCTGGGTACAGCATCACTCTGACCTACATTATGTACTGTAGGCTGGGTACAGCATCACTCTGACCTACATTATGTACTGTAGGCTGGGTACAGCGTCACTGACCTACATTATGTACTGTAGGCTGGGTACAGCATCACTCTGACCTACATTATGTACTGTAGGCTAGGTACAGCATCTCTCTGACCTACATTATGTACTGTAGGCTGGGTACAGCATCACCCTGACTTACATTATGTACTGTAGGCTGGGTACAGCATCATTCTGACCTACATTATGTACTGCAGGCTGGGTACAGCATCACACTGACCTGTATTATGTATTGTAGGCTGGATACAGCATCACACTGACCTACATTATGTACTGTAGGCTGGGTACAGCATCACCCTGACCTACATTATGTGCTGTACGCTGGGTACAGCATCACCCTGACCTACATTATGTAGTGTAGGCTGGGTACAGCATCACCCTGACCTATATTATGTACTGTAGGCTGGGTACAGCATCACCCTGACCTACATTATGTACTGTAGGCTGGGTACAGCATCACCCTGACCTACATTATGTACTGTAGGCTGGGTACAGCATCACCCTGACCTACATTATGTACTGTAGGCTGGGTACAGCATCACTCTGACCTACATTATGTACTGTATGCTGGGTACAGCATCTCCCTGACTAGCATTATGTACTGTAGGCTGGGTACAGCATCACTCTGACCTACATTATGTACTGTAGGCTGGGTACAGCATCACTCTGACTAACATTATGTACTGTAGGCTGGGTACAGCATCACCCTGACTAACATTATGTACTGTAGGCTGGGTACAGCATCACTCTGACCTACATTATGTACTGTAGGCTGAGTACAGCATCACCCTGACTAACATTATGTACTGTAGGCTGGGTACAGCATCACCCTGACCTACATTATGTACTGTAGGCTGGGTACAGCATCACCCTGACTAACATTATGCACTGTAGGCTGGGTACAGCATCACCCTGACCTACATTATGTACTGTAGGCGTTGTACAGCATCACCCTGACCTACATTATGTTCTGTAGGCTGGGTACAGCATCACCCTGACCTACATTATGTACTGTAGGCTGGGTACAGCATCACTCTGACCTACATTATGTACTGTAGGCTGGGTACAGCATCTCCTTGACCTACATTATGTACTGTAGGCTGGGTACAGCATCACTCTGACCTACATTATGTACTGTAGGCTGGGTACAGCATCACCCTGACCTACATTATGTACTGT